>NC_140922.1:23852280-24241524 GCF_045865225.1 Trachurus japonicus | reverse complement strand
TATGGTGGAGACACAAACTCACAGAACAACTCATCTGCAGTATCT
The DNA here is from genome assembly GCF_045865225.1 of Trachurus japonicus. Classification (NCBI taxonomy): domain Eukaryota; kingdom Metazoa; phylum Chordata; class Actinopteri; order Carangiformes; family Carangidae; genus Trachurus; species Trachurus japonicus. The sequence goes on along the minus strand of NC_140922.1, from coordinate 24,241,479 downwards.
GACCATGATGTCAGCTGGAAGAACATTCAACTTTGTGGAATGAGCTTTTTGGCCATCAGACTAAATATCTGCACATCAACAGAAATGAACCATCCCCAGCATGAAGTGAATGTGTGGCTTCAGGCAGTGGTGCAGTGGTGATACTTCTCTGCAGCAGGTCCTGGGATTCTTCTGAGGGTGCAGTGGGAAAAATATGATGCTGTCTGCAAGAAACTTGCCATTTATGTGACAAACAATGAACACGACAAAGCCAAAGCTACAAAACAACAATTAACAGCTGGGAAAGGGGTGTTCATTATGATTACATGACTTTAATTGGCTTTACTTTGTTGATCAAGTCTATAGGCTAGGTATCATTAAGTAGTATATTTTAGACAATAAAACAAAAATATTGTAGGGACAGCAGTACTATGCAGTCAGTTCTCTTGATCTGCTATCGGGATGGTAACTTCCATCAACTTCACAACTTTTTAATTAGAGGTCAAGGCCGAGGTGAGAGGTGAGGACAGGACATGTTGTTTTGAAATGGATTGTAACCAGGTTTGAATGTGGAAGTTGGAACCATCACTAACTTTATCAAATTGAGCACCTTTTAGATCACATGTTTCATTTAATCGGGCTCATGACCTTCAGAGGGCTCAATGATTATATCAAGCAAAATCAAGGCACGTATCACATCTGAGGAAAACTTTTTCACTCAACAACAGGTGTCTAAATTTGCTATACCAGTACCCTTATGTGCCCTTAGGTAACTCCAAATTTGTTAGCAATCTGAGTCAGCAAGGTCAGCTACCAAAACAACGACATTTAATATCCTGGCTTCTGTGTTTGTTGACCTACAAGAAAAGGCTGCTGACCCTGATGAAGGCTATTAGCCGAAACGCATCGGTCAAATAAAGTTGTCTTCTTTTGTTGCAAGTGGAGCCTTTTGCTCTTTTCAAGTATCCTGGATTCTCCATGCACCTTGTTAACTGCGGTTCAGTCAGACACCCCTACTCTATACTACAAGACTTCTGTGTTTATTTGACTCATATATTTCAGCCATTGCTTACTTTAATAACACATGCCATAACAATGTAACAAGTAATGTTATGTTACAGTAATGTGAACACAGTTCAGGAGGTGTATTCTATAACCTGGGTCGTTACGGACTCTTTGTTACAGCAGTTATAATACTGTAGAAGCCAGACATCATTACTGGTGCAATCATAAATTGTGCATTTTGATACAGAACTGCCACAGTCAGAGTTCAATTCAGTGTGCCACTCAGCTGTCCCTCTGTAATTCTGTGGTGTGGGTGTATTAGCTCTGTCTTCTCATTGATCAAACATCTGCACTGCCCCTTTGCTTCAGCCCACAAAATGGAAGAAAAGAGTATTGCTATTATTGCCTGTTGGATAAAACTAGTTTGACTCTTTGTCACTGGAAATCATCATGCTGAATGGGAATGCTTGAGGTGCTCTGAGTATTACAGCAGATGCTTAAGAGGGGCATGAAACAGTTCACGACATATCTGCAGCATTGATGGATTACTGCAGATTTTTTTATTATCAGTTTGGGTTCATAGCAATGTAAAAAAAAAAAAAAAAAAAAGATTTAGGGAGGTTTTGCACAGTTTCCCATATGTTTTGAAAGAGCGTGTCCATCCTGAATTAGGCTCTTTATCTCCCTGTACTCCCCACACATCCTTCAGCCATTATTCTCCATGGAGAATACTCCTTGATCCCACTGGTAATAGTTGACTGCCCTGTTCAGACTGGGAACTGGATGTCATACAGTCTTTATTTCGTGATACATTTACAAATGAATAATAAGTCTGGGGTAATTTGTGTGTGTGTTGTGACAAATTTCTTGTGAGAACAGGATCCTGTCTAAAGAAACATACACAGTTAACTGAAAAAACTGTAGGCTACAACCTGCATCTGTAGGTAGGCTACCCCAGGTATTTTGAAAAGTAGCTTACGGTCATCCTCTGCGCAGCTATGAATCGCTTCAATTATTCAACACACAGATCCTCCACAGATTTGTAGAAGGTCATGCCTGCAATTATTTCGTGTTTCCTAGTCAAGTAATTCCTGTTTCACCTTCCTGTTGTGATTGCAGTCTATCCAGAAACCTCTGTGTGGCTTTGGTTAAAATATCATGTCACCAGCTGCTTGTCCTTTGAGTGTGCTTTGCTTTTCAAAGCAAGGCTGCATCAACCTCTTTGATCCTTCAAGCCATGTTATACAAGTAATCTATCCCAAATAAGACCTTTTATGTCCAAAAAAATACATTGAAGAGAAATGTGTCCATATCAGCTATACTGAACTCATGTCCTTGTCCGTTTTTAGTTCAGTGAATTTTTGATAGGCTATTGAATCATGGGATTAAAGGTCAAAGGCATACCTTGTTCAATGAAGGGTTCTATTTGCTTTTTATGATATCCAATTAAACTTTTTATTCTACAGATTACAGTCAGTGCCTCAGTTGGTTCAGAGTCATGTTATGTTGAAGATAAAATACATAGCCTACCTATTTTACTTGACAAATTGTAATTGTATTTGAGTAGGCCTAATAGGCCTAACTATGACCAAGACTGAAGCAGTGGGGTTGTAGGACTTTGTCAAGTCTGTATTAAGGGATCTACAACAAACGTTTTAACCCAGGGGAGGGCAGAGCTGCAAATGAAAGGACTTGCTATTGTTAATGTGGCAGTTTGTATTGTGAGCATTGTGCCACCGTATCCATTCATAAACGCCAGAGACGTTCTAAACGCTGCATTCCTGCTGGTCACGTGATCAGCGCTTTTGTCCAATCACGTCATTCCAATGCTGTGACGCAGGAGATTCAAAGTTTTCAGCAACGTTCTGTGCTCAGTGTCTCTGATACTATTTTTACCCACAGCACGAGCTTCACGGAAGCTTCTCCAAGTTATATCTCAATGTTTTTACACAAGTGAAACGGGTTTTCACTCTCGGAATGGAAGGTAAAGTCATCGGACCGGGTCCATACCGGGCGACGAAGCTGGTGAGTCCGTTGGTAACGTTAGCAACGTACGGTGAAGTTGACATTAAAAGCTGTACGTTAACTTTTAAAGGTCCAAACGGGAAGAATTTATTTCCTGGGTCTCGGTACACTGCCGTAAACTCACCACAGGTTACATTGGCGTTTTCCACATTAGCATGTGAAAGCAATAATGTTCATTCAAATAGTAGTTTTAGCTTGTTTACGGTCGCATGTGTCATAACTTAGCTACAAGTTGCTGAGTCTGAGAGTTAAAGAGGCACCACAACTCAAAAACACAGTGTCCACAAAAGCTAGGCTACTTCTTGTGGAATGGAATAAAATGTCCATTGTTTTCCTGACTCACAAGTTTGTTGTATAGTCTACTTTACAACATTTTTTTTTCTCACGTAAAAGCGTCACACACATCATAATCTTTGATTTTCATATGCCCAGTTTACTGGCTCTTAAGTAATCATGTTGTTCATGCAGTACCAAAACAGAGCTATCCAGGGAGGTTTGAATTGTTTCTATAGGCATCTTAATAACGGGTAATTTAACTTGAGAGATAGCCTTAGTGCAGGCATTACTGATGGTTGTGCTCCTTTTAACTACCCCATTAAAATGTGATATTGAACAATACCAAAGCGGAAGCAGCTAAATGGAGTTGTGCTTTTCCTTCTGTGACATGTCAAAAATATTCACAGTGAAAAAGGTCTTATAGCCTGCTCAGTGTCAAAACTAATCACAACCAGTGAATTGGAAACACTGTGGTACTGAGTTTGCCACTGCTCTACAGAAACAATAATGTCCAGAGAATAGTTGTATTTCTCACTTGGTCAAGTCAGAAAGACATGGCACATACGTAAATCCTCAGGTGCTGTCTTTTCCCTTCCCTGTCAACTTTATATGTCTTATTAATAATAATAATAATAATAATAATAATAATAATTCTTTATTTATATAGCACTTTTCGCAGCACAAAGTCACAAAGTGCTTCACAAAACATAATAAAACAACACAACAAGAGCAGCAGAGTCCTTCATGAAACATAATAAGACAATGCAGTATATACATAGCTGAAGAGCAACAAAGAATAAAGTAACAGCAGTAATTAAGTGCCATGCCATTAAGCTATTGTATTCCCTTTGCTCTCTGCCCTGTTCAACTAATGTATCTTATATTAATACCATGTAATACTGACAGAACATGAAACTTACAGACAACAAAAGTAGTACATAAGTTCATAACAGTTCAGAGATGCCTAACTTTTTATCTGGGAGAATAAACTCTGAGAAAACATATTCCACCTGCTGTCCTTAAACACATCAACACTGCTGTCACAAATAATGATAAGAAGGCTCTGTTTCTTGGCTTTGGTTTCTCTATACAGTATTTATTCACCCACTGCATGTTTTGCTCTTTTTGTGATTCAGACCAGTGAGCAGCATTTGCTTTATCCAGTTTCATCTCGTCCTGTTGTAATGATGTTGTGTATCTTAATCCTATTTCCCTCTGTCTCTCTGCCTTTATCTGTTTTGTTCATTTTTCTTTAACCCACCTGGATACGTTGTGAGATCTGATAATTTACAACCCCAGTACCCTCTAAAGCACTAGCCTATAAAGAGATCATGTTCAATACTGCTTATAGCTTTTTGTGACTAGAATAGATATGAGTTGTTTCGGTGCATGCTATGTTTTGAACAATACACTTTTACTTAACAATGTTTGTCTTGGATGAAATATTGTTCAGAATCAAATCAATTTGGCCTGGATCCTGTGTTTGACTTTTCACTTTACAGAGAGATTATATTACAACAACATTGCATTTTTTTTTTTTTTTACTGCAAAGGTACATTTTTTACTGCAAATATTTATGTGCCATATCTAATGCATTGGGTTGTGACACTGCAAACACACAAATACTAATACCAATGGAAATGTCTAGCTATATCTGATATTTCTCTACAGTGTACAGCATTTCTCATTCTTGTCTTTCTCCTTGTTATGCAGTGGAATGAAACCATTAAACTCTTCCGTGGAGGCATGCCACTGAGAAGGCACTGGGCAAACTTCCGCTACTTTGATTGCAGTTTCACAGGATCGGAGGCTGTAGATTACCTGCATGAGCTACTAAGACACAACCATAACTTTGGGCCTGAGGTGACCCGCTATCAGACACTACAGCTGCTTCGAAAGTTCCTCAAGGCCCATGTCATTGAAGATATCAAAGGACGCCATGGGACAGAAGACTTTGAAGACAACAACCATCTGTACAGGTATTTTTTTGTGAACATGCACTGTTATTGTTGTCATTTCAAATACTACAGGGCATTGTTGCTACATCTTCAATATGCCCTTTTGCCCAGCTTAGTGCTCTTTGATTGTCTTTTCAGGTTCCCCACACTGTCTCCTCTGAAGTCTTTTCCTGCAAGACCTCTGTTCAAAGGAAGCTGTGACCTGCCCAGACTCATCCGCTGGGATGACTACGAAGAATTGCCCCAACAGGAAAACACTGCACCACTGAAGTCTTCTGTTTTGGTGAGCAAGAAACAAAGCTATTTCGGGTCCTGTCCTATGAGAATACACACTTTTATTTGAAAGAAAATGGCATAATGATTTTTAGGGGTGGGTGGGTTAACAAACAGCAAAGACCTGACCAGATTTGCATAGTTCCCCTATAAAGTGTATTATTAGAGAAGTATAGTATAGTTCCCTTATAAAGTGTATTATTTTAATGGCTAATTTGAACTGTCATTTACAATATTCTTAAAACTTTATCCAAGACATCATCATTTCTGTCATCTTGTTAGTTTCACAAACAAGGAGCATTGTTGATTATAAGGTTAAACTCAATATATCTTCCTACATCCTTGTAAATTTAAAAGACACTTTTCCTGTCCTGTCTTTTTTAACAGACTTCAGATTTGTGGAATAAAAGGCACAGTGTGGCTATAGGAGATGTCAATGAATGCAAGCTCATACGCAGGAAGGAGATTACTCCAAAACAAGTGGACCACATCTGGAAATCGATGACAATTGCACAGTATGTAACTATATTCCATTACTGGAAACTTTAGTGCTTTCCATTACTTTCTAGCAGTTTTATGCCAAGTCTGTTGTTTTAGTTTACAGAGGGTGCTGGGCCTCAAGTCATTGGATGGAGTGTTGAACCCCACACATGTGAATGGAAAGCACATTGTTCACAATGTTTTCAGTGTTAATAAGACGGGCATAGTCATTTTGGAGAACAAAGCAGGTATGAAGCATTAATCGAAAACTAGAAGACCAACTTGTTTTTTTCAGAAGCTCATAAGAACATAATGACTCATCTTTTTCCTTTTGCATCTCCAGAGGACATGCCCTACTGGGTGGTATCAGCAATGAAATGCCTTGCCAAATGTGAGTATAGTTTTTTTTTTTTTTCCCATCTCTGAGCATTAATGTTAAAAAAAACAAAACACCATCTGCTTAGGGGACTGTGGCTATAGCAGATGGAACTACCTAAATGTCATACACTTTTAAAATATCTTATGTTTATCACCCTGGAGGAGTAGGTGTCATGGTTTGCAGTTGGTTCATATTCTAGTCCAGGATTAATTTAATCTCTAAGGTTTCGTGTGTGTCAGAGAGTGTGAGTGTGTGTTTTATAAGTTAATTTGACTGAACAAAAAATCTACACAACTATTCTTGTCTATTTTTAAGTACATGTTTAACATTGCCTGTGTTTCTTGTTTCTTCTCCAATTTAAACAAAAGTCATTAACAGACCTGCTATTTTCAGTCTTTTCAGTTGGTTAAGTCTGTAAATTAAACAAAAAGACAAGTTGACAGTATCACTTTGATCTTGCACATACAATCAACTGGGTATTAGTTACAGTTGTTTATTCCCTGTGAGGAGCACAAAGACCAACTGTATTTGTCTTTTTCCTCAGGGCCAAATGGCAATGAAACCAAACAGCCTGTGTACCCGGGTTTCGAGAGAGATGTGCTGAGAACAGTGGCCGATTATTTCCACAGGCTCAAAGAACCACTGCTGACTTTCCATCTATACGAAGTCTTTGTCAACATTCTTAGTGAGTAGTTCCCCAATGTGGATCAGCTTCTAATATTTGTTCCGTTGTACAGATGAACATTTGCAGGTGTTCATATTGTCTGGACTGTCTGTTTGCCCACAGGATCATGACTCTCCTTTCTTCATATCTCTGCAGGTCTGCTACAGGAGGAGGAGGTGGCCACGGAGGCTCTCCAAGCCAGCTGTCTCTTACTCCCGCCGCCTAACCGCAGACGCCTCCAGCTTTTGCTGCGTCTCATGGCGCGGGTCTGCCAGAACCCCCATCTGCCTCCACTTAATGACACTGTTGCAACCCGCACACTGGTACAAGTTCCCCTTTCATGTATTCTCTCTGTTATGAAATGTGCAGCCCTCGGGACACAGATATGTTGTGGGAAATTGTGTCTGTCCAAAATCCTTATGATCCTGTGAGATTATAAGGATGCAGCACAATTATAGGAAAGGATAAAAAAAAGTTGCTGGGTGATTTGAATCTGCTGAATCTGTGTATGGTAGACAGCAAGACATAGCAAAGGAGCAATTTTATCTTTTTCTATAATTACATGGCCAACATTAATATTAACAGCTGTTTATGATAAGTAAAGAACTGTTGCCACTGTTACTATTAGTACTCCTTCTACTACAAGTTCTATATCAAACTTATTTCCTTTACTTCATCTCCAGCAACTGAAAACAATACCAATTTTAAATGTTTTGCTTCTGTTCCTGTCACTTTTCTTCTGTTTAAATTAGTTTGCTAACCCTGGCCCAGCTCAACACTCATCGAAAGTGGCCCGCTGTAGTGTCCACCACCTGCCCCCAGCAAGAAACAGCAAAGATTAACATATAACTCCTTGATATAGATTTGTATACGACAAAATCTATGATTTGTGTGATATGAGCTTAACAGCTGCTGTGTGGGGAAAAGATTGACGTAATGATTATTTTGCTTACCGGTACTTGTTTTTCTCTCTGCCCTTCTCAACACATTTCGTATGCTACAGATGAAGTGAACATTATTCATGAAAATCAAGTATGATGTATTCGGGGATCCACTTCACGTTCACTTCAAACTTTCCAGACACAACACTTCCTCGCATCATTCTCCGTAGAATTATGACACACTAGAAAATACCCTCCACTGAAAGCAGCAGAGCATACTATCCTGGGTAACCAGGATGCTTTTACAATAAACAGAAAATGCCACAAATAAAGTCACTGAAAATGTAAAACAAAGAAGAAAACTTTACACAATAATTGTTGACAAAAAACTACAACATCAGAAAGAATATACTGTGATAGGAATATATTTTACTTTTCCCCCTCTCCAGTGTCTTATGCATATCAAGGATATTTTGGATGTCACGGTCATCCTTTACTGTAGGCCAGCAAAAACTGAATATTATGCATGAGCATGTTGTGCTTCTCTGTTGAACGTGGGAGCAGATACAGCAGAGTCCGAAAGTCTGGGACCACTTTTCCATTTACCTGAAAGAGAAACTCGAGGTTCACCTACTTAGCCGTGCCCATTGTATAATTTTATCATGTTACCCGAGTCTTGAACTTGGGTCGACGACACAAGCTGCTCTCACTGAGGAGGGTCACAGCTTTGAAAATATCTAGTGAAGTGAATCTTGAGTTGAGGATTGGTTCCAATAAATATTCTGCTCTTATGCCTTACAAGAAAAGAATTGGATATAACTCTTGAGAAGACACATCTAATATATTGAATTGGCTCAGATTATATTAAATATGCATAATGCTGTCTAAGATAATGCAACCAGGGTCAAAAGAATCTCAAACACTATGTGCATAGAACATTTTTCTTTCACAAATGTGGTCTCTCACCCAGGGCTTGTTGCTTCATATTAGTTTGACAGCTGCTCATCATATTGTGTACACCTCCACGAGTGTAAGAGTTGTTGTTAATTCGTAGTACAGCTTGAAGTTGGTTTTTAATCCATTTGTTGTTGTGCTGTCTCTGTCCAGATGGTGCAGATGTTCTCAAACTGCGTTCTGGGCTCAGGAGATGAGATGGACTTGGACGAGCTGCTGGCTACCAAACTGGTGACCTTTATGATGGAGCACCACAACACCATCTTCCAAGTTCCCTCCAGGCTGCGTCGCCAGGTTGAGGAGCACCTGTCTCATCTCAAAAGAGTCCACGTCAGTACCTTTCACTTATTGTTTGTTAACAAATTAAACAAGCTCCTGCTGCTTTTTGCATCACATACTGCCGGCATCTGTTCACTCCTACAATCCATGTGTACTAGTCTATACCTATGCATCACCTGTAATGAAAATATGCTGAACAAAATGTAGAGTGACTAGTGGATATAGATATTACTTAGTCACAAAAATCCAGGAATTATATTCATTTCTTTGTTAATGAGAGTGGGGACTGTTTGGGTCAGTAGCTTGAGGGTCTAAATGTCCTGTTATTATGTTTAGTTGTGGATTTAGCGTCCCATCTGTATTTCCTCTTGTGACTTTCTTCTATGGTAAACTGAGATCTGAGATGCAACAAGAACGGATGTGAGAGTGCAGCTGGTCAGCAGCATTGTTGTGGGTTGATCGTGAAATTAAATTTGCTACTTCAGATAGATGAAAAGCTCTTCTCATGATGGTGTAATTACATGCATTTTTGTATAAACATGAATGAACATGAAAATCCAAATCTGATATTAAACAACAGTGCTGTCGCTGCTGCACTAGAGGCCAGCATGCAAGGCTCTGTATAAAACTGTTGCCATTGGAAACAATATAAATAACAGAAACAGGGACACAGTCCAGTCCAGATTTTGTTTTTCTTCCTTTCTCATCACTGTAACCCTGAAGTGTTTTGATAAAAATAATGTGAGCATGTGATTTACTGCATTCTCCCTCCAGCATCAGGTGTACACATTTTAAACCATAAACCGTAATCTGTGGGCAAGGAGTCACTTCTGTGGCATTTCATTACTGTAGACACTTCATTAATAAAACAATCTTATCTTGCCAGAAGGAAGAAGAGTTCCTTACCAAGAGTCAATGTAAGATTTGTTCCTAAAACTGACAAGAAAGAAAAAAAAGAAAAAAAAAACAAAAAAACAGAAACAATGTCACAGGTTTCATATCACTGTAAAACACTGATATGTCAGATTTTCATGACGTAATATTTTCAAAATGACAAATCTCTAGAAAATGTCTGCCATCAAAATAAGGTACTTGCATTCTTTATTTTAGTAATAAAAGTATTCTTTCACAGAGAGCTTGAGTTAGTTTTCTATAATGAATATGGCCCCAGAACGTCTAGGAAGACAGACCTAGTGACACAGATTTCTCTGGTGTTTTGTGCCTAACCTCTTAATTGCTTTCAGGGAGTGAAAAAGGGGTCCTGAGGGTTTTTCTTTAACTCTTCTCCCCAGTTGAATATGTGAATGTATTTAATTTCAGCTGGCACATCAGAAAGTCAAACGAGATTGTCAATACAGTCTGTGTTCAATATTGTTTGGCCTACAGACGAAAGCCTGATTGAATTTTATCTTTGAGTCCAACATTGGATGCATAAGCCTGCACATCCCACACAGTGAATGGGAAAATGTGTTTTTATCTTAATTCAGGGCTGTAAATTGGATTTTAAATGATAACCACCCTGTAGCCTGGACAAAAGATTCCTATTTACAAAAGATCAACCAATTAGTTTTTTTCAGGCCTGCAAGCAATTATTGGTAATCAAGGAGACCGTTAACCATTATGTGGAACCGATATGTCAGCACTGTAACTACTGTTACATAAAGACTTTCGCTGTTTTCGCTTTTGTGTCCAGGTGTTTCTATTTTTAATTCCCACATAATTTACATCAATGACTGTAGGCTCAATAACAGAAACATGCATGACCTATGCTGAAGTTTTGTCATGAATTGAATTATATCGGCTCATAAGTGAATATCTGTAAAGGCAGTAATGGCGAAGTAAATAAAGTAGTTCTTAGTGTAAAAATGTAACTCTATATTCCTACCAATTTTGAAGCTATTAATCCTAATGGAAATGCTTTTCCTTTGTGTCTTCCATCAGATTAAATATGCGGGTTCAGACACAGACTTCAGCTCATCTCCAGCTTTTTGTAAGCAGATCAGCAGGGTGGAGTCCGAGGAGCAGAAGGTAATAGGTACTCAGATCCCCCTGCAGGAGCTGTTAGAGGGCCTGATTGCAGACAAAGAACTCCCTGCCAAGGACAAAAGGAAAAGGCTTAAACAGGTACGTCTATGCCATTTAAAAAGGAATGCATGGAATAGTTAAAATTTAGAGTCAGTTAGATTTTGAGCCAATATCAGGTGCCTGTTTAAAGTCACCAAAATTAACTTCCTTTGTAAGCAATACATTGTAAGCATTTATTTGTACTATCAGTCACCAGTATTGCAGGCACAATGCAGGGCTTTCCCTCCAGGCATACCTCACAATTGTGCTGACTGCACGCTGCGGACCTGAATTACAATGAGCGAGCACTGTGTAGACAAAAAACATATCTTGAAATTATGTATATGGTGTTCTGGTCAGCTGATGTACTATATAATTAGGATTTAATAAGGACAGAGCAGCAGGTTAAAAATGGCTGGAAAGTGAATGCTGGTTAAAATCTTTTCTTAATGTGACCTATTTGAGTCACTATTTCATACTTGTTCCATTATTTGTCAACAAAACCCAAAAAATGTGTCAGTGAGTACAGCCTTATTGGAAATATATAATATTGTGTGTAAAAGCACAGAAAATAGGAGAGAGGCAAACAGATAAAGGGGCTGAAACTAGGTGACACTTGGCATATGTGTAGCGACTACGGTATTTTTCAAAAATAAAGCCACTTAGAGACTTGGTAGGCTTTTATCCGTGACGCATCAACACAAATCCATACTGATGTCCATATTCAGTTTTAAGGGTGTTTATTGATGCAGGGATAGCGCAACAACATATCAAAACAATCTCTACAGAGGAGCTGTAGATCTGCTGTTCTGCTGCTCTCTCTTCAGCAGAATTATTTACAGAACTACTGCAAAACAGGAGCAATTAAAAAGAAAATCTTCAGAATCCTTCTTTCAGACCTAAAATATTAGGGAACTATAGCCTGAAGGTTTAATTTACCCGGAATTATCCATTAATATATTTGTATGGGCTCCACTTATTGTGTCATTGTGTTGATGGATAGGTGGGTGTGGTTTTTCTTTTTAATTTACTTTACCTGTTCACTGGTGGTGGCGATGGGAGTTTAGACAAAGGGAGTTATTAAAGCTCGAATACTGTTTGTTGACTGTCATCATCGATAGGGGTGTGTGCATCTCTCCAATACAAGACAATTTGATACATGGGTTAAGATACAATTCAGGAACATACATCATGTACAAGCTGATATTTATATTGTGCAATCTAAGGACGTTTACTAACTTTACTAGCAGGTTGAGCTTTTTCATTTGAAAATAGTTGTTTACAGTCGTTCCACAACTGTTTTCAACCATGTCCTCAATTTTGTGCATTGGTCATACATGTTCCAGCCATATACTAGATTTTGACCCAATCTTACTTTCTATCTCAAATGGCTTTATTTGGAGGATTTTTAGATGTTATAGGTCTGCTGTTATACACCGCAGTAAAGATACGTGAACCCCTTTTCAGTTCCAGAGGTCATACCCAGAAGTCTACCAGAGTCGATTTCCCACCGAGGAAAGCAAAGCTGCTGTCATACCTGAGAAAACCCCTCGAATCAAACCTCATCTCATGCTCTTCAACATCAAGAAACCCTTCCAGCCTTTTCAGAGGAGCTGGAGTTTTAGGGCATGATCTGCAACCACTGACATATACACTTCAGGCTGTATGCACAACCTCAACCTCAGTGTCCTGTAATGGTACTAATTTAAAAATAATACATTTGACTTTGTAGCACTAATGACATTTAAAAGGTCAGTTCACTCAAATTACATAATGAATTAAGAGATTCCCCACATACTCCTGGTTTCTAGCCACATAGATTATTTTGTTACAGTTTTGAACATTTGCAACTATTTTCTAACTTTGAAAGCCTGGTTTATACCTTTGTATTGAATTTACACCATAGATGTGGTGTAACCTGACATGCACCTCCATAGAAATCTAACATTGGCCTGCTGGGTAACATGCCTCATCCATGTTTTCTCAGTAGCTGACAGAAAACCCACCCTTTTAATATTGATTCAAGTTATTTATAGGCATCTTTCAAGGCACTTAGTGACAACACACACAGTAAAGATACCATGGTCATGCACCATCTTTGTTGCCTCAAGTAACTGTTCAGTGTTTATTAACTTTAACTGGATGACATAATCCCATTTCAGATGTCATTGTTTGTAGTACACACACAGACATAGGAACTCCACTGCTAACTAGTGTAACTGTGCGCAAGTATGAATACTTACCATGGCATGCATCACTTGTTTAGGCTACAGCACTGACTGTGCATCAATCCGACTCAGTAATACTGCATCCAGTGAATGGGGATCAGTGAACTGGCCATTTAAAGAATACATTCCTACTTACTGTTGCTAGAGAACTTGAACAAAGTGTAGTTAACATTTACTAACAGTACAAAAACCACTGCTATTTCTTAAAATGAACTTGATTTGTTGTCCTACATTTGTGTATTGGTATTTGGCATTATTATTATTTTTTACTTTGCAAAGGTCTAATTTAGGGTGGCTCAACACGGCTCACCTCTATGTAGCTCTATGCATACTTTGAGGTGTTAATTTTTTCCCCTTCTTCATGCTGCGTGTCTTGTTAAGAAGGCGAGGATGTTTTTGTAATTTGATTGTGTTTTGTAAATGTGCACAAGGTTTAAGGAAAGGAAGACTACTTTAGGGAAACTGAGTGTAGCTTATGTATTTGCTCTCACAGATGGGTCTGGCCCCTCTCCTGTTCAAACTGATTTCCATCCATACATTAATACTTTACAGGTTATCAAGGGTCAGGTTCAGAGGCAGCAGGCTAAGCAGGGTATTACATGCACCCTCCTCCAGTAACGTTTTCCAGCTCCTCCTTGGGGGATCCTGAGGTGTCTCCAAGACAGATAGGATATATAATTACTCCTGGGTCTTGGCTGGGGTCTCCCAGTTGAACATGCACATAAAGCCTTCAAAGGAAGGGGCTCGGGGGGTATCCTAATCAGATGAACCACCTCAGTTGGCTCTTTCTGGCACAAAGGAACAGTCGCTCTTCTCTGAGCTCCTTCTGGATGTCCAAACTCATGACTCTATCTCTATGGCTGCGCCCAGACACCATGCAGGAAACCCATATTGGCTGCTTGTATCTGTGATCTCATTCTTTTTAGTCACTACCCAGAGCTCATCCCCATAAGTGGATGGAACACAGATTGGCTTGTCAATTGAGAGCTTTGCCTTCCTCTTCAGCTTCCTCTTCACAACAACATAACAACATTTGCATTATTTCTGAGACAGCGCAAATCTGCCTGTCAATCTCCAGCACTAACACAAGGTCCTATTTAAACATTAAACTTTAAACCATGGCATCAGATCTAGAGATGCTAACCCCCATCGTGGGCTCTCCACATGTTTGGGTTTGCCAGGTCTGTCTGGCAGCCATTCCTGCCATCTGATCCAACTCACCACCAGGTGGTGAGGTAACAGGTCTGTTCCAGTGCCCCTGTCCTCACCAATATGTCCAAAACACATGACCACAGATCTAATTATTCTCTCACAGAGGACCAATAAGGCACTGCTCAGGTTAAGATCAGACTGGCCATATCACCTAATCATGTTAATTATGAAGTCCATTGGTGGAATCCTCACCACCCAGGTACTACAAGAAGGCTGCTGTTCAGTGCAGAAACACACACCAAAGCCAGAGTGTTCCTCTCCACGAGCCACAGTTGCACAAACATGACCCTCTCTTCCTCTGCGGAGGACTCCAGAACAGTGGCCCTCAGCCAAAACTTGGAGTACCCCACACCACATATTTCCTTGCTCTGATTGGTTGTAGGCTTACCTCACCCAGGGTGTTTTAATCTGTTACAGTCTATAACACCTCTTTGGGGAAAAACATTTAATGGAGAGGTTCCAGACCCATTGTCAGATGCGCCTTGGTCAGGTATTGCCAGGTTAGACAACTGTACTAAGAAGCAGAATTTGTAGTAGCTAACATGAATGAAAAGCATTTCAAAATGTTTGTTAAC
Source organism: Trachurus japonicus (assembly GCF_045865225.1). Taxonomy (NCBI): domain Eukaryota; kingdom Metazoa; phylum Chordata; class Actinopteri; order Carangiformes; family Carangidae; genus Trachurus; species Trachurus japonicus. Next base: position 24,226,247 of record NC_140922.1, on the reverse strand, counting down.
ATTATAGGTTGTGAAATATTAATTATCAAAGTGCATCATGCTCAAGATAGATTTTTATAAACACCTTTATATTGTAATACAGTACATTATGGTACCATGGTCCAAGTTGGCCTTCAAATATGTAATTTAATTCCATTACAAGAGCCTGACTCTTGTAATGCAAAATTCATTTCATGCACACTTTTCAATGTGGAATGGTCATTACCATGATGAATACATAAACATGTATTTGTGTTTTTCAGCCAAACAGTTACTTAATGTCAATGAACATATCAAGGGTTTGTCCAAGGGAGTGTATGTGACATGTTCCATAAATGATGAGCTCTCACTTCAGCTGATAATTGCATCCATGACTACAACATACAACACAAGAAAAAAGCAAAGGCACTCTGTCATCTGCTACGAACTGTCACAGTTATTTCTCCCTAAACCCTCACTATACTGTAGCTTACTTGATTACTGTATATGCACTCTTAATTCATTTCATGTTTTTACTCGCAGGTATTATTCTGTATATAAGAACTATTGATTGGTACATATTTCAGTGTCTCAGATACTTGTCTTTGACTGTTTTTAAATGTATTTGTCATCATTCTCTGTCACCTGCTGTTTTGTCATGTCAATCAGGTTGTTATTCACTTAATTTTAGAGTTGAAAATTGTTTCTATTTTTTATGATTAAGTATTGAAGTTTTTGTTTGAAATTGTAAAAAATTCTCTTGAACAAATACATTAATGCTGGAATAACTGTTACACTTGAACTGCTGCTCTGTGCTTGGAAAAATTCAACAGGATAAAAGTGAATTCTTGTTAATGCTGGTTTTCCAATAAAAAATATACTGTAATTGGCAAATTTTACCATATTCTTCAGTTCAGTTTATTGGTTGGTTTAGGTCCCCTTGTGTTAATTAAAAATGAAAAGAAAAACACTATTTAATGAGTTAACACATACATTTGTACTTGTTCTCTTTGCAAGAAAGGGAAACAATGCTTTTAGCTGATGTACAATCTGTTGTTCTTTGCCATCCTTTTTCCTTGCTCTATGCACACAAAAAGCTCTCAGATATTGGTTTCATACTTACTGTGTAATGGAGATCATACTAAGCTACAAAGATGTAGAGATGGACAGTGAAATGTTTAGCTGCAGGTGGGAGGAGAAATGCTTTTGTGTTATAGTGAAAGCATTGCAAGTCAGCAGCTGACTACATGATTTCAGGAAAGCATCCCACGTTGGCGCAAGCGTGGGGGTGGAAAGAAAACTTCATCACTGTCCCACAGTCGTCACCACCAAAAAGATAATTCATAGTGCTGAAGCCATGAAGTTTATTTTTGTATGTTGTGGTGGCATCTTTCAAGTTATTCTAAAAAAGTTTTTGGAACAATGAGAAATCGGGAGAGATTTTTTACAGTCTTTGCCATCCACCACAATCACCTCAAACCACACATTGTTGTTCTCCTGGCTGCTTCTTTAATCTGAGAGTGCAGACACAAATCTACTAGAGGTAAAGCCTCACACATCCATGCAGCTATATTAGCTGCTCACGGGTCACGGATTTATGAGCTAAATCCAAAAAGTTTATAATCTTCTCTATTTTGATTTATTGTATATTAGCACCAGAAAAAAAGAAACGTAGACCTGCTGCGAAAGACAAGTAGTGAAAAAATGGTTAACTTGACAAGTTTATCCTGCAATGGACATAACTATATTGTTTCTGTGCCACATTTCATGGCAATCCAGAAAGTACTTGTGGATATGTGTCCAATAGCTGTTGATACAGTAGATGGACGAAAGTGGTGGACCAGCGGCAACACTGACATCCCTAGAGCCACACTGGCTAACATTACACAGCCTGCAAAACATGATTTAATTAGCCGTGAGGCGAGTAACCTAAGTTGTATTAGGACTGAATGCAGAGCAGATGTTATCGTGCACTCTGTCCAAACTGTGGCGGCCGGTTGTCTTTATTTGCTTCTGCATACATTCATGACTTGGAATCATAAAGCGTGAGGTCAAGCATATATTTTATGTATTTATAGTAAATACCAAAATGCAGACTTTGAAAAATATATTTTGAATATCGAGTGTTGTGCAGTTTTTAGCCAAAAGAGCGTGGAGCACAATAACATGATACAGTATGCTATCTAGTGATCCAGTTTCCCCTTTGTGTTTTATAATATAGTAATTAACAGTATCCTATCCAGAACATTCAGTGTCAGCGTGGTAGCTGTGGCTCAGGTGGTGGTTCATCCACTGATCAGGGTTGGCTCTTCCAGTCCACATTTCAACGTGTCTTTCAGGAGGATACTGAACCCCAAATTTAGCCCTGTTACATCCATGGTGTGAGAGTGTGTTCGTGTATAGTAGGAAAAGGTGCTTTGTGAATGGATAAATGGAAAGCACTCTGAGTGGTCATTATATCCCCTACCCACACTCATGTAGTGCTTTTCTAGTTATATGGACCACTGAGGGTGCTTTCCAATGGAAGCCACATTTATCCATTCATCTTCCATTCATATGGAAGAATATATTTTAAAGATTGTTCCTTCTACCTAGTACTACACATTTTAAAATGCTGTCCAACTGCACCTATGATGTAGCTATTACTTAATGATTGCAGATCTCAGGTAAAGACACATCAGTAAGTGCAGATCAATTACTCTCTGGTAGTCATCATCTGTAATTAATAAAGTGAAAATAAGAAAAAAGCTGTCAAATGGTTACATAAGTGTAGTTAATAGTGGTGTGCAGAGGTCTTTGGTCATTATGCTTCAGGTATTATCAGCACATTAATATTCCAGCCTGTGACCTTGCAGATAGTATGTAAGTGTTCCATTCAGGGTGATTGGGAGTAGCCGACGTCTCAGCAGTGGAGTGAAGGAGAGGGAATTAACTCCATCATAAGGGACCTCTCCAGCCTTTGTAGCTACAGGGGCAAAAAACCTGGCCTGAATACAAAGCAGCCAATTAGCTGTCATGCATCAAGAAGATACAAGTGATACGCTGCACTGCCTGGAATCCTGTTATGGTCACTCAGCATAACTGATTTGTAAGTGTTGCTGATATGATCTCTTTTGCAAATTGAGTAAAACATACTTGAGAGACAGCCTGGCAGCACTGAGATAATTTTTATTTTTCAAGCTGACATCATTCACTAAAATCAAATTTTCCTAATTGCTGTTTTGCCTGAAATGGCTGAAATGTTGGACTGTGTTTAGTGGTCTCTGGTCTTGGGTTCACCGGCTCTGCTCCACACTTTGTCCAAGTTTGCATGTTCTGTCCAAGTCCTTTTTTTGTGTGCTTTATGTTCTGTTGCTCTTGATTCTGTAAGGAAATGAAAGTAAACCTTTACTTTTCAGTCTTTCTCTTTGGTTCTGGGACTGCAGGGTCACATATGCTCAAATAACTTTTTTTTCCTTCATTTTGGTATTGTGTGTTAGTAAATCTGCCCAGTCCATGCTCTGCAGTTGGGAAAGCCCATGCTGTTTCCCTAATGCTTTTCTGGGAATAGACATGTATCTGTGGTAATTGGTTTTTCACCCTGGAAAGGGTTTTTGCAATGTCCTTCGCATCCCACGATCACAGCGACCTGAAAGCAAAGCAACACAAGGAGAAATAACGGCTTCTTGTATATATGATATTTTCCCACTATCAAATGCACAAGTATGTCGGCTACAAGAGACCTGAAATGTTGGTTGTCAGTTTTTCTTTTTTGCTGCTGACATAAATGTTTATGCAGATTCATTGTTGTTTGAAGTTAACATATTATCCTAAATTAAGAAGAACAAAAACATTGATTATCATTTTTGCATGTTGAGTACAAACCATGTCTCCACTAATTATGCATCATTCAGAATTAGGAGAGCTTAAACATTCCCAGCAGGGCGTCCACTTGCCTTGTAGAGAAGCAGAGAGGTTCCGCTGATTTTCAAACTACTAATCAAAGAATTTTTCAAAACATAAGAGTGGACAAGGAACAGCTTCAAGTTTAGTTTAATTTCCTGGAAAGTTAAGGAGAAAACAAACTTGTTTGTAACAATGTGGTAAAACAAAACAAAGCAAAAAAAAACCCAGCTCCCACAAAGTCAATACTAAATTAGAAATGTGTAAATTCCAGGGAAATAATAGTGGTTTAATGAACATTTTTTAAAGGTTAAATGCAACAACACATACTCTTGGTAATGAGCGACCTTTTCAGTCTGTTGCGCTGCTCCGTGAAGCCAAACTCGAACCCCATTCACGCTCCATCAACGTCAATTAGATAACAGCCACCTCTGAAGAAATGAAGCAGGACTTTCTGTACGTGGGTAGGGTGAGCAACGCGTTTCCTCGTGAATGAGTGACTGAGTTATGTTGATCACTTCAGTCAAGTGTTTTTCTACTGCTTGCTGTGAGAGTGCGTTTTTGTCTTATCCTCTAGTGGTGTGGTGGAAGTGGAAGTGGGGAAAAATACACTGAGTGAATTTTGTGCCTGGTGGTAATGTGTGTATTTTTCAGCATAGAGAAATAAAGAGGCATGATGTAACACATGGCTAAAAAAAACAGAAAGTGAGCCAAAGTGTTACTCCCCTATTATTTCTGACTTTTCCTTCTTTTGTGAAGGCAGAACCAGATCATTAGTTTTCAGTAAAAAGACAGTTATGATTAATTATCTCTGTGCAGCTCCACTGAGAAATCCAACCATGTCTGTGAAATGTGAAAGAGAACATCATTAATCCCAAGTTGTGGAGGTAATTTTACTGCCACACACTCTGACTCTCTTGCTTTTGAAAGGGCTCATCAGGAGCAGAGCTCCTCTTAAGGCAGGAATGAGATCACTTTGACGTCAAACCATAGAGAGCCATAGTTCTCTCAGTGTTGCTGCACCTATCTGTGTGACATAACAGGTAAACATGGACGGACAATCTGATGATTTGTTGGGGGGAGGTGGGAAGCTATAAATAGCACTGATGTCTGTTTCATTCACATTGGTGTAATGATGATGCAATAATGTATGGTTAATGGGCAGCAAAACCCTACTGACTACTTTTACAAGCTTTCTGTAGCTCCAACTGAGGTGTAGCTATATACAATTAAGAGAGGGTTGTTACATAAATGACCAGGCAGCAGTGACAGTAAGAGCACCTAAGGCATTAATTCACACTTGCACACTGTGGGTTTCTGGCCAAGCTTAGGATGGGCCTGACAGAAACAAACATGGCATTTGTTATTTTCCTGTGTATGTATTAGTCTAATACAGTCCTTATGATACGTTTGATTATGATGTGTTTAAATATGCTAAAAAATACATGACTTTTCCAGATGGTTTCAATGAAATGATTTGGTTTCATTATTAATACACACAACTCATTTGGAGTAGAGGAACAAAGTTATTTTTGCATTTATCATTCCAGCTCGCCCTCTGTGGCACTTCATTCTGCCTATTACTCAGCTTCTGCTGACTTTAATTTTGCATTTATTTTCATTATTATTATTTGAATCATGGCTAATTTTGCTGTGTTTTCATGTATGTTCATGCCAGGTTCAGTTTGTGACAGATTTTTCTCACTTCATTATTCCTCAGTCCTCTGAAACCTTATTGGTTCAAGCCATAATATTAATACTGTTAGTCATTGTTTGGCTTATGTTGTGACTGTTTATCATTTGTATCTAGGTGATGCAGGGCTTTACAGATAATATAAGGATGATATAGGGGCAAGGATAAGGCCAATAGCATCTTCATTCATTACCAGAGATTCTACAGTCAGATATTTTCAAAACTTCTTGTGGCAGTACTCTGATCCACATACTGCTCATTGTCGTCTTCCTGGCATTCAGCTTACTTCTGCCTAAAACATTTGAACTCTGACATCTACATTTTCAATTCAGCCATTTACTTTGTGTGTGGATAAGTTACAACTAAGCTCATTTGCCTTGAGCTAGAATTTCTACTACTCTCTCCTTTGCAGTAAACCTGAAGGCAAGCAGACCTGCATTATTACTAGCTGCCACAGCACATGTACAAATAGACTTTCCACCACTAGCTGCTCTGTTGGGCTGCATTTAAAAGAGTGAAACTCATCTGCTGAGATCTACATAAGTGGCGCTGAAGTATTAGTGTTCTCAAGAGGAAATTAGAACATTTACACAAGTCTGCTTTATGTGAGCTCAGAAACAAAATTGGAAAATAAGAGTGATAACACAAACACAATACAAACAAGAAAATGTCTCGTTTGGTCAAATGTTAAAGGTAAAATCAGCCATGTCCCTTATTCCCTCAGAACCTCATGACAATATCCACATGCCACTCGTGTAATTTTATTTCAGCTCTGTCCCTGTTGGATATTTTTTTCCCCCCTGTGCAAGGACAAATGTGTGTGAAGTCTAATTTTACTCTAGGGTCCCTTCTTGTTAGACATTTACTGTGCACGGCATCTTGAGATGACAGATCGTTTCCTCAGAGCTCTTAGGGACCACTGAGTTGAACTGATGCCAGGAAATGTTCTCCACTACTATATCTAAACAACAAAAATGAACTCTGAGGGGAACCCGGCTGCTGGGATCCTACACCACTGTTTTCTTTCCTTTTGGTCACAACCCACTTTGACAGCGAGCGAGGTGATGGTGGTTTTGTATAGATGAGGCTGAAGAAAATCTCCTTTTATAGAAGTGAAGTGAAATTTTTTTCTCTCGTTGTGAAGAAAGACTCAATGCAAAGCAGTATAATTCATGAAATAATAATAATAATAAAAACTTTGAGGAAATGTCACATATTTTAATATAATTGTATATTAGAAGCAGCACTGCATAAAGACACAATCAAAAGCCAGGATATATTTGAAAATACCACTCAGATATGGAATACTTCAGAGAGCCGTAACTGTTTGTCACTTGTTGCATTTCAAGCACAGAAAGATTGAACAGACAAGAAAATAATGTCTCTTTTTGTGTTTTTCTCAGTTTGAGTAAATTATTTGATTAATAGAGCAAACAAAGCTGAGAAGACACACAAGGACAACCTCATCAAAACACATAAAGCACTGCAACACTGTATAAACCGTAGAGGATGAATCAATTTAAGAAAAAAAGAAAGAAATATAAATGCAGATCCTACATTAAACCTACACTAAGAAACAGCACCTTCATAGCATTTCCTCACGCAACAGTTTGTACAGTGTGTGTTTGTGTTTGATTTCACTCTTGTAATGGGAGTAGAGTAATCTTGTAGCCAAAAGCTGAAAAACAGCCTGCAAATTAAAGTGTAAATATTTCATTGATCTTGGTAGGCACAAGAGAGGAAATAGAGGGAAAAAGAGATTGCAATCAGCATTAAGAGGGATATAAATTAATTACACTATTACATGGTCCATGTACTTACAGGGTACACTGGATGAAATGGCTCATTTGAATTTTATTAGTATTTTTTCTCTAAATCCCTCGATTCACTCCTGTACTTTCTTTCCTGTACTTCTCTCAATATTGGTGCACATTGAGTTTTTTAAATGATATCCCAAATAAACTAAATAATTACAAAGTAATTTGTGGGCTGTGATCTAGCAGAGTTGCTGAAATGATGCAGAGGTGTTTTCTTTTGTTCATTTGCTCATTCTAACAACTCTCTGTCTGCATCTCACCAAAAGCCATGTATTCTGTGTTAGGTGTAGTCCAAAATAAAATGTCCTCAGTCCTGTGTGGGCAATACAGAGCGTCTCCATCAGCTTTAGATGGGACCAGAGTCATCAACTGCACCTCCTCAGCCCTGTAGGAAAAATCCTTGACTCCCACATGTGAGATTCTTGCCAACAGGGAGGATGAGAGTCTGCTGATTACACTGAGTTGCTCCTCCCCAGTGGGTGAAGTTGGTGTTAATCAGACATATCAGCTGAAAAAATAAATCTGCAGCAGACCCAGTCTCCTCCACACATGGAACTCGGTTACATAACCTAAAAAGTACATAGTCAACTTTAATTTGTGATCTTTTTTCTTTAAAAAAAAAAAGCAAACAATAGATGTGACACATTCTGTCAAGTCCACGAATTCAAAGATGTAGATAAAATACTGTTCGATACTGCAGGCCCAAGTTAAAGGTCTCATATAGTGTTTTTGTTTGAATTATTTTTGTATACTGAGGTAAAGCTGCGGCGCGGAGGCTTGGCACATCACATACATATGGCATACAATATCAGAATTCTTCATTTGCACAGGGTATCCTGCTCCATTGTTTCTGTGGTTAGAAAGATGGCTACCACAAAAGGTACAGAATGCTTCACATGTCCAACGTGTTCAGTCATATGGCACAAAACAATCCAATATAGCAGAACAGCCAAACATGATGCGGCTTTCACAGGCAAATGAGAAAATGATTATAGTATTTACAACTAAATCTGTTTGAAATACAGATTTTAATCATATTGAGTGCAAAGCCAGTGGTGTTTTATCTTCTTTTATCTACAGTGATTATCTTTTTTTTTTTAGTAGTGTTGGGCAAATTGTTCGAAAATGTCTGTATCAGTTAGCCTACTTGTTACATTATTTTCATGCAGCAGCAGTTTCACAAATACAAGACATTGTCTGTAGTGTTAATCCAATCTGATGGAAGATGGGAAAATAAAAACTGATACCCAAAAATTCTGCCACCTTTCACTCAAGCTAAGTCAGAATGACAATACAGTACTGCTACTACATATTGAAATTTTTTATTGTTACCTTGTTCACTTTGAAACTATCTTTATTTGTCCCTACTTTATTCCCGTTGTGAAGCAGACACAAGTCCCACCTCTCACCTAGCCCACCTACAGCGGCATGCGTACCAGATCTCAGTTGCCATGGTTACTGATCTTTGCCATGGTTACTACAATAATGGTAATGACTTGGCCAGGTTTAGCACTCTGATTAGGTCTAATGATTTGGGTTGAAATAGCTACCTCATTAACATTAGATGCACTTCTCCTTATAATTACTATTACTACCTGTAGATGTCGTCTACCAACACATTGTCATGGGTCATAATAACCAGACAACACAATGACTCACACACGTATATGGCCAGTTTTTTTCTCAGGCGGACAGTCTCGGCAGATGAATTTACACATCTACTTCAAGTTTGACTGAGTTACATTCAAGTACATACAAGTAGAAGTCTAATTTTGTGAAACTTCTAATTTCTGTCTTATTCACACACTCTTCAACTTTGAAGTGGCTAATATTAGCAAGCCAGCTAGGTTGGGTTTAATTATGAGCCCACCATCTGATTCCTGGCAAGGCAGCAAATCAGCCAACAGAACATTACTAGGGTCAGTATTGTGATTATTGACTGTATCCACAGTACACAGATCACAGTACATGTAGGCATAGGCCTAATGTAAAATGTTACTAAGTAATTCCCCAACACCAGCATTCAAACAGCAGCAGGTCACCATGTTTTGACTAGCAGTTCTTACTTTATGTGGGAAAAAATGAAAGGTGTAATACTTTTAAAGTGTGAAGGTGCCTTTTTTATGTGCCTGCTTGTAAATTCACCATGAAGTATATGTAAATATTCTCTGCAATCACAAAGAGTTTATTTTCAGAGGGGGGGGTATCATTTTCCTGAGTTTGAAACGTCACCGGTTTTCATGAAATGAAGAGATGCGGGAAACAGACACTGATCAAAGAGTGAGTAATCACATCCTGCGGCCACAGAGGCTTTATCTCCTCCAGGTATAATGAACAGCGCTTATGTGGAACAGAATATAGCTGTAGCAATATCCAAGCAACTACACTTAGTTACATCAGAAAAATCCACACACCCACTCTTGTCTGATGGCTCTGTCACTTTGATTTTACAATGACTCTCACTGTGACAGGTGCTTTAATTTATTTTCATGTCACAATCCACAACTTGTCAGTCAAACGTTGGTGCAGTTGGTCGAGGGCGGCGTGTCCGCTTTGCTGCGGATCTCCTTGATGTCGTTGAGTGGGGACTCGCTGGTACCAATCTGGCACTTGAAGACCTGCTTGTAAGCTTTCCTGAAGTTCTCAGACAGGAAGGCGTAGATGACGGGGTTGACAGATGAGTTGCTGTACGCCAGACAGTGGGCGGCCACCCGAAACACAAAGGACGCCTGGTTCAGCGGGAAGGTTCCAAACTCCACCCAAAGGTGAACAACGTGATGAGGGAGCCAAGAGAGGCAGAACACCACCACCACCACCAGCACCGTCTGAGCCGTCTGGGTCCACAGAGAAGTAACAGAGAAGATAAAAGTTTAAGGAGAGAGGTTTAGTCGAAGGGACAATATTAACATGGTGTGAGATTTAAATGGCCACAGTTTTGGTGCATACAGATTTATCCTCCTAATTGTGTTATTGTAAAGTTTAATGTATGCCAATGTGTTAGCATGGTGCTAACAATCTAATAGTTTAACACAAAGTGATTCAACAGCAGAATTTTTTTTTTTTCAATTGTTTCAGGTCCTCCAAAACATCTTCTTTAACATTGGGTTTAAGGATTTGCCAACCTCTAAGGTATATATTCATACAGTACATGCACACACCGCCACCTGTCTGTGAGCCATTGGCTAACAAAAGGCAAAACTATTAGCATAATTACCAATCAGTGACTGCTTCTACACCAAATCTACCGACACAACCACAATTAGCTTCGTCAGCAGCTCTGTCCAGAAGAAGTAGGCTAAAGGAAGTTCTCTCATCTCTGACATGCTTCATCAGTACTGACAATTTTTTAGAATGGCCAAATAGGAGCAATCACTGTCTCTGAAAAGACATGTGATTGGTTAAAGTCTCCTGTCACAGACTAGATTTTCTAAAGCCTAAAGACCGAGCTAAAGGAGGTGCAAGTGTAGACACTACAAAATGCTGAGGGAGGACTTTGACTTATGACTGACTACCTTGATCTTAAAGGTGATTGATATCTTTTGTTTGTTTGTTTTTTAAATAAACTCACTCATTTGGAGTGTAGTCAAACATACTGCTGGATAAATATTCATCCATCCATCTTTTAGCAAAAAATGTGCTAAAAGATGGAAATGTGATAATTAGAGCTGAAGGACATTGCAGACTTGGTAATCATTTTCTATAGGTTTGTTATTATGAGTGGCCACTTGATGAGTGATGTCATGACTTAATAGTACAGCATCTGAAACCAACAGATACAGTTGGCCAATTTGTATGCAATTCCATACTAAGTCAGTGCCTCATAAAGTCCTTCATTTTATTACATTTAACTGGCCAGTGCCTCATAAATCATATTATCTCACTGACATTTCACTCAACAGATCCAGCTGCATTACCGTAAATGATTAGATGACCCTGCTATGAGAGTTGACCTTGATACAGCCATTCAAAACATATTTTTTGTTTAACATTACAGTGGGTAGCTAATGTGGTACACTTGAAGGTGAAAGTAATGGGAAAACTGTCCAATCCATATCTAATTCAATCAGGTTGGATAGAGCTAAGAGGGATATGACTATGACTTACAAAAATTCTGTATTGAATTTAATTTATATGTTGAACCTTAAAGATTTACTATATCTCTTTAAAAAAAAATAAAAACAGCCACAATGTTCAATAAACAGTCTGAGCAAGAGGAAAAATGTCAGAAGGACAGACCTCATTGTCTTGTCTAGCAGCAAACACAAACAGAAGGTCTCATGATATGGCTTGCACTTGGCAAATAACTACCTCTGAGGAAGATTCATGAGGAGCTCAATTACATGTATGCACAACGGACTAGATCCTGTTACTTTATCCAGAAGTATATGAGATATATCCAGAGATAAAACGTCTTTAATGCATACAATCTGAGTCATAAGACGTGCAACTTGCAATTATTTCCAGTTTATATGGTTAAAAATTACTTATTCATCCCCTGCCTTATAAAGACCCCAAAATTGAGACACTGACCAGGTATATTTAGGTTTGTGATAACTTAATGTTACAATTAGAGCAAACCAGTTTAATTTGTTATCTAAGAGGAAGGTGGAGAACAGTAAAGCCAATGGCAACAGCTGGAATGTGTCAGCACAAAAAAAGTAATTTAATGCTGCCTGATCTTCTGGGCCCCCACTCCACATGTGACTTGATACTAAGTGGTTTTATGCCACAACTCATTAGCTCCCTCAATGGAAATAAAAATGTAGAGATGCTGTGAAGTTAATTTTAAACTCTGCTTTGTTCAGCAGTTTTGCTCAGAGAGAGTTAGAAATAAACATGCCATAATATGTCAAGTGCAGCTGTTAACAATCAAATCACTCACAAGTGCAAAGTGAGGCATCCTGCCGGCAAAGATACAAAGATAAGCATAAAACAGCACAAAAATGAGACATGAATACAGGCATTTGACATTTGACTCGTACGGACTTTGTACCAAGAAGTTCAAAAACATGTCAGAAAAGTAAGGATTCTGCAAAGTAGAGTCTCATTAATGGGATCTCTCTACTTTTATTGTTGAAAGTGGGGCATTTAATGCTTGAAAATGTAGAGCTACAGTATATGTTCATATTTGGCCCTTTTATTCCTCTAATATGAAAGCTGCACACCATACCTCTATATATTATATCAAGAACTGATGAAATGATGTGAGAAGGGTCAGGTATCACTCTGTAGTGTTATTTTTAGCTAGGGGGACCAGATCCCAGAAAAACAAATGTGGCCTTGGGCTTGGCCACTTGCAAGTGCCTCTGCCCGGCCCCAGTCCCCCTGAGAGAGCCAATGACAGTGTGGCCTTGGGCTTGACCCTCGCACATTTGTTTTTACCCTGATATAACACAGTGATTACACCATCTTTTTGTTGTTGTTTTTTCAGTTTGTTTGTGTGTGTGTGTGTCTTCACCCAGAGGACATTAGCCCCATGGCACTGACAACTGATAAATATAAATTTGAGGGTGAAAAGATATCAAATTCTTTCTTGAGACAGCAGCCTGGCAGAGAAGATAAAACTCCCTCTGAGTATCTTTGGTTTCACCCAGGTTACAACACAGACGCAATACTAAACAATTAATCAAGATTTACATGGCATAAAGAAAATCAATATGACAAAGGCAGACGCAGTTTACTCAGCTTTCCTTTCTATAACACAAAGTGTGAACTTTTCAGCTCAGACCAAAATAAATAAACTGTATGGTTACACGGATGAGCAGTATGGTGTTGGTGCAAATGTTTGCACAGTCTGATGAAATGGTTCATGATCAACTTTTCAATTTAAGATCTTCCCACAGCCCAGTGCAGCATTGATCTTTTTTTTTCTTTTTCTATTTTTACAATGAATGTGTAAAGTAACTGCACCTCATCGATCATATCAGAGGTAAACATCGCTGACTGGCCCTTATCCAATTTAAAATGAAAGGTCAATATTGGCCTGCAATATCAGCACAACCCTTTTACACAAGTGCATACACCGCATACACTGACGCACACACACAAACACGGTACCCAGAGACAGGTTCCCACAGTTACAGTGTAACAGTATGTTAATAGCAGTGTTTTGTTTGGATAGCCTCCATAACACATTCATATCTTCACCTCAAACCCCTGAGAGCCATCAGTTAGGCTAATACAAACAGCAGCATCTCCACAGGAAGAAAAAATAATAATATAAAATAATAAAAATGATGCCTCTCCTCCCCCTCTCTCTAGTCACACTGTCTACTTGTGAAACTCATTTGTCTGAAGCTGTTAGCTGGTCACTAAATGTCTTTGAAAATTAATTCCAGCTATCACTCATTTTTGATACTGAGATATTAACCTTTCAAATATCAATCAAAGTTTTTTTTTACAATTCATTAATGTGAATTTACTGTATTACTTTACTGAAAATATTAAAGTCAACGCTGGATATCAAGATAAAAGACAGATTTATTTTCCTTAATGGAAAAAACCCAGCCATGAAAAACATTAACAGCTATTGTGATGGGATGTGCTCTGTAATTCTGGGCTGACTGTGTTTCTGCATAATTTAGCCTTTTTCAGTAAAAAGAAAAAGAAAAAAAATGGATCCATAAAAGTGTTGCTTTGTTAACTTTTTTTTTCTTTCAGGGAAGTCTTCAGCCATGTAAAACATCAGTGATAGTAATCAGGAGTTTGTCAGAATCAAGGTGGGTTTCACACCAACTCTTGATAATCATCATTGTGCAGAGAGAAATCCATCAAGATGGCTGTGTCTTGAGTTTGTGTGAGGTTGCTATAATGAGGCTGTTTCTGACAGCAGCCCAACAGATCCTACTGCAGCCGCAAGACGGACCTAACATCTGGGCGCTGCAGCTCCTCCACCAAATCTCTATATACGCTCATATTGGAAAATTAGCAGGGAGTGAAAAAAGTGCAAGGTCCAGTTTAATGCTGACTGACTTACTAAATGCTAACCATAAAGAATGGTTCATGCACTGATAAACAGTTAAAAAAACAATATTGAAATATTATAACCAATACTAATATGTGAGTATTTGGGAGGGGGCCATGACACACATCAATGAATGCACCAATTAAACCATTTCGTAGTGATGGACGGTCCTCTAATTACTTTGTATTTACCACATAAAAGTTTTATGGTATATAATAATAATTTCTGTGTTTCCACAGCACAATAAATCACTGCAGGTTGTATCTGCTGGTGTAACTAAGTAGGGTATACCTTAACCTACAGTTGTAACAGAAGTTGCACTAATACACTGAACACACAACAAAGTAAATTACAGCTTTCCACCACTCATTTGACATGTTCAGACGGTGTTACTTTTCAATAGAAGTTGCTAAGAAGTGACTGGTTGATGCTGAGTGTCGTGATACTATTAATTGATACAGTTAGTAACACTTACTTTACAACTGTAACACTCAAGTGATGGTAACGCCATACTGTCAATCTCTGAAGCATAAACTATCCCTGTCTAAAATGTATAAAGTGAGACAGGGATAGTTTATGCTTCAGAGATTGACAGTATGGCATTACCATTAATATTAAACCATTTAAAGATGATTCTAACAAATATTCATTTTTATAATTATCCATAACCAGCTGTGTGTCCCACTCATATCATTATGCTCCTAAACTATACATTATTAATAACTGTCTTTTAACCTCTGATATGACACAGAGAATCCATTCAAAATATAATTGTCTGCCAAGCAAAATGAACCCTGTGATTCAAAAGAACATTAAGCAAGAGCATTCATTTTTCAAACCAGGAAGCAACAATATTTTAGACTTTCTTCATTTGAACAGGGCATAAATCGAGATGGATTAAGAGATTCATTTAAAACAGATTCCTCACATTTTTGCACAAAGACCCTACGGAAAGATTAAGGAAGACGGTTTCTTGGTGATTTCTCTTGTGAAAGTGTCTACCGTAATTTGAATGTTGGAGTGTTGGAGTCTAATTCCTACTGTGGGTGTCCAAACAGATAAGAGGTTTGTCTAGATGTATTTCACAACCAGAGTGGGAGTAACCTTGCTTTTCCCAGATGTCACCATGTCTCTCAGTCCCAGCAGCTCACTTCTGGGACCCAGGTAATCCACACAAACTATTGATTAAATGCTTATTTGAACAAACTCCCCCCGCCTCATCGAGGACGCTGTGTGGCCCACTGCAAGTTACTTATTTGTCTCATTCGCTTGCAGACATGGCACCAGCGTCATGATTAATTAATAACAATTGAAGTTAGTGTAACGGTGATATTCCTTTGAGATAATCTGGTCACAAGTGATGATCTTGGTCCCTAGCAGAAATATGGAGAATAAAGTGTAATGCCACAGTGGAGGAAATTCAGACAAGAAATAGTTCTGCTTGTGTTTTTCATCCCCCTGATATGTCCCAAAGGACTGTCCCCTTAAAAGGGGCCTCTACAACAGCATGCAAACTGGACCATTGTTGGTACTGTTGCCATAATAAAGATGCAACTTGACCAAGAGGAGTCATGGCTTTGTTAGGTTTAAGGACCAGAACTTCTGGGTTATTTAAGCAATATATCACAACAGGCCGTGGTATATGCTCATTATACCACGGCTAAGGGGCGTTCTTCGGCCCAATGCGAAGCGGAGGGACGAAAACCCCCTTAGAGTGTCTACGTCACCACTCATTTCTTTGCTCCTGTTATAAACTTTATGGCCACTAGATGTCATCTAATCTAAAATCTAATTATAATAACCAGCTGCACAAATAGCCCATGGACTCATTTTTCTCAGGAGGAAAGTTTCTCCTATATGTATACCGTAATCATCCAGACCATAATAAGCAAACATCCAACCAATTACTGCAAATTTCTGATAACAACGTTATCTACAAACCTGTTTGTCTGCAAAGCCTCTGTAGCTGACACTTCAAAATAAGTCAAAGTCAAAATAAGAGCCGAACACTAGCACATTTTATTTTACTTTAAAAGGCCTTTGAACATGGTGATGATTGTCGCTTGTCAACATATGCCATCATTATCTTTACCAGAGGTTATAATACAACCTCTGAGCAACACCATGTTTTCAGAAAAGACTGGAGGCTACACACGGAGTCACCAAGGGAAAGAGATGAGATGGGTTGACATAGGCCCACAGGCTAGCTGCTTGGCATGCAAACTTAAGTATTAGGAAGAGATTTAACATTGTTTTCCACCTCTGGAGACAACTGTTGATGAGTAAAGGAATAAAATCTGATGCTGAACACAGCATTTAAAAAGCTATTAATGCTAGTGGCGCAATGGCAGAATTTACAATCACCCCCTGTCAATGTTTGTATCTGGTTTCAATACATTTCTTCTAAAAGCCAACATCAACACTATGGCCAGATTATTTCTCCTAGAAATAATGTAGGAAAAGTTGAGGGTTGTGTGTACTGTAGCTACGAAATTTAACACAAAACTCCACTGAGTGTTGCAGATGCCTTTCAGGTTAAGTGCCTTTTCAGCCCTGTTTAATCTGCAGGAGTGAAGGAAAGTGTGTAACATGTTTTGTCGAAGTCTTTAGTGCAGAAATGAATGAAAGTGACAATCTGTCAAACAGCCAAGATATGTCATGACTGTCATGGAAGCTGAGCTCAAATAGACTGAAGTCTGAAGAAAATTGGCAGAGAAATGATTTTTGACCATTTCCAAGGGAAGATAGAAACTTGAATGATGAGCACTTTCCTCCCCTTAGATTCATGTTATCTCAGGGAAACCTTCCCAACAGTAGACAAAATGATTCCTTACAGGTCTTTTGTCAAAAAATATAAATTGGAAAAGGGAACTGTCCTATAATCAGTGTCATCTCACATTCAGGCCACTAAAGGCAGTTTGAAAGGTGTGACTACAACGTTAGCAGCAGGGGTAGCCATCTTGGAATAATACCTGATCTGAGTCAGAATAAAGGTAGGTTTTTCTATTCTCCCCATTCTGCTGACATTGTGTCAGTGTAACAATAACCCAGTGTAAAAAAGTTTTTGTACAAAATAACATAAAATATAACTGTGGAAGAGAGTGGATTTTGCTGCCTCTGGACAAAGCCATATGCTAACTGTTCAGGTATTATGCTAGGATAAGATAATAACCTCTTGCCTCCTGTTGCCACACACTCTGAATGGGCAAATATATTGATCATATAACATTTGCACTGTACTTTATTTCTCTTCATGCTGTAATTTCACATTAATTTTAGTCACATTCTTAGCACTGATGACAGCGGGGTGACATTAGAAAGATAGTTCATACATGTAGCTATCTTTTTTAAGTTTGTAAGTTTTCTGACTGTTCTTTAGTGTTACTGTGTTTTTAAATAAAACAAAATTATGACAGTAGCTGGTCTATTCACATTCATTTGCACATCCATTATTCAGTTTTCAGTTTGATTATATTTGAGTATTTGTGCATTGAGTTTTTATATGCTGCACATTAATCATCTTGTTATAAAACACGAGCTGGACAGCACAACACACTGGAAGGGAAACATCTTTTTTGGCACAAGCACTAGGCCTATAAAAAGTTACTGATTTCTAAGTGAATATCCATATGCAGTTATTCATTGTTGATACTGCATTCAGATTGCATCTGTTCTGTTCTAGCAGTTTACTGCTTTACATCTAAACCTTGTATAATAAAGCATACATCAAGGTAGAAATGTGTATACATGTGTTTACATTTTGATCAACTGTTTCCCTTCCAGCTGATCTGGAGCTGCTGAAATGACTGTGCTGACTGTGGCTATGAGGAACAATGGACAGACAGACGGACAGTAAAGCAGGCGATAGCTGATAACTGCCTCTCTGGGAGGCTAAATGACCTCCACTAAGAATAATAATGATTAGATGGCACTTTGATTGCCTTTTGGCTACTTTGCCTGAGTGGGTCAGTTAACATTAAACATTATGAAGTTAATATTCATTATTTTGCCCCTAAAGATAAGTAGAGAGAATGGAAATAGTTTCATCTGGCTGCCTGTTGAAATTGAGGAAATGGTGTAGCATATGGTACGAGCTCTGAATAATGAGAGTGTGGGGCAGTGTAGATGTGATATAGTATATCTTCCGAAAGGTCAAGAACACTGACCTCTGCTTTGAGTCAAACCATATGCTGAAAGAGGCTGCAGCTAAGTGAACTGTGAAATAGCCTGAGAGATGGAGGGCACTTCACTGAAAAGTATGACTATGAGTGCCTTTTCTTAAAATTTATATAGGGCTGAAACCATTCACCAACATAATCGCCATCCTCATGACAGGTAAAAGGTGTACAAGGAAATTCAAGTGTTCAGAAGGTCAATTTGAAGGAAACATTTATCACACAATGAGTATATTATGTTATTAAAACTTTATTATCCTTGAAAAATGTTAGTGATATTTATTGCAAATTGCACTGTGGGGCAAAAGCAGGACTATTTGATCTTATCTAATATTATAAAGACTGATTATAATACATACCTTTTTCTTTGATGCCTCTGACTTTTTGGACATATTTCTTAGTTTTTTGTGCAAGTGATTTAAAACCTGTAAGTACAGAAATGAAAGTAAGACATTTTAAGATATTTTTTGATACTTTAATCATTTCCATGATTATTAAATGACCCAAGCTTTTCTTACCTTTGCGTAACAGAAGGAAATCAGCAGCAGAGGCAACACATAACCAAAGACAAACGTGCAAACCACATAGACTTTCTTCTGGTTTTGATCTGGCCACACTTCCCAGCAAAAGGTGTGATTCTCCCCTCTGTGAAAGATGTTCTGGTAATACATGACAGGCGCTGCCATGGCCAGGGAGAGTATCCAAATCACCACCACTCCGATCAGAGCATGCTTCGCCACCCGGATAGAGGAGGACTTTCTCGAGTGCACGATGGCAATGTATCGGTCCACGGACATGGCAGACAGGGTGAAGATGCTCACCAGCATGGACACAGTGAAGAAATAGTGGATGAATTTGCAGATGAATGCGCCCAGGACCCACGTCGGCATCATGTAGATGGTGGACTGGAAGGGGATACAGAAGAGCAGATAGGAGAGGTCTGCTATGCTCAGGTTGAGGATGAATATGTTGGTGGTGCTGCGCGGTTTCCCCGGTTTGCTCCGGGCCAGCACGGTGATCACCATGGAGTTGCCCAGCACGCCGAGCGTAAAGATGAGTCCGAAAACCAGGAGCGTGATGAAATTATCCATGCCGATCCCGAATAAAAGTTTCTGGTTGTCTTCCTCCGGTTTGCTGATGTTCCATGGCTCTTCCAAGAGCCAAACAGACTCGGATAAGTTCATGATTTCTTTTCTCTTTTTCCCCCCCCACTACTTTAAGATGAACTCGAAACGTTACCAGGACGACCTACAGTACAGGAGGTCTGTGTGCCACTGCTGCTTCATGGCACTGAGTTTTCAGAGCAGAGCTTTGTGGTCCGGTGCGCCACATTTAGCGCTCTCGCACATATTGTTTTCGCCTTTATCTCAGCTCCTCCGCTTTATTCTTACACTCTACCTCAGACCATTTGTGCGAGTAAACAAATGTCTCAAGCTTTCTAGTTCTCTAAATAGCATTTATCAGTCCCACCGCTGTGCGTATTGGAGTCCCTCTCTCCATGCGCACCTGATGCATCTGCGCACAGACCGCGCTGCTGCTGCTGCTCCTGCTGCTGCACTCTGCTGCCTATTTCTCTGCGTCTGGACTTTTTCCCTCACATAATAGCAGGGGTTGGGCTGTGTCATTCACGTCAGCACCCAGTATACCACCTCCCAAGAAATCCTTAGGGAGAGAAAGAACTATTTGTCTGGATACGTTTTTTCCCCCTCCACGTTTCTAAAAAAAACATCCCTGTGCAATTTAGATGCCAGAGGCCAATGCCATTATCTCAGTCAGATTCATTTAGTTTTGACACTCTATGGTCGGGGAGCAAATGTGATTGTGATTATCCGCCTGGACTGCTTGCTATGATTGCCTTATTTCAGATTCATTGTCTTCTGTCATAAAGGGGAAATAAGCTTTTCTAAATCTGTAAAAAGTTTAGTGTTGTGATTGTAAGGCTTCCTGCTCACGTTATTTCAGCAAATTTATGCAGAAATGAAAAATATGTATTAACCAAGGACTTATGGTGGTGTAATTAGGATGTCCCAGATACACTGACAGCTGTCCAAACCAGATACTGTGAAGTAAAAGTTGAGAACCAGCAAGTCAAGAAACCAAACTGAAAATATGTAAATAAACAGGAAATCTTGAGTCTTGAATCTTCACCTCTCTTTACAACTGTGACCAAATTGTGAAATCTACTGGCAGACAACCCTAACAAACTTCCTCAGTGAAGGTAAAATGTAATGACAAATCCACACACATAAGAAAATCATATCACACATAGTATCATAGAGATGACAAAATCTCTCTCTGCATTTCAGAAGATTCAAAAGCAGAAAATTATTCATCACCATGTGATCAAAGGTCACGCTTACCACACCCCCATAAACTGTGCATGCTCCTCTGAAGACTTGGGGTCATGTTAGAGTCAAAGTTGAGGAGCTGCTGATGAAAATTTCATGTCAGTTGTTGACTTATTGTTCACTGTCATGGAAAAGCCTCTGAGCCGAGCTTATCACGCCGCCTGTGCTCTGCTGGAAACACAATATTGAAATACTGGAGTAATAAGGTTTATCTCCATGATCACAAGACCCGGCTCTGCTGCTGCCGTAACCTGTGTTGAATCGATTAGCCAGGCAAGCTGGCCATATCTGATAGGCTCACTCAACAGTGCTGGTTGTATGATTATTTCCATCATTGATTAGTCTGGCGGTATAGGCGAATTACCTGCTCTGTCAGTAAATTGTGAGAAATGACAACACCCAGAGCCCAAGCTCATGTCTTCATGACTTCATTGTTCCGAATTCAAATCACAGAAATTCCTCACAATGGGAAGGTAGATTCTGATCACGTTGCCATTTTTGTTAACTTATTTATTTTTCCCAGTTAATTCCTTGAATATCTTTTTCTCTTTTTTAATATGTGCAAAATAAAGAATAATCAATCAATCAATTCCAGTGCAAATTTTTAAGACACACTTGAATCTCCTGCAACCTCGGACTTGAAACATGTTTTCTTTGTAGAACTGAAGCATTTCACTGGAGGTTTGTGCACTCACATTGCACACTTGCTTTTTAGAATCAATAACAATTATTAGCTACAATAAACAGCACAAAGACATTGGATTATATCAAGTTTGGCTCCATTGCCTTGGTGTTTGATCACTGTGAATGTTACTCCGATGTCTTTACTCTCCAACCATTGATGGCTGATTTTTTGACCATTCGGGGGCAGTGGAAACAAGTTGTAAACTCAGCTCTGATAGTAAAACCTGTTATTGTAGAGTTGGAGATTTCCATAGTAGTTAAGTTGAAGTTGTGTCAGTGGCTGTTGAAGTGCACTATATATCTCCTTTTAGATCTGTGCTTGGTCTCTGTGGTGAATGTGGCTCTCTGGCTGCTAAATGCTCTAAAGTGTTTGTCACTTACAGCCTGCTGTTTGGTGCTGATTAGATAGTCGTGGATGCTGTTTATGAAACAGGTGCCTGGTGGTGTTGGGTGAGAGTACTATGGGAGCAGTGAGAGTGAGCCAAAGCAGTAAAGTTGTCAACTGGACAGTGAGTCAATAAAATGAGTCTCCTAAAGCCCTGTTGCGCTGCAGGTGGGAGCTCCAGGTGGGAGCTCCAGGTGTATATTCCCTGGTGAGGAAAGATATTTTTTTTCAACTACTCCTTTCGCAATGTCAGCTTTCATCTTGTCTTTGATACCAAAGCTGCAGTTACCTGCACACATCTTTTCATTGTTGATAGAAAACTCTTTGAATGGGATGTGATTTAATATGATTAAGAGTATAGATTCAGATAAGATTAAATTATTTGTCCTTTTATTGTTGAACATAAAGTTCAATGTCAATGATGATCATATTGCTATGAAAATATTGATTGTGGAGTTCTAAGCTCCTGTTAGTGAAGGTTGTATTTCTACAGGTGCCATCTTTGTTTTTCATCTGTTCAGTGGCTGTCACTGTTTGTTCTGTTCTCAACCGTCTTCTGTTTATATCACTCTGAACAACCTTGAGATTGAAGACTTTTCACAGATGATACCAATCTGACAAAGAGGGATAAGAGCAGCACATAAAGAAAGCTTTATGAGCTGGCTATGGTGTTGTAGCGATCAGTAATAGAATAGATAGACTTACATTTTTCACAAGTAAGAAATTTCATTCTTTATGCCAAATGCAATATGCATTGCACGATGTATATGTTCTCTTGAGTCCATTTAACCTGCCCTTTTGAATGGAAGATACTTTCGCTCTGCCTTTAGTTTTACTGCCTTCTTCTTGCTAACACAGTTGACAGATGTTTAAAAATTCACCTTGCAGCCCTCTCTTATTGTATATCTTTCCTTGTGGGTAGAGAATGCATCCATGTCAGAAAGTATGTTCCTGTTCTCTGTCCATTGTTTGCCTTTGTACTCCTGACACCCTTTGTGTCCCATTAGTCTTGGCTGTGTTTGAAAATGAAATGAGTGTAGGTTCATAGAGCTCTATCGGCAGCGAAGGCAACCGGGCGGGAAGGCGTAGGTGAGGATGGGTCAGGATGGAATAATTCAGTGGTTTCTGCTCCTGTCAGACCTTCATAACCCGCCAGTGAAGCTCTGCGCTCTCTGCTGCGCCTCCCAGCAAACAGAGGTAGGTCTGACAAAAGGGGAGCAGAACAAAGAGCACACATCACAACAGCCATCCATCTGTTTGGACATGATTAGATTGATGTAAGCTCTAAATGTTGTGTGTAATTGTTATTCAAAGGTCAGACACAGCAACAACAACCAACACAAAACGGAAATCTAAAGAGGTTATTCCACTAATATAATAGAGTTAACATTATTCTGTATACTACTGACATTTCATCCTATAGTATCCATACTGTACATTTCCACTGCCTTTGTAATTGCAGTGTTCTGTGTATAAGTGCTTTAAAATATTTTCTGTACATATTTATTTTACATACTTCATTACTTTATAAGTTCTCTGTGCTCTAGTCTATACAGTTACAGTATATTCTCCTGTTGAAAACACAGAATGTATTTTAACGGTGTGAAATATTGGTTGGTATTAAATCAATTTACCTTAATTGT
Source organism: Trachurus japonicus (assembly GCF_045865225.1). Classification (NCBI taxonomy): domain Eukaryota; kingdom Metazoa; phylum Chordata; class Actinopteri; order Carangiformes; family Carangidae; genus Trachurus; species Trachurus japonicus. The sequence goes on along the minus strand of NC_140922.1, from coordinate 24,202,698 downwards.
AGCCTGCAACATTTTTTAACTGCTAGTTGTGCCATGGAGGACCATTTTGATAAGTGGACCCCTATGTTGTTTATTATAATAATCCACTGTGCTGATCTACAGGTGGTCCTAAGAGAAACAGCAACAACAAAGGCAGAGAAGGAAAACATAGCTGACAGCAAGCTAACATGGATGTACAGGGTGCAGGTTTCAACATTTAAAAAAAAATAATTGACCTACTAAAACCTCTTAAATGCATTTGGTCCGACCTCAGGGACACTCATAATACATCCTGTTGAGTGAACTTGGTAAATGGCCAAAACTTCATTGGGCACCTTGACATCAAGTGGGTTATTTTCTCCATCCAGAGACACAAAGGACATGTTTGCAGATTGAGCAGTGCTCTTTGTGAGAAGCAAACCTCATGTTTAAAACACTATTGATAAAGTCTTATGTCATGTTTTGGTGTGTTCAATAAGGTATAAGGGCAGCAATGCTAATACTAAAACAAAGACAAGTAGTACAACCAGTAGACCTCACAGCAGCCAGTTATTTTCTTGTCCAGCATTAGAATACACAATGATATTTTACAGATATCTTCCACTAGATGGGGCTATTTTATATTGAAGAGATGCATTTAAGACTTTTTTTTTTTTTTTTTTTAATCCCAGTTGTGATGGAAATCTATTGTTGATAGCTTACTGTGCATTTTGAGTGTTTAGACTGTTTGTTGCTGTCTCTGGCACTAATCTGGCTCTATAATTCCCTCTCTCTGTTTGGTGGGTAGTCACCAGTGGAAATAATGAGAACACTGTACCAGCCAATTTGATTTAGGAGAGTCAAGCAGGTTAATCTCTGTGGTTTCAAACACTAGCTACAGCCCCAACATTTGGGGAGGCGTAATGACATTGTGAATATGCCCATGCTGTCAGGTCCACAAAAAACAAAGATTTTTGTTTTTCCCTCTGGCTGGTTTTGCTGCACATCAGAGCAGGTTTCTTTCAGCAGAGGATTTCCTTTTACAAATTAGAGATGCTGTCTATACTCAACTCTATTTTCCCCTATACAGAATCAGGCATGCTGCACTGCACATTTGGTGTAACTCAGATACATTTTAAGCATTAGTGTGCTGTTAGTGTGCTGCTGTCTGATAAAGTCAAGAAAACCATCATCAGTTATCATTTATTGAGACTTGTGAGAGCTTGGGCTTAGAAAATACCAAAGTAATAAAGTCTGTTGATTACTTTGATGTAACAGCATAAATAGTGCAGACAGAATGAGAAATCACAGTTCAACTTCAGGCAAATTATAAATTTATGTGTGTGGCAGCTTCACATTGCTGGCATTTTATTAAAAAGCTGGATGCTTTTTATGAGTCGATTCTACCATGTAAAGACACAGTCAAACAAAACTAAATCCATCTGTTTAGTTTTCTCTTGAAAAACTTATCAACTTTATAATTGAAGTTCAACTTTTGCAGCTTTCTCTGTATAGTGCATCACATATCCTTTATATCATATCCAGATTATACAGCCACTACTAGCCTTGTCAATGTGTGAAATGAGAGTATTTGTGTGAATGATTTGTATTTATTGCCCTGCCTGGCGGTGGCTGTGGCTGCGCTCTGTGCTCTGTGTGTGTGAGATCTTATCGGAGCTTTTCCCTCTTCAACGAGATTAAACCTAAGAAGGTGAAACAAGGCAATGTTTAATATCCATCACTTTTTTGGGGAGGTTTTTAACCATATATGGGGAGGTAAAGTGCAATTGCTTGCTAAAAATGTCCTAAAGTGCCCCCAGGGTACTTTTTTCAGTACCGCCAAACATTCACAATCAATTCATGGAGCATGATAAAATTGAGGGACATCTGATCCCTAAATTACAGATATTGAAATGTTCTGCATAATGAGGTTGCTGCTTCAATTACTTGGCCAATTTTACCCTTCTGTCGTTGCTTCACGGTTGGCTGGTGTCGCGACTGCCTGTGGGTCTTATCAAGCCTGTTTTGAACAAAAATTATCTAGGGGAACGTCTTGGTTTAGTATTAATTGTTTTGTAACTTTGTTTTGCTTTTAACGATCGTAATCGTATCACGTCTTTACGAGAACCAGCTGCATCTGTTGTAAATCAATTTAGTCTAATTGTTACATTCAGAATTCACTAAGTAGAAATTGAAATTTTAATTATAATGGGATACACAGAACACTAAATATTACAACAAACTAGAAAAGGGGAGCTGCCGGGGTGTGATCTCTGTCAACATGGGAATCAAACCCACAAACAGGAGTCAGACAGCGCACACAGAGAGCTAAGATGATCATCCCTCTTTCTGAATACTGACATGAGGGAGCTGTCAACACACCTGTCTGTGCATTTGTGTGAGTGTGTGTTAAAGTAAATGATCATCCCAATATTTGACAGTAAAGTAGGTGTAACAACACAATCATCCTCAGTGTTACTAATCCCTAATGCCCTCAGAGCTTGCCATGGTTATTTTAGAGTGAGATTCATCTGAACTAATATTGCTACCTCTCAAACCCAGGCTTACAATTTATATACTGTATACAAACTGATATTACATAAAGTTGCTTATGTCAAAAAAAGTCATATTTAGAGAATAGCACCCTGTTTGAGACGCACGTTTTGATATATAATTTGCCTAGGTCTCAAAGCTGTAGGAAGAGTAGTGATTTGAAATTTAACATTATAAAAAGAGGAGGGACATGCAGCGTTAGCCCCTTGGCACTAATAACTTCCAGGTCAAACAGTTAGAAAGCCAACTGAACTCCTAAGAACTGCAGTTGTTTCTTGTTGATCAGAACATATTACCTTTACGCTGGCTCCCAGTCAGCTACAGAATGGGGTTTAAAGTTCTGCTACTGGTCTACAAATCACGGAATGGTTTGGATCCAGATTACATGAATGACGTGTTAGTAGAGTATAAAACCAGTAGAGCTCTGAGATCTACTGACTCAGGTCAGATAGTGGAGCACAGAACTCAAACCAGACATGGTGAAGCAGCATTTAGCTGTTTTACTGCACAGAACTGGAACAAACTACCAGCAGAACTGAAATCGGCCCCAACTGTAAGCACTTTTAAACCCAGGTTAAAAACATCTCTCTTTTCATGTGTTTATAGCTGAGCTCTTTTAAGAACTTTAATATATATACTTGAACAAGTCTTTTATAAGGTAATAATCTCTGAGGTTTTAAAGGAGCACTGTGAGTGAGGAAATAATGAGTATGACTAGTTATGACTAGCTAATAGTTACTAATAACCCAAAGCACAAATTCCATGTGAAATCCTTATTCATTTTGTCTCAATGTCATCAATGACCACGTGTAATAAAATCCAGTTGATTCTGACCAAGCTGTGATGTCATATGCAGACCCACAATCAGATTAGGACAATATATTAATTAGCAAAGAGTTTGAGGCCTGTGTGCATGTGTGTGTGTAATTTCATAGCTTTTTACTACTGTTTATACATTTTAGATATGATCTTACATGACAATTTTACTCAACAGTACTTAAGTAATCAGGGCATTAAAAGCAAATCCACTAATTATACAATTCAATAAAATTAGTTTGAAGTTAAATTGTAAGTTCTTGTGTGTGCATTCTTTTTCTTCAGTCAGTATAACATCACCCCAAAAGAACTCTTGAGATCGACTTTGCTCATTTGTCTTTCTGTCGATGTGAACAAACAGAAAAATGCATGAGACCTATAGCTGGAAGATCTTCAAACATTGAACCCTTTAGTTAAGGATGAGAGGAAATCCATCTTGGTGCTGTTATGCATCAGGACTTCCAATCAGGCTGATTACATTCCAGACAAATACAAATGAGAGCAAGACACCTGGATTTATTTTTCACCAAGTAATCAAGCAAAGCATCCAGAGATACATAAAAACATGAAATCATGAGGATGTGTCTTTTTCAGGCTTGTAATTCACCATCTGTCCTCGTCTGCCACTGGTGAAAACAAACACTCCTGTGATTCCTGTGGAGTTGTGTTGCCAGTCAATAACTGAGGATATATCATAATCTCCAGTGTTGAGGAGGGGAAATATGACCCCATACATCTTTCGAAGCAATAAGCGTACGTTTCCCTCAACACGGATACGGAGACAATAAACAACTCCCTTTCCCTGAGTTACTGTGATGGATAATCCATGCTGTTTTAGGCCCATTACCTCGACTCAGGCCTGGCTATTTCCATGACAACGAGTTACTGTATCTCTGTCGAAATCGGTCCAGGCTCTAAGCTAATGGGTTATTATTATATGACTGACGATGTTGAGTCATTTTCTCTGCCTTGGGCTGATCTCCCTGATAAGCAGTCACATTGTTGATTCTGCCAATACCCACCCCAATGCACACACACAAACACACACCCCCACAGTCAGAAACGGCATCGGGAGCCCTAGGTCAGGGTGGTCTGGAGGACCCAGTCCTTCCGGATACATTTAATGATTTGCTTTCGACTGGAAAATCACTTACAAATCTGACTTTTCCTCAAATCTGATCATTGTCATCATGTGACAAACTATGACTCTAAAAATTCTCAATGAAGAAATTCAGCACTGAATGAATCCTCTGAGTCTTCTTAAATGGCATGCAAAATTAGCACAACCCCCTGACACAATGGACTTTGGTGCTATCTGAAGATGTTAACATGTAAACAAATGAACAGATGTTAGCATGCTGACTTAAGCACTTCACTCCCACGCAGGACCAAGCTGTGAGTATTATTGATTAGCATCTTAGTAAAAATTCCCTTTAATTGCCTACAGTAGAAGACAGAACGCTCTTGTTGATTCATTTTAAGATGTTCTGGCTAGATAAGCAACACAAAGAAACATAGATCTGTTTAGATTTAGTAGTTAGGAAACATGTGGACAGACTTTTATCCTGTTGTGTTTCATTTTCTTGAGCAGCAGGGTTTGATTTCCAGCTGACACAGATCTCCATCATGTCAGTAAAAAACAAAACAAAAAACCTTATGATGTTGCAGAAAAATATGGCTTATATTACCTGCAGGGTTCAGAGCTCAGGTCTAGCTCTGGTCTGACCTCACTCTCTTAGTCATGGAAGTTTTAGTTTTAGTTTTGCTCTGACAGTAGGCTATACAAGGAAGAAGGGAGTATTATTTCATCACCCCACAGTGTCAGCAGACGAATCCCTGGCTCACAGGAAGCATGAGATTGTTTCTTATGGGACTCATAAGGGGAGGATGGTGTGGAAATTATTCATGATTATATCACAGGGGGGCAGTTTTCACAGGAACAATAAAAGAAGGAATGAAAGGGAAAATGAACAAATCATTAAAAAGCAAAGTGAAGTATTTCATGAGGTGTACACTACAACAGCAAACACATTTCTGTGTCTTAAAGAATCTTCCACAAACTGCAGCCTTTCTAAAAGTACCTTTGTGCAGTACTTACTGATGTTATTACTGGTCAGGGTCTGGTATATTTAATTTCATAGCAGGCTACTCAAATGACAAACGCTGACTCTTGTCTCCAGGGCTCATAGAATTTATCTTATAAAATCTTTCTTTCTTCACTTTTTTTTCCACAGGAAAAGTTCTCCTGAGCTCACAATATTGATCTGGCAGGGTCACACTCACCTCAAAATCTTAAGTTTCCAGACCTATTCACTACGTAGGCAGCATTTTAATGTTTAAGCTGTGCAAGACAGAGCTATCTTTAATGACTTTGTGTGAGGTAGTGAAATCAATGCATCTTCTTTAGTCTTGGTCTTAGCCTGCAAAGTAAATAAACTGAGTGGCTGAGACAATGTTTGCCACATCCATTCATTACCTTCACCACATGCACTTTGGAGTCACTAATTAACGTTATGTGTATGTCTTTTTAAAATGGAAATATTTGATTTAAGTACATAGTACTGTAACTACCTTAAGTATTAATAATAAGTACTTTAATTTTAAGTAGGCCGACCTTAAGTTGTACCTACTATAAATAGTAAAATAATTTGTTAGTATACTGCCATATTGTGGCCCTTAGAGCTCAAATGCACACACACCTGCTACAATTCAGAAAAAAGCACTAAATAACATGAGATAACAGACGACATGAGCACAATGTTTCACATTGTAGCACAAAACATGGGCTACAGTGTTCTCTGAATCATGTGACATTGATGTTATAATAAACCAAACAAAATTACATGATGAACACTGCTAACAGGTAGCTGTCTTCAAGCTTTTAAAGTCAATCAGCATTGCACAAAAGTGCGCACCAGTCTGCCACTTTTTGTATTCCCAGACCTGGCTTGATTGTGTTGTGATCTTGGACTTTAGCCTATGTGATGTTTCTGAATTTATAGCATGAGTGTATTTTTACACATGTTTTCTTAAGCTGCCTTGTGTTGAGCTCTCAGGCCAGCGTAGGCTACTGTACATGTGCATAGTGCTTACAACCTACAGCCTTCCAATTGGATCAGAAATAACTTTGCAATTAATGTTATACTATAATTCATATTATATCATAGAAATGTTGCCAAACAGCCAGCAGAAAATGATAGAATTTCATTTCTCTGTCTCTGCCTTTAGTTTGAGCCATACACTGACTGAAACTACCTGTTGGCTGTTAAACAAGTAAGAACATTAAAAAAAAAAAAAAACCTGTTGTGCTGAGCTGCTGCCAGTGCCAACAATAAAGCAGAGAGGAGCCGTAACTTAGCCTACTGACTCAGTAAACCCTAGAGTATTTGACTCATTTTCTGTCATGTTTCAAAATCATATGCAAGGATTTCGCGCGTTTATTCAACCCTCTTCACTATGCGAACCACAAGCTCCTAATCATGCACAGACGTGCACCAACGTGCCTTTATAGCACACATTTCTTGGCGGACTAAAAGCTGCATTCCGCCCCACCCCTTACAAACATCATCATCACCACTGTTACTAAATCAGGAAGCAGCGAGATAGATATGCGCTTTTTTCTGCTTCTATTTTTCTTTTTTTTAAAGGCGACACTTTGGCGATAAAAGCGGCGAACAGAAACCATAAAAAGGAGGGAGGAAAAGGCGTTATTGATGCTGTTGACGACCACCTTCGACCACTGTAGAGAGAGAGAAGACTGACAGTTGGTTACATCCAGTACAAGGCTCAGCTGCGGATGCATGACACAGACTGACCGGAGAAGGGTATGTTTGCAGTCGGTACAGTCAAATTCACGGAAACAAAAACACAAACCGGTGTACGGGCAGTTACACACATGTGATGGGATACTGTCGCTTCCACTTGACTGTTTTTTTTTTCCTTTTCTTTTTTTCTAACGATAGTAAACACGCTCTGCACGTCGACTTGTTTACAGTTGCGTTAACATCCGCGTCGAAACCTGCGGGGTTAAAAAAAAAAAACCCAAAAAAAACCCCATGCTCGATATAATATCACTCTACTACACAAGCGTTCATTAATCGCTGTAGTCTACGTAGTAGCTAGTGTCTTTTAATAATAAGCATCACTGCCACCAGTGTCACTGCTTTGTCATGTGCTTTGACAGGGTCGCCCACCCCCACTACTACAACCACCACCGCCACCCCTTCTGCAGACCTCTCTCTCCTGAACCAATCACAGCCAGGTTTTGTGGCAATTAAACGATTCCCTGCTTAGTGCAGATATAATACATAATGTTTATCTAGAGTCAAGGCCTGGAGACAATAAGTAGACGGTCCTCTTCAAATCGGCGAGCACGTGGCAAAGCCAAGCAGGACGCAAACCTCATGAAAAACAGTTTTGTAATTGCTTATATGAGTGTTTGCTTCCGGGAAACGTGGTTGTGTTGTGGCAGCAGAGGTGCTGGTGCAGTGGTAGGGAAACTGGTTATTTAGCATTAACTCCGTCACATACACGTGATAGGTGAGCTATTCACGCCGAATTTATCAGTGAGTCTGATAGATTAATTTGATGTTTTAAGTTGTGTTGCAGGCGGCACGACAACGTGCACCAATGCGTGTCACTTTAAAATGGTAACATTTTGAATTGAGTTTTGAATTGTGATTTTAAAGCCTTGTTTATGAAAGGGGAACATGTCAGTTTTAGTTCCTACCCAACAGGGCTGTTTACAGAGGTTTGGTGAAGTTTGTGCTGAAATGAAATATTCCAAGCACACAAGGTCATTGCATATAGGCTAATATTATAACACATAAGAAATAGGCCTACAACTTGCATTACATTCAATCAGTGGAAAAACAGTCTTACTGCAGTCCTCAATACAGACACAAACCTGTTGGTCAATAGGCTACAATGTTAGGCTGCTTACATACTGTAGTAGCCTATACCAGAGTTTGAATGTGAGAAATATGTTTCATATTAGCAAAACTAGTAATGTTGTTCCACATGGCTTATAGTTTTCTAGTAGCCTACTGCTTCTTTTTTGTTGGTTTGTTTTTCTTGACCAGTGAACAGGCTGGTTTGTTGCATTTCAGGAGACTGAAACATACACTGTAAAGCCTGGAGGAAATTAAGTATTACATCACTCTGCATCCTAGGCAATAAACAGCAGCAGCAAGCTCCACTTGGTTTCCCGCTTTTACATAAAAACACAGAAGGCCTGTGACAAAAATCTTAGATTTTATAAGCTTAAACATGGAAAGCAGTGGTGTACCATTACACTGATTGTGGAAAGTTCAGCACCATGTAACAGCAGCAGCAGGAGGAGAAGATCCCATGATAAGCTCTGAGGTTAATTTTTTACAGTCTGGTACATACTGTAGGAGGAAAGATTGGGGCTCAAAGCTGTAGTGACATGCTAACTTGATGTCACTGCTAGATGTGCTCTATAAATAAAGTGCTCACACATGAGTGGCTTCTTATGTCTGAATTGCACTTATTTATTAAGGCCTGCCACCCTCAATGTCCTCTGGCAAGGGAACATTCAGCAACGTAACCTCTGGCTCTGGTACAAATTACCCCTGTGTTTAATCCTCAACTTTTTTCTGTCGTCCTTCACATGGCAAAGACAAAACATGTAGGAAGTGATGCATTTTTGTCTGTTTTTTTCCTGAAAAACTGAAGAGTCATTCATCATGTCAGCAACACCATGAAACTTGAATTTCACTCCAATAGGTCAGTCACAGCATGGACAGATAACATGGTAATACTAGTATTTTGTTTTTGGTACAGATTTGAGTTGGAGTGATAAAAATCTTTTTGTGTGGTTTAATGGTTTTTGTGACATGACAAGGATTAGATAGAGAAAACCTCCAGTGCTACCGGAGAAAGATGCCAGCCGTTATTGCTTAACCTTCTCATATTTTTGGGAGAAAGCTCTGTTTGCCTACGACTACCTGCATTCCTCGCATGTCACTGAGTTTGCCTGAGCTCAGCCAGGAGAGAAAATGCCAAGGGGGTTGCTCAGCTGTCACGTGTCTGGCATGGCATTCCTTTGCCTTTATGAACAAGACAAGCTTACTGTATGGCAGCAAGCCTCAAATGTAGTTTTACCAACACCCAAGTGAGAAGTTACCTAATCTCTTTCCGTACAGAGTGCAGTTTTTGTTATTTCCACTTTGTGAATGTGCCGTCGTGTGTTTTGCAGGTACACTGAGGTTAGTCAACTTCCGCCGTCGCAGACTCGCAAACTTCCTCTCTTTTCTCACTTCCCCTCCCGTCTGTGCCTGTTCTTGGCAGACAGGTTGAGTCACATTACCTGCCATATGAACATCACTATTTGCAACAACGCCATAGTTTAGTTAGTTTTTTAGCCCAAGGCGTGGCGTGGCCAGTCTGCTGGAGTGTTACGCTGAGAGAAGCAGTGGCGTCACAGCCTGTGATGTGTCAGCTCCGCATAGCGATCACAGCAGATGGTAGAGTTGAATATTTTGTTTCCAGATCCAAGTCTAGAGGTTGTAGCGTGGATTATTAGGCAGCAAACCCCAGGTGGCGGCGGCTGTGCATTTCACACAGAGGAGCTTTGAGCTCCAGGCCTGAGGCTGTATCACTAGAACACCCCAAGGAGTGACAGGAGGTGCCCCTGCACATCAAAGCACAACAAATGTATGCTTGAATTAACAAAGCAAAAAGCTGTACACAGCATTGGACCCCTGGGAGTTTCGTTTCCCCACTAGTGTCTAATATCCCCTCAGAGCCGCATGCGCTCTTTCAAGAGTTAAGTCCCACTGCAGCTTTTTTAGAAATGAAAGTTGTGCACAATAACAGCTGTGTGTTTGTTTTTACCCACACGCCCCTCCTCCCCCTAATATCACCAATACCACCAGCAACAAGGAGGAGACAGGCATCTGGAACCCACAGGCGAACATGGCTTGTGTGTGGTGGAGCTGTTACAGTTCACGGCTGACTGGTCACTGAGCTGACAAAACTCTGACTCTCGCTCGGCCCCAAGTTCAGCTGTCCTCGCTGATTCAAAGCGTTATGCCCAAATCAGACTGGCGTTGCATTCTATGTGTGGTGATGGTCAAGATGATTATGTGGTAACGGCATGATGAGTATAAATGCAGGGTTTTATCCCACATTTTGCCATATGATTATGACAGTCAGAAGTGTTGAACAGCTGTGCCAATGACCATAGCATTCCTCTGGTTGGGCAATCTGCCTAAAATAATACACTGCCTGGCCAAAAAAAAGTCACCACCACTGTAATATTTCATTGGGTTAGGGTTAGGCTTTGATAACGGCAGGCATTCGCTGTGGCATTTTTTCGATAAGCTTCTGCAATGTCACAAGATTTATTTCCGTCCAGTGTTGCATTAACTTTTCACCAAGATCTTGTATTGATGATGGGAGAGTCGGACCACTGCGCAAAGCCTTCTCCAGCACATCCCAAAGATACTCAATGGGGTTAAGGTCTGGACTCTGTGGTGGCCAATCCATGTGTGAAAATGATGTTTCATGCTCCGTGAACCACTCTTTCACAATTTGAGCCGGATGAATCTTGGCATTAAGGTGGCAATTGTCATCTTGGAATATGATCGTGCCATCAGGGAAGAAAAAAATCCATTGATGAAATAACCTGGTCATTCAGTATATTCAGGTAGTCAGCTGACCTCATTCTTTGGGTACATAATGTTGCTGAACCTAGACCTGACCAACTGCAGCAACCCCAGATCAAAGCACTGCCCCCACAGGCTTGTACACAAGGCATGATGGGAGCATCACTTCATCTGCTTCTCTTCTTACCCTGATGGACCCATCACTCTGGAACAAGTAAATCTGGACTTATCAGACCACATGACCTTCTTCCATTGCTCCAGAGTCCAATCTTTATGCTCCCTAGCAAATTGATGTCTTTTTTTCCAATTAGCTTCACTGATTAGTAGTTTTCTTAGGGCTACACAGCTGTTCAGTCCCAATCCCTTGAGTTCCCTTTGCATTGTGTGTGTAGAAATGCTCTTACTTTCACTATTAAACATAGCCCTGAGTTCTACTGTTGTTTTTCTGCGATTTTGATTTCATCAAACGTTTAAGTGATCACTGATCATGATCAGTTAGGATTTTTTTCCCAACCACATTTCTTCCTCGAAGATGATGGTCCCTCACTATCCTTCCAGTTTTTAATAATGCGTTGGACAGTTCTTAACCCAATTTCAGAAGTTCCTGCTATCTCCTTAGTTGTTTTCTCTGCTTGATGCATGCCAATGATTTGAACCTTCTCAAACAGACTAACATCTTTTCCACGACCACGGGATGTGTCTTTTAAAAATGGTTGTTTAAGAAATGAGAGGCATTGCATCAGTTGGGGTTACATAACTTGTTGCCAGCTGAAAGATAATCACCTATGCAGTAATTATCCAATAGGAGGAGGCTCTTACCTATTTGCTTAGTTAAAGCAGAAGTAAGTGGTCCGGTCGTTTTCGCTAATGCTGCGTTCCAGGCAGGCTTTTGAAATCGTAAATTACAGCTTCAAGTCACAACTTACGACTTTGTAGCGTTTCAGGCAACCCACTCGTGTTTTTCCGACCTGTTTTACCGGTGAAAGTCACTATAACGGCCACTCGTAACTTCCGACCGGTGAACTCGTACCAGATCGAACTGGTACCACTTCACGGTCGGAAAAATATGAGTTTCCTTGAACGCACCATAACAGTCCTCGTCCCTACGTCGCCACATTCACGGCGTTCCTTGGCTGCACACACAGCCCTGCATGCCGTTCTCTCTCCTCATTGGATAAAAACTGTAGGATACGATAAATGTTTTCTCCTCGGCTCAGAGCAGAGCAGAGGGACTGAGAGACCCGTGTTTCAGTCCAAACACTCTATGTAAGTGATTGCTGTCGGAAGATATAACTATTTAAGACTTATATTAACACAAATATATCACTTACTTCTGCTTTAAGTCCAGGTGGTGATTTTTGTTTTGGGCCAGGCAGTGTATGGCTGTAGAGAAACTGTGTGAAGTCATTACAGGGGATTTGTTGTGAATTTCCTTCCGTATGGATTATGTGTTTCTGTGCGTTGAATAAAACTTATTTTGTGTCTCTCCTCCAAATTATGGTTTGTTCCTCTCACAGTAAACTGATTTGCAAATGGATTTAATAGCAATATTCAGTGTTGCATGCTGTGACAGGCCCTGGCTCCTGATCGAAAGGTTATGACTGAGCAGTGGAATGCTGAACAAAACATATCGTATATCAACTGTATGTTGATGCCTTCAAGACTTGGTGATAGTTTGGGTTTTTTAACGTGGGGTTGTGTGAGGTGATCTATAGTCAGTGTGTTACCTGCAGTAGTTTTGTCTCCTAGTTTAAAGAAACGGGAGCACTGGTACAGAAGATGAGTTGCTGTGGATATAAAAATACATTTGAACCACACAGAAAAGGAACTATGTTTTGCAAATGGATAACTAAAATTGCCATGTAACTTTATTTGTGGTCATAAAATTTAAATAGATAAACTGTGGTCACACTTTGCCCAGCTCAGCTGTGAGGACAACATGATTTTGTACCCAATTCTTCTCTTAAGGGAGCTAAAGTTACTCTCAATGTAGTCTGCTCTTGAATATACAATTTACAGTGCCCCATTAAATCTTTTGTTCAACATAACAGTTACAGTATCTGCTTTGTTTAGAAGACAATGTTGAAGTAACAGCTGGCAGTTGAGTGGTTGACTCCAACCAAGAGACACAGAAAGCTACAATGTCAAGTTGCTGACTTTTGCATTTGCTTCCAAGCGATGAGGTCCAGTCTCAGTATGTTATGTTATTGTGTATGTGTACACTTTACAACAAATACAATATAAAATATTGACAACAAAATCCACATTACAAATTCTTGCAGTATAGTAAAAATGTAAAGCTCAAATTATGTGAGACATGTGTTACATAGAGGAACCCCCCCTTGCTTGCAGAAGCTCTGGGAGCTAATACACTGTGGAAAGCGCCTTAGGTTCATAAGCTGCATTTGGTCACAGTGTAACCTTCAGCCCATTTACAGCAAACTAGATACAGAACGGGCGCACAGACCAAGTGTGGAGAGCACACACTTGCTTAGCAGACACCAAGGCGAGAAGGAGCACGGTTCTGTGAAAGAAATTTCACATCAACAAACTCAAGGGGGTCAGATGAAGGACTGCAAAGGGCCTCAAGCACCAACAGCAAATTCCACGAGGGAACACAGGGTCTTACCGTAGGCCACAGTCAGCAGACACATTTTATTAAAAAAACAAATCGCCAGTGGGTGAGGGCCTGGCAACACCACTTCATAACCATATGAAAGCTATAAAAGCAAACATTTAAATTGTAGAAAAGCAAAGGGCCTTCTCAAGAGGACCAAACCTCCACCATGAAATATTGAAATGAAATAACATTTTGTTTCTGATACCACAGCTGTAAAGCCTGCCACTTTTACAAACCTCTAGGGAACAAGGTCTCGGCGCATTAACAGTAGTGTTGTTGGCACATCTAAACAGATGCTAGCCAATATGAGATGTAAGCGCAAGCACGTACACCAAACAATGCACTTGAACTCAGTGCTCCATGACTCACCAGGTGTTGTCACCAACACCTACAAGAACAGTTTAACTGATGGTGGAGTGGAGTCCTGAAATACAGAGCTAACTAGCATCAGCTAGCCAACTCTGAGTGAGTTGTCCTCAGCTAAGTGAAAAGCATAGATGTGTCTTTAGGCAGCACATGCAAGGACATGGTGTGTCCTTTACAATATGTGCTTGAAATTGAAATAGGGCGTCTCCTACCTTAGCCCCCAGATATCTGGCAAGGTTTTTTTATTTTCCTCCCATACATTTCCACATGTTTTGCATTTATGGATGGGTTGTTCGTTCAGTGATTAGAATGACATGGCAGACTGTGTGTACATGGTGTAAACTATTTGACCTTTACCTTCAAACTTGAGATAGACATGTTCTGGGGAAAAGATCAAGTCTAGGCTAAAGGAAAAAGAGCGAGAAGGGAAGTGAGAGGACTGACACCGACCAGGCTTCCTGTGGTGTGGACAGGCAGATGCCCTCCCTTGGGGACAGATGTTGACCTTTGACCTCAAATTCAAATCTCTTGTTAAGACTATAACACTTTTACGTGGTAGATAGGCAAGTGTGTAACTCTATTGCTATTTCTCATCTCATCGCTCTCTTGTGCCCCCCACCCCCAGCTCTATTCCATCCACACACACATGCACACACATGCTCTGCTTTCATTACGTAATTGACTTTCACAGTAGAGCATAACATAGTGCAGTCTCTGTGGGCAGCTGGAGGGTTAAAAGAAGTCGTTGTCTCGCGTGCACAAGAGCAAACTTAAAGAGAGACAATGGAACCAGGCAACGGCAGACAGATGAACACGTGTCCCAGCTACTTCCAGCTTTAGTGGTATCTCGAGAAGCATGTTGTTCACGATTCTTTTCAAATTAGATGTGCAAACTGTGGTTGTGGTACAGATCTTCTGGAGATAAGTGCCTCACCAGCGTAGGCTTCACGTGTTTCATAATTATAGGTTTTGTGTGAGAGAACTGTGTGTGAAGACTAGACGTGGCTGAATAGAGAAGGCTGCCCAGACACTGCTTTAGAGGACTGAGGTCTTATCTGTTTATCCACACAGGGAGATTCAGTGGAGAGAGCAGAGAGAGCCAGGCAGATGTACATGTAGCATGGACACAGTGGGGACATGTTACTGAAACATAGGCGCAGTTGCTTGAAGATGTGCACAAGCATCCTGCTGCACCAGATACTGTACACTGATTGTATGCATTGATAACAGAGTATCATGCTTTGTGCTCATATGATACTCAGAATGATAAATGCTGACATTGAGCTGAGTGTAAGCTTTCTGTGAAAGGTCATCAAGGATAAAATGATCACAGTAGATATAGAAATGGATCCAAAATTGATTCAGAGTCCAAACACGAGTAAAGAATTCACTCAACAACTTTAACTCACTGTTAGCTGCCGGCAGCCAAACTTTACTCTGAGACTGCGTTTACCGATCTGTGAAGTTCACGCACATAGTTTGATTCCTTTAACTTTTTCCATTAAAGTAGAACCCAATATTATGTTTTTTTTGTTTGTATGGTTGTATGCGATTTGACTCTTGAGAACACTAAATGTAAAACTGGCTGTTCTGATCACTACTGTGCTCATTAATAAGACTCAGAAAAGACTATCAGAAGGAAAATGTCACTCTGCATCTCCATGTTGTACATTATATAAAGCTCACCTTGTATTTTGTGATCAAATATTGTGGTTTACATTTTTCTGGCATTCCCATGCTCTCAGCCTTCCCTAGCTGCTTCCCTTGCTAACTCAGGGATTATGTAGGAATTCCCAACATTTCCTTTAGAATCTGCTCAACAGTCGGATCCTCCAATGGATGCTAATTAAAAAGTCAAACAAAAAATATTAAGTAAAGATCTATAAAGATCACTGACCTGTATTTGAACTTCATCATAACAACTGTAACTAATGTAGGATGATCGCCAGACAGAATGTGTAAATCTATGGGGGTATTATGAGAAAGCAAGCGTTTTTTTTTATACGCACATCACGGTTCCTTGAGGTATTATGCAACACTGACTGACCACAATGTTTTTCTGCTTCATCCCTGTGTTAAGCTTTGTAGTGACCTCTGTCATTTAAAACCTCAGACCCCAAAACCCTCTTAAATCCCAAAAGAACTAAAATCTAACCACCATCAAGTTCATATTCCCATTTCCCTCTACTTTTGTGGGAAAGCTAAATACTTGTACAGTTCTTCACATCCATCTTTTTCCAAGAGTCATAGTTCTATAAAAACTAGAATTATGGCCACTGACACTTTATTTGGGGAAGTCATAGTGTTATTTTGTTTTCATTCATAATCACTGAACATGTACTAACTGCAGGTTGATGAAGCAAAGCCCAGTAACACTCTATACCTGATTGTTCCCAGGAGTTTTATTGCTGTGGTGGTTGTAGAGTAATCCATTCTCCCTTTTGTCTGCATTATCCTGACAGGAAGATTTATACTGCAGCAAGGTAATATCCCTTTCATATTCACAGGCCTACAGTCAGTGAAATAAATAGCTCTACCTCCTCTATTATCACCCAGAAGAAGGAGGATTGTCCTTTTATCGGCTAATAAAATGTTACCCCAAACCAAATTTGTAGTAGACACCCATAGAAGAGCTTTTTTTTTGTTCTCTGGTGCTGTCACAAATCTTTTCCTGCAAAATATACAAGCACTGGTTATCCCCTTGGAAAGAGCATCTTTTCTTGATGTCCCATATTTCAGGTGTGAAAGCTGATACCTGAACTAGTCATGGTGAAGAGAGATATAAGGCTGGAGTAATCTGGTATGTGCTGCAAACAGATGACATATGGCAGGAAATTTGTTTAAATGTCAACATCCAGGGTTTTTCTTTTTTTTTACTTTAAGTTAATGAACCCCATTTCTTATCCGTGCTGAGGCGATGTAAAAACATTAGCAGCTTATGAGGATGTGGATTTGAAGTAGCCTCAGGTAATGGACAGCTCAGATGAATATAATTGCTCATATGCACTGTAGACTCTAGTGGTAATGGATTCTCCCAGGTATAGTGGGCTGCATGTAGTCACCCTATAATAGGAGCTTTTCCCAGCCTAATGATTTATTTAAAAGGCATGGAAATGTTTCAAAAGATGTACTCTGCACGCTACATGTAGCAATTAACAGCAACTTATATGGGTTAAATTGGGAAGCAGTGATTCAATTTGACTTCTTCTCTCACTGTCTGTTTTCCAACACCTAACGATCTTTTGGTAAATTACTGGGCGAAGTGTGAGGAAAAAATAAAGGCCAGGCTGCTGCGGTGTAATTGCAGTCTTGTACCACACATATACACATTCAAACAAAAACACAAACACACAGACACACACACCCCTCCTCTCTGCCTCTCCCTCTCTCACACTCTATTATGCAAGAGTCTTTTCTTGCAAGTCCTTGCAGGATCTCAGCTTTGATTGTGTAACACTCGAGAGTGAAACTGACTGCAAGGCCTCGCATTCAGTCGCATACAATGGCAGCGACGTATCCCCACATCCAACAAACACAAACTCAGTCCTCAGTGGATAATCAGTTTTTACATTAAACTGAATGTACAGCTGCTGGCAATGTAATTATGTCCCTTTGTTTTACCTGCGGATCGTTCGCTGCAATTTATCCATGTAGTTGCATGGTTGTGCTCTCTGTCACTGTTCTGACTCAACCACAGGCACCTGTGATTCAACCCACTCTCTGTCACAAGTTTACAAATAGCATTTAAAAGGAAGTTTTGACATTTTTCATTCCACTGTTCCTCTATGGGGCTGAGTTGTTTTAAACCCTTGCTCGCTGACCTATAAAAGTCACAAGTTACAAATCTTTGGTGGCTTTATCACAGGTTTAGGACCAGTGGAGACAGAGGCTTTAAAAATCTGTCTCCAGAGAACTTTACAGAAATAAACCAAGGCTCCTTCTTTGTTACAGTGATGTGACGTTGACTGTGGCATGATTGTTGGTGCCAGACAGGCTGGTTGCTATCTGAAACTGCTGATCTACTGGGATTTTCACACGGCACTCTCGTAGTTTACTCAGAATGGTGCAGAAAACAAAAACCAGTCCTGCAGTGAGCAGCAGCTCTGTTGACACAAACACTGTGTGGGAACTTACAGAAAGGCTACAGTAACACAGATAACCACTCTGGGTTAACCACTCTGACACCAGTTCAGAAGAAGACCACACCAGGACTCCACTTCCATTGTCCTGTGGCGGTGGCGTTACGGTGTGTGCGGTATGTTTTCTTGGCACACCCAACCCCTTAATGACTCTGAATATTGGTGCTGACCATGAGAATCACTTCATAGCCACAATTCACCATATTTGCAATGGCCTACTCTCAGACTCAGTAAGATAATGCACCACATCACAAAGTTAAAGTCATCTCAAGTGGCTCTTGGTGGACCCAGCACAACACTTTTGAGATGTTGGCAGGCTGATAGAAACTACAGTATGATGCACAGTCATGTCTACGTTAGCAGAACAGAGAGGTATAGGGGAGAATAGTTGGCACCATCCCAATACACCAGGGTGGCCCTGCCGTATCATTAACTGTAGCCTTCAAGCAATGTTGCCAAATTAGCCACTTTTACATGTAAGAACTTTTCCAATCGCTCTTCTAGAACAGCAAATCTTGCAACTTTTTGATCAAAACGTAGTCACTTTCCATAGAAGAGTCTCCAGCGCTGCTTTGCAAGTATCAGGCCTCACTGGTCAGTGAGCGGCAGAGAGGGGGAGCAGCACATTCAGCCCAGATCTGGAGGATTAAAAAGTTCATCCACTAGAGGGCAGATCCTAATCACCCCTCATCTGTCTTTGTCTCGGAGTGAAAATTGTACAAGTAAATATATATCCAGGATTAGAAAAAATGAATATCAGCACAGCAGTGCAGAGCAGCAGCTTGGAAGTGACTGGCGGTTAACATGTGGTTGGTTCTAGTCACTTATCCAATTGTTTTACCAGTCAAGGCATCCTAGGAATTGACAAAATGGTGTCTTCACTCCATGCCTTGGTTTGTGTACACATTACTGTCACAAACAACTCAGACCCACTCTTGGAAGAAAGGGCAGACAAGGAGAGACAGTAACTGGATGATGACTGTGCATATGGGCTCCCTGATGGTGATGTTGTTGCATCATTGCTGATATCTACAGTATAGTATACACATCATCATCATCATCATCATTTGTCTGTGTAGCACCGACACCGTGAAGATGTTGATTGTCTGCTCCTAGTTGTGGTGTATGGAGACATAAATGTCTCACTGAAGACCACAATCCTGTGATCTCTGTCTGAATCCATGCACATGGTTAGAGTTTGCCTGGAGCAACGTCAGTGTAATTCTGAGCAACTGAATGGCTGCAAGGATTGAGGGGAAAGCAATGAGCCGCAGTAACTGGCCTTTCAACCTGAGTTATACCCCCCCCCCCTCTTTTCCTCACCTTTAGCAGAGTAATTCCTTCACCATTCATGAGTCTTATTTCCCAGAGTTCTCTGTGTTAAACTGTTGAATAAAAACCCAATCCATGTCTACCTGGTTCAGGTCATCACATTGCATTAGGAACTATTACCTTGTTGGTGAGAGTGGTTGAGGTTAAAAGCCCATGGAGCCAATAGAGCCATTATAACATAGTATAACCATGTAAAGTATCTACATTGACCAGTTGTATAAATAATCATATATAGAGTACAGTACACAAAGAATACAGTAAAAACAATCACATTAAAGCATTTTAAACAAGAGGGCACAGGCATAAGCACACCTGCTGCTGATTAAAGCAGAAGTAAGTGATCCGGTCGTTTTGGCTAACTTCCTGTCAGCCGATGGAATTAGCAGTCCCCGCCCTCGTCCCTACGTCACCACATACACGCGCATCCCTTGGCTGCACACACAGAGAGGACCGCCCCTTTATGCCGTTCTCTCTCCTCATTGGATAAAGGTTGTAGGATACAAGGAAAGTTTTCTCCTCGGCTTACAGCAGAGCAGAGTGACTGACAGACCCGTGTTTCGGACCAAACACTCTATAAGTGATTGCCGTCGGAAGATATAACTATTTAAGACTTATATTAACACAAATATTCCGCTTACTTCTGCTTTAATAGAACAACAGCACCTCCACCAATAAGTCAACAAACAAATGAATGCGTCTGTACAGAGTTGGATGATGCTCAGAGCTGTTAAATTTCCCTCATTAGCAAACTTGTTTTCAGATATGACTGCTCCTGCGTCAGTACATCATGTTATAATGAGATTGATCTTGCAGAGGAACTCACTCTTGTTAGGAGAGTTACATCATGAGTGTTTTTAGTTCCTGGGAGAGTTTCTAATTGTTAAAGATGTGCTAAGTTTTTCTTTTTTTTTGTGGCAAATTCTACTCCTCTGTTTACCTTGAACGATATTTCATATTTATACAAAACTTTAACTTTGCTTTTTAATCACACTTGTTCCTCCCAGAGATGCTGATGCAAACCATCTAAAACAGCGGCCTGGTAAACAGTGCTCCCTGTTCAGGCCTAGTGGATGTGAAAACATTTCTCAGTGGTTAATCTTTATTCACGGTGTGCACTGTGGGCACAGCAATGTATTTAATTAACCTTGCTTGACCGTTAGATAAGGAATGTAAGGTGTTTAATCATGCATGTGAGCATGAATGTGCAATGTGTTTTCATTTTATTTTTTACAGCTTTATTAACATATTATTTTAATTTATTGGACTGATTGACCTGTGGATGGAGAATGTGGGAGAAATTTAAATAATGATTCTGACACATAGCCTACTACATTCATGAATTAATTCTGATCATTTTTTAACATCGTTGGCTGGAAAGTTTGGAGCGTTTCCTCCTCGTCTGTGATGCTAATTATAATGTTAGAAGCCTGATCTAACATCAGTGTGGACCCTTTAGCAGACCATCAATAAGCCTAAAACATTTTCAGCATAAACTTTTTTGACAGGGGATACTCCATAACAACGAGTTACGAAGTGAAGGAAAACCAGAAAAGGAAATAGATACAGGTGTCAAAGATGATGAAAGGCTTTCTTGATGTCTGCAAATCTCCTAAAAGCCAAATGCATGCTGTGATTATTTGAAAGTGAAGGAGGAAAGAGGACTTTTTCCTCGAGTGGTTGGTGAAAGCTGACATTTTGATTCATGCAATATTCAGCAAATAGTTGGTTGGTGGTTTTATGTTGTTTGTGAACTGTGAATTCACACATCTGAGACCTCACTTTCCTTTTCAGACATTTCTCACTTCCTCCACATGGAGAGGACTGAGCCCTTCTTACGCCATCCTCCATTCTTTCAGAGGGAGTGAACCATTCGGGACTTGTTTGTGACTTTTTTTTTCTTAGAGACTTGGCTGTTCTCCTCTTGAGTCAAGTCAGTTTGCCGTCTGTTTTCGTCAGATTTACAATCATTAAAAGCTGTAATTGAGTAGCTTTTTGTCTCATTAGGAAACATTTTCCGCTGATACTGATTTCCCTTCATCTGTGAGTGTGATTAGCAGATCCACAGCTGATACCGATCAGCCGTGGCATGCATTGCAGATGCCGTACGTTATATCACTCTCTCACAGTTTGAAAAAGTCCCACATGGTCGACATGTTTTCTTTCATTCGCCTGTAGTGCACCTGTTCAGCGAACAAGGTGGAAGACAGGATTATGTACAGCACACAATGGCTCTCTCAGCCAACAAAACATATGATAACCAATAGACTGTGTTCATGGCTGATCAATCAGGGCATCTCTAAGGAAAACAGTTTTTTGCCCATGACCATCACATTTTAGATAAAAGAGCAGCAGATAATGGAGTAGAGGCCACGAGTGGCACCCTGCAGCAAAATAACAAATTGCTGTCAAAAAAAGCTGAATCGTCAGCTGTGGAGAACTGTATCAGATTCAGAGATAATGACATTAATGAATCAGCTATTAATCACTGCCTGGCCTGGTTTTACAGCAGCAGGGCAAAAGAGTCCATTATCACAAAATATTCAAATGAGTAGATGAAGGCACAGATGACTTTAACATAGAGGGGATGCTGGCCAGAAAGTGTTTTTGAACAGGACTTTGCTCTTTAATTCAAAGCTGGTCCGAGTACTTCAGGGGACTGACTCCACACTTTGGGGGTTTCCATTACTGATGCAATTTAGACAAACTCTGGTGCGTTTTCTCATTTCATTCAAGTTACTAAAGCTTGTGAAAGCTGTCTGTTGAAGTCCAGCTCAGACTAAAACAACTGGATGAAGACAGCCTGAAACAAAGGGTCTACTGGCCTGCTGCATTTTGTTTGTAGTGTGTAAGTGAAGTACAACAAGCATGGGACTATGATAATCTGGAGGTAAATGTTTCTGATTTTAAAGGTTTGTCTCTTCAAGTCAACACAAAGTCCATTTCCACTGCATGTTTCCTTTAGAGGCTTCCAGTTGCCGTGTCACACATTTTCAAGTTCCTATTCTGGACCATGTTTACTGTAGCTTTGAGACTCAAAGTGAATTCGCCAAGTCATTTTATCAAGGTCATCCCATGAACAGTTCCTGCTTCTGTGATGAATGTAAAAACAGCCTTTTAGCCTCAGACTGCATAGTCATCATCCTGCTCAGTCACAACACACGTAAGTGAAGCAACATTACGCAGAACACAGTTTTGCGTTGAGGGCTTTAAGACTTAACACGACACAACAGATATCGGCCACAATCTTGATTTCCTACTGGAGTGAGAATTGCACAGCTAAATCATTTTTACATACTGCATGTTCGCATTTAGTTCAAAGTGATGCGTGTTTTTATCACTGTGTGCAATGATAGAGTTTATCCCATCGACTCAAGAGGTAGATAAGGAGGTGTAGGTCGTCTTCATATGCTGCTTACAGTCTTGTCCTAGTCTAAACTCTGTCTCTTTCTCTTCCAGTCTCTGTCAGCAGCATGGGCCAGCATCTAGGAAAGAGGGAGTTCCCCACTGACAGCAAGGTAAGAGTCCTCACTGTGCTGGAGCTGCTTTCCTGCCTTGTTTTGTGCATTAGAAATATGTGTGCACACATGCAAGCATTTTGCCAGTTGTGCTATGGGAATGTAGCATGTGTTGGAAAACTTTATTGAAGCCTTATCAACATGAACACTGACTGGCCTTTATCAACAGGACTTTGGACTGTGTTGCAGACAAGCTCAGACTCCTTCACTCAAACTGATTTATTACCTTCACTGAGCCTCACTCAGACTATTACAGTAAACCACTTCACACCGTGTCTGTCTTGAATTGCTTTTGAAAAAAAACCAAAAAACTATGTAATCCAGCACAAAGGTATTAATGTATTATGTGCGGAATGTTTTTATTCATGTTTACAAGTGAATTGATTTGTTTCTGAGGTTACAATTGCTTACTTTCTCACCTCAGGCGCTCAGATCACAAATCCAAGCTGTTTGGTAGTCACAGTGCCACAGCCAAGACTTAAACTCATCTCTCAAACATTTGGAGGAGCAGTAACCGATGAATAATGCACCTTCTTATCACTTTATAAGATGACTTTTATTGTGAAGAGGTGACCGAGTGAAGGTTGAGTGGACGATACTGTCAATTTCTGGGTATCTATGCATCTATTATCACACCAGGAGCAAGTACCATGCATTGTGCATGTAGAAAAACCTTGTTGTTTATGAGGCTTTTATTGTGAAAAACCCTGCACACTGACCCATTTTGAATAGCCTTTTTTTTAAAGTGCTTATGCGCTGGTTAATATATTGGATGTTAAATCGCTGTTCTGTAACCGTCAGTGTCCCACTCTTAATTAATGGCTGGTTGCCATGGCAACACTCGATGCATGATGAGTCTCCATGGCTCTTGTGTGCCGCCCTGTAATAACCCCTTGAAACCGCGAGCCTCGCCACAACAATGCTCGACAGGAGAACCCGTTCTAACTGGGGCGAGTAAATAGATGATTGTGTGCATCAAGGCTGACGCTAAACCCCCTCTCCAGGTACACATCTCATTTAACCATTAGCTCTGGCCGTGATTATCAGGATGCTGGCGAGGTTCAGCCCTCTGACATTAATAACTGACCATCCATACACCTGCAAGTCATTATTTTGCTGCAGTAACATTTTGTTCCCTAAAAAGACCAGACAGAAAGTACAGTTTGTTTTTTGTTTTTTTTATATTTCAGTGCACTTAAATTGTGTATTGCTGTGGAGTCTAATGAATTAAAGCCTCAGATAGGGAGATGTTATGCTGGTTGATGCGTTGTGTTTTCTGCAGTCAGAGGATTTTCTTCAGTCAGTGGGCAGAACAAAATGAATTATCCCACTTGACCGTGTCAGGATGAATCGGTGAGTTTACACTCCAAAGTTGAAAAGACATGGTGGCAAATTAAGTGCAATTTTCCTCTTTTGTATTCATAAACAAAGTTATGTCAAGTACCTCACAATAGGCTTTTTTAATTGGCAAGGAAACAAGGTGGCTCAGAGTGAGTACTTGACCAAGAATGTCTCCCTCTAAGAGCGCTGTAATTAAATAGAGTAAATGTATTTGAGAGATTTTTTGGACTCATCTTTCTGCAGAAATGAGAGGGGCTAGACACTGCTCTTGGACACAGATTACGGGGGAGGATCAGGCTCAAACCGGGACAGTAATGCAATTTTATGACATCACGTAATTAACCCCAGCCTTGTTTAGGTCCTGTCTGTGACAGCTTTTCGAAATCAAAGCGGATATAATGAGTTTGGACCATTGCGGCTGAGGCTGCAATCAGATCATTTGCAATCATTTGCAGAGGATGCAAACTTGTTGTGAGTGAAGCTAACTCCAGACTGTGAGCAATGAGGGGAAAAAAGCCAGTGTCTGAGGCAGTGGGCAGCAGCATCAATCTGCAGTTTGCCTTTGTGGTCTGGCGCCCATTTCGGGGCAGAGTGTAATGTTGGCGTGCTGGGGAGGAAGAGAACCCTAACCAGCAGGGAGGCTGATGGCTCAGCCCACAGATGATTTGTTTCCTTTGCCTGCAAAGCACACTCTGGAGAGAGGAGAGCAGGAGCCAGAGAAGTGGATTAATTAGTCAAGTGTGAAGCTGACAGGCGAAGTGTTAGAGCAGCATGTCGCACAAAAGCTGCTCTGTGTATTCAGCTTTTTTAACTACAACATATATACTATAATACCTCTCTGTATCTATATTTGTTTTTCCTATTTCTTTCTTCTCGGTTATCATGACATCAAAGTCAATTTTAAGGTCATGAAGAAAACAGCTAGTTGTCATAGTGACAGTCAAGCAAGAACAGAGTGTGACAGAGCTGGGTGGGTTGTGTTTAGATGCTGTTGTCTGAGTCGTGATCCCTCACCCAATTTCATATCATTTAAGGAAGGCTGCAATGTACCTCTACCTCTCCGGCAAAATGTCTCGTCTTTCAGCTGCTGCAAAGCCTCACACTGCTGATATTTTAGAGCCTTAAATCCCACGAGGAATCACTGGATAATAACATTCTGTAGGGCCCTGCTCCTCAATTCTTGTACAAACGGAGGCACAAAGCTCGCTCAGACATTTATAATGTGTCTGTGTATGAAGGGATTTGAATTCAGGACTAAAGAATGGAAGGTACAATAACAGAATAATTAGGTAATACTAGTCTTGGTCCTCTTCTTTATTACCTGCTCCCCTGAATGGTGGGCAGTCAGCACTGAAGTAGGTACAGTAGTGTGGTTTGCTCATATCGCACCAATTGTACTTGCTGTGAGTTACAAATTCTTCAACGAATGAAACAAAATTTGTCACTGCGTAATTCTGTTTTGCATTTTCTTATGAGCTTACCCACTTGGTTGACAATAAACGCTAGGAAATAAAAATATAGATCATAATTCATCCACTGTTTTAAACATCTATTTTTGCAGGTTTAGTCAGCCAGACACACTAATGATTGTGTTACTTCCTGCCCAGCCCTTGTGAAAGGATTTTTTTGTGTGGGCCTAAGTCAGACATTAACACTGAACATCAGGATGTGGTGTCGAGGTCATAGTATACTGTATATATATTTCATCTAGACCATTTTCTGCTGCTCCTCAGCAGTCAGAGATGGATCTGTCACAGCTAAGACAGAAAGCAATTTCTCCACTGACAATAACAAAAGGACCAGAATGCAGTGCAGCCAGAGACATACAGCATTTTGACTCAATGGCTCATTGCAGCTGTCATGTTCCTCAACTTGACTCTAAAAACTATTTGAAAAAAGTGTCTTGCTACATGATAGCTGTTGCTCTAACTATATTCAGTAGTCTGTAGCACAATGGGGTCAAAAACTCCCATTCAAGTCAAAGATACAGTTTAGGTACATACAGCAGATGAAAAATGAGATTATGTCATTCATTTTGTGAAACACAGGACCTGATGGAGAAATAGATCAGGTAGCCTACTGTATGTTGTGTCAAGGTGGACACACAAAAACACTTAAACAGCTGTTTTAACTAGCAAATAATATGTATATTCAAAGCTATTCACTCATGAATGAATGAGTTCATTAGTGATATAATCTATGTTGGCCATCCATTGTTTTCTTTTATTTGTTCCAACTCTGGGTTTAGTTTCAAAAATACATTAATGTTAACAAAAACATATTTTTGAGTGTTCTTTTGGGTAAGAGCTAACTAATGTGCTTGACAAATATAATAGTAACACTAAATACACATGTTGCTGTGTATTGCCTGGCAACGCTCATTTAAATTAAACAAATACAAATTTACCACCGTGTGTTACTCTCAAAACAAGCTACAGTAGGTGACAAAGCGTGTTTGGATTTGACATCTTTTTCTTTTAATGTTTGTACTGTACAGCTCAAAAGCCAGCATGTTAAAGAGATTAGGTGAGCTGTGAAATTTCACAATACGATTTTAATTATTATTTTGTCAATTCTTCTGTGTATGATTATGACACATCTTCAGCACTGAAACTTTCTGTAATGAAGACTCAAGTCTCCAGATGAGGGAGCTTGAGGCCTGCTCGAGGCTCAGCTTGTGGCCCAGCAGTGCTACTGTTGTACCCAATTAAAGCCATCTGTGTATTGTGACCAACCCAGCAGGCTTGTTCCTGTCTCTCCTGTTCATCTGTGTGAGATATGTCCACACAGAGACTCACATCTGAATCATAACTACACTCACAACATCCCATCCCATACTGTATCTGCACTGATATGATTCAGCTTATTCTCTGTGTGTACTTACTGCAAGTTTTGTCTTTTTAAAGGAGTTGTCACTGCATCATAATATGTTGACCAAATCCACTGAGTATCAGAATTGTCCCTGCTCTGTGACCTTGTATTTTGCAGACTACAAGCTTCAGAAATACTTAAACCAAAAGATCCACAAAATTTCTGAATGTTATCTTTCTGCCCCATGAGAGTTTGGCCCTTATTAGATAAATTGAATCTTCTCCCAGCTCTAAATAATAGATGAATGTTGGAGATATTTGATTGTCCTCTTGACATTTGATGAACATTATTATAGTATGAACGCAGCCCTTTGAGGGCAGAGCTACAGAGACTTCTCTGGGTTTAGTGCTGTTTTATACCTCAGTGTAAAGGTGAGATGAAATGTGCATGGCCCATCTGTCTTCCATGTGTCAAGTGTGGACAGGATGAAACACTGAAGGGCACAGCTATCACCAAACAACAGATAAGAGGAGGAACGTAGATTCCTTTTGAAAGTACCAAATCAGTCAAGGCCTGAACGTTGTTGAAATCACTGCACTCTCCTTCCCCCTGTCTCTACTTGAATGCAAAGAGTACTTCAGCACATTTAAGCCTATATACCATGTTGAATGGTGACCACACACAGCTGAAGTGGAGCTGAAGTGGCAACCATCTTGGCAAAGTGTGCTATAGCCTCGGCATGACACACCCAACAAACAAGCAACAAACAGACTCACACACGTTGGCCACAATATTGCTTAAGCGATATCATTTTGAAACAGCCCAGACAATAAAGGTCCTTGTAAGTGACTTCTTGCTGAGCCCTATAATCTTCTTAGTTATGTGCCTACACTTGTCAAGCTGTCCACTCATTTGCAGTTCATGTTCAGTGATGAATTCTTACTAATTTTGGAAACAGAGGATTTCTTGATTCCTCACAGAGGTACACAGAGCTGACTCCTCATCTCTAGCTGAAATGACAGCTGGTATGAGTAATGGGCTGTAGCAAGCAGCTAATTAAATCAACATTATATCCATGAGTTGGATGAAAATTCTGCCTGTGGCTGAACTTTTGATGTTAATATTTATTTTGTTTATTTTGAAACGAGAATTTTGTTGAAGGTATCAGGTGTGGAGGACATGCTCTTTATATTTTATCTGATTAACCTTAGCGTTATAAGAAACTGTGGAAGATTGGACTTTTCTACTCCTCTAAATGTTTAGCTGCTTAGCTTGCATGCCCATATTTTTAAAAAGTACATTTTCACTTTTAATGTTGCAGGAGAAGAGGCTTTTAAGGGATTAATGTGGAAAGCTATCGCAGGTCATTCAGGCCAGTTACTGGAATGTAAATCTCTCTGAAACCAAGAGCACCACCGAGCTGGTAATGTAAGCCATAACTCTGATAACAGCCAGGGTCAAGTTGCGACTCAGGGACTGGGAAAAATGCTGTTAGAGTTGTCACAAAATGCCTGACAGTAGGGCAATTTTTTTTTTCTTTTTCTTTTTTGGAAACCTTCAATCATAGTCCACCGCCGAGATAACAGAAATACAGAGGGGAATAGGG
Organism: Trachurus japonicus; assembly: GCF_045865225.1. Classification (NCBI taxonomy): domain Eukaryota; kingdom Metazoa; phylum Chordata; class Actinopteri; order Carangiformes; family Carangidae; genus Trachurus; species Trachurus japonicus. The sequence goes on along the minus strand of NC_140922.1, from coordinate 24,174,010 downwards.
AAAGTGATTACGGGACATGCATGAGTGGGAATCTGTGTAAGGCCAGCTGCACCATCTGCCGCTGTTTTCTCCATTAGTCATGGAGGAATTTGTGACATTGGACAACATGTGTCGGCTCATCAAATTCAGTTTTGTGTTTGTTGGGAGAGAAATATCTTAAATTGTTGAATTGTTATATTCTTATATGTTTAGATCCAACTTTAATCAAATACTAATACAGTAGGAGCACTCCTCAGTCCCTATAGTCCTGGAAAAAGCTTGGTTGCTACTAGGGGAAATAATAAGCCATCGTGGGTATATGCTAACAAATGCAACGATATTCACAAATACTGCCACAAAATCCATTTAGAAGCTACACCATCCTCATGACTTTTGCAGAGCATCACTCTTATTGCAGTCCAGTGGATAACGCTTAAACGTGTGGAGAAATCCAAACCTTGATAGACCTGCTGTACCCTCTACATTTTGCTAAGGTGGTGATTGAATGTGGACACATGGAAAAGGTCACTCGTCCTTATCGTTAAGTTGTAGGAACATGGGTGAAACATGGAGGTTGTAAGTGGTGCTAATAATATGTCGTCAGGCTCTCAGGAATACATGATTAATTGACATGTGTGATCCTATTAAGTGGCTTTCCTGATCTCCTTTACATGCCCCAGGGTCCCTGTCTCCAGCAGAGCACCAGCCTCTCTAGAAGCTCTGCTCAACAAGAGCTCTATTTTGTAAGCCAGCAGTGACGAGCAGGTGTGAAGTCATGCTGACAGCTGCTGCCCATGGACGCCATCGAGTTGCAGCTCTGATTCACTTGCAAAAGTGCTTGCATTTTTTGTTCCTTTTCTTCCCATTGTCTCCTGAAGTCCAGAGATACAGTGGGAAAAAAATCAAATAGTAGAATGATTTTGGTTGCAGGAGGCTCCTGGTGTTTTGAAAGATATATGATATCCAGCCCATGGACACTAATTGTTATTTCATAGTTTTGTTCACTAAGTTTCCAAAATGCTGTTGTCATTTTAACTGTGTCAAAATGAAATGCCAGTAACTGCACATGCACCCCATGAATCAGCTCAGCATCCAAAGCTATGAGTTCAATTCCATTCAACCCCTGAAATGTGGATTTGCTGTTTGTATTGAAAAGTTTTCTAAACTTACAAAAAGTTTGAGACTGAAAAGAGAGATAAGACAGCAGTGTGGGTGTGTGGACAAAATCCAACAATAGTTTATTGCTGAGTGGTTTAACGATGGAAAAAAATACTGCAGGAATAAGATTATGATGATGATGATGATGTAAGTTTTATCAGTGCATATTCTTTATCTCGCCAGAATTTTCTGTCTACAATAACACTGATGGAGGGGCTTTAGATAATCATTTTCTGTTGTTGTAGTTCAAATTGAGATATTAAAGTTTTTATTCATGCAAAATGAACATGCATGATGGAAGGATAATTAATAACACCCAGTGAAAAAACTCCCTTACAATTAGTTCCATATGAATGTAACCTTAAATTCAATTCATGACTGAATAAGACATGTGATTGCAAAGTGATCAACGGTCATCAAGCGACCCCCCTGCGAAGGTCATCAGATTCTTATTCAGATGCTGCTAAATCCTGATCGGTGTGGGTTTAGTTCAGCTCCTCCCTCTTTAAACCAGAGAAGACAACAAAAAGAAAATCTGAAATGCTGTGTTCATTAACAAGATACGGCTTGTCATGTTACATTACCTTATGAGCAAGATACCAATAATTTATCTCACTGACTGTGAAACTGAACTAAATGATTTGTTCTGTCTCAGTTGATCTGTGTTTAATCATAGTGCAGCACATACAGCACTTCATTAAAATCAGCTAATTGAAGTGCTGTTGCATTCAATGCCATTCAGTACTACAAACAAGTTACAACATAAATGCAATCAAGGCAATTATGAGGTTAATCATTATCGCCAATCACAGATATACAGTATTGATTATTAAACTCTTTGAAGTGGAAGGTGGATACGTGACCAGAGCCTGATGGGACATGTTGGGACCTAATTGGATTTTTATTTTGTTCATATAATTCAATCTGAATCAAGTACCTACTGAACATTCTCTTTTCATACCAAAGCAATAACATAAGTGGAAGGACACATTTCCAATGTAGCCTACTTATTGACGTCAACATGATTTATATTAGGAAGTGCTTGTGTTAGATTTGCACTTCTCTGCATGCTCATGTAATGATGAGCCATGTGCCCGGCGTGTCTCGCTGCCTGTGTTGATTCCCCATGTTGGCACACCCACTCGGATGTGAAAACAGGGGATATTGGCGTTCGCTGTCACCAGAGAGAAGGAGGGAATCTGTAAGAGGATTTCACAAAACTTGAGGATTAGGAATTGCATATACAGTTCAGTTCACACTGAGCCAATAATTAGAATATTACAGAATCTGATTTTACTTGTGATAAGTGGCAGCCAGAGACTCACAGGTATCAGTACAGGTGGATACAATCATTAGCTCACATAATATTGGAGTTAAAAAGACAACCTGAATCAGAACAGATCTGTGAAAAGCTTGATAATACAGCTATGTTTTTACTCAACTACAGTAATTATGTCATTTAATTCCTATGTTTTCAAGCTGTTAGTGCGGGTGAGATACTATCACATTGCTGTCAAAACCTTACAAGGCAAACATAACGCAACAAACATCTCTGATCTGCATCTTGACGCTGACAGTTTTTAATTAGTTCTGTTTCGTTTTCTTGCACCGCGTGTCAAACTCCCAGGTTCCCATCTTCATCTGCAGCTGGCTTTAGAGACAGCAGCTCAATAAACTGTTTCACTGCACTGGCAAAGATCCATGACTGAGAAATGACTGATGATTATTGATGATTATTGGTGCTTAATAATACTGAATATGTTTTTTGACTACCATGGGATTTTAGACAGATGTGATCACAATGCAGAACATTTTAATGAAATCCCAGTGTTTGGATTAAATGAGTCCCTGAAGGGGAGGTGCACCACCACCTGACACAGGGAACTCAGTCCCAGCTGTCATCTAGTTTCTGTTTTAACTACACATTTTTTCAAGGGGACTTGTCAGCTCAAAGACAAAGATTAAAGATAGCAATGTTAAGTTGGGCCTGTGATTGTAGACTGTTGGCAAATTAACTTTTCACCTACTACGTCTGTCTGTTTTTTTTTTGATTATGTCTTGCCTCATTCTGACACGGGGCTTTCCCATGATGAGGCAAATGAAAAACACCAATTTCTGATGTGTGCCTCTCTCCATCCTCCCTTTGTTTTGTTTTGGTTTTATTATATGCCATATACTGCTTCATCTTAGAAACACAGTAACAGTTAAATAGATTGTTTTATGTGTTTCATCATCAGTGCTCATAGAAGTGCGGGCAGACAGAAGGAGGTTAGGGAGCCAGCAGGGGAGGAAAAGCAGGAGAAGGACAAGGAGAAAAAGCACTACTTGAGCCTTACCTGTGCCGGAGGGGAACCGAAACAGCCTAACGATCATCATGCACTTGTGCAAATGCAACCATGTGAAATTTTAACTAGCACACTTGAAATAAATGGTTGCATATGGAGCTGCCCTCTTTAAAATCCTGATGAAACGTACAGCTTAGACAGGGGATCAGAAATGGGAAAATCTCAGATTGCATGTTCTTTTGATTGTTAAATGAACAGGTCTGAGAATAATTGTGCTGCTATTACAAAGCCCAAAAGCACAAATGGGTGATAGTACAATCTGTGTGGGACGCGCGCGCTCTCTCTCTCTCTCTCTTTCATGTTATCTTTCTCTATGTTGGTCTCTGTCTGTGCATTGTTGCCATGGTACCTCTGTGCCTCACCTCTTTAATCTGTTTTTGTGCTCCTATTAAAGGCTTCGTCACCTGAACCCGAAGCAGAGCAAACAGCAGCAGCAGCAGCAGCAGCAGCAGAAGAACCTGAACAAGCACAAGATGAAGTCTTTGGTAAGATGTCAAACATGTCTTTAATTTCAAGCACATTTTAATATGTTACACATGTTTTTGTTGTTGTGCTATTTAATCCAAGAGAGCAAATCAAAGAATGTTTTCCACCTCTGAAAATCAACATTACCAATAGCAGACGTGTCCAATTCTGCTGAAATTCTGGATTGGAAATCTATACACTGATTGGATATCATTCAATAAAGAAGTTTATAGTTTCATATCCAGATAAATGGGAAGCTCTCAGTGAATTTTCCTACTCTACTGACTGACCACATTTACAATGCTGTTCAGCCAAGTGCAATGTGATTTATTGTCCCCACTGGCTGTTGCTCTTAAAAAATGAATCGGCACAGTTTCTATTACTGAGTGTTTACAGCCTGCAGTGTTGAAAACACAAGCACATTTGAAACAGATCAAACCACCTCGAGGAGATCCCAATTCGGTCTCAGTTCAGTTCACTCAGACCGCCTCTTGACATGCCCTTCAAATCCATGTTGATTAACCTCTGCATTGTGAAAACAAAGAGCCCCATGTCCGCTTCCACCTCTTGTCGTTGTATTTCAGTGCTGTCAGACACATCACACACTATTGAACTGAGAGGGTACAAAAACACATCTAAACTGAACCATGGCTGCTAGTAAGACACAGCATCAAGCGTGAGCATGGAGAATTGGAGAGAGTCAAAAGGATTTGGTAGTTGGTGTCAGCAGATACACAAGTATAAGTATATATTAGGTATATAAAAAAACAAATAAATAGGTGAAAAATGGAGGAGAACTGACTAATTAGCCAAAGAGAAACATCTTTAATTACTTCTAATGCTTAATGTGACTGACAGTTCCTCAGTTGACAGGATGCTGTTGTGTATGTGTGTCCACTTGGTAACAAATGTGGGCTTCTACAGAACAGCATGGGTGCACAGAGAATATAAATATAAAATCATAACTTGTTTTTCCGGAAAAAAATGTTGGCATTTTCTCAGGCAGTCAGTAGTCATAAGACAAAAGTGGAAAAGCACTGAAATGTGCTACCCGAGATGACAGCCTTAAATCCGCATGGACACAGTAGCTCCTTTAACACCACTATCTTGACTCAGTATCTGTTTTATTGCAACAATGAACGGCTTCGGCTTTACAATGCTAGGCTCAGAAGGTTTTATTCCTGGATTGTGACATTTGTTTGCGGTCAGCAGTGTGGCTAATCAAAAGTTAGCGCTACAATGATGAATGAAACCTAGGTTTGTGGAAGCCAGCTATTCCTCATAATAAGGAAATCTCAGAGGTCAGGGGAACAGGCACCCCATTACACACAGGTTTGCTCTTAGATACGTTTTCCCTCAGTCACATCCATTGTGACGTGTTGTGGTGTTGAAAGACGGGGTTAAAAGTTATTTTGTAATACTGCAGCTCAGCAGATGAGGGCAGAGTCTGATGCACAACAGACGGCATCTGTAGGTCGGCTCTTAGCTGACTGCTGTCGACATTCTTTCACAAAATGGGATGATTATCCCCACGGCTGGAGGAAAACTGCAGTCGCTTGTACAAATTTGCTGATTTCTTCTGTTTTTTAATGAGGTAACAGCTCAGATTTGATTACGACTGACAACTAAGTAGACTGGTCTTTTTACTACTTTAACTTAAGCACACTGCATGCATACAGTAATAGCTGTGTAAAAGCAGCAGGTAGGTTAAATTACAAGTTTACAAGACCTTACCCTTGAAATCAGCATCCTTGATGTCTATTCTTTCCCCATGTCAATAAATTCATTAGTGTCTCTGCTGCTTCTGTTAGCTCTTGTCAACCTTGATGATGGAGGCTGAGTGAAGATGCTGCCTCGGGAGCTTCCTAGGATGAAGACATTCTTTTTTCTCCTTGCATACAATATGTTCTGTGGTCAAACGCCCTGAGCCAAACATCATTTGCAGACTTATAGTGTGTTGGCTCCTCATAGCTGCCTGTTTGGAGGCATACCGGGAAAAAGTAATCACAGCAAGCAATGAGGAAAGTTAGAAGTTTGTTAGATGGGAAGTTGGTTGTTCATTTTTCAAGAGAATAAAACCATCTAGATGTTCACCGCATTTGTCACAGAGGCCAAATGTTCAAGAGAAGGCAGATGGAAGACAAGTGCAGCTTGTTTTCTTGCCTCTGTGTCAGTCTCAATTGTTTTCAGGGTGAGCTGAGGTGAAATGCAAGAGAGGGGAATGATCTGGCCATGTGAACTCACTACAGTCGCACATGAGATAATAGTTTAATTGTATTAGCTTCTTTGAGCTTGCCATTTTTTAAAGGGATGGAACAGCATGAGAACAGTTTTATTAAGATTATCTATACTCAGTATTATTTTCCAACATTGTCTCAATGTCTTTTTACAGCCATTTTGAGGGCTAAAACATGTTTCTTCTAGATCTCTCTATAGGCAGATAAAATGTCCTTACTGAAACCCTGATACTCTGCATTTTCTCTCTGACCTTTTGTTACCACCATCCATCATCACTGACACCAGCTGTTACCATCATGATTTTCAAACCTGTAAGGGATAAGAGTTGAAAATTAGCACTAGCTATGAACTCAAAAAGTAAAACAAAAAATGTCAATGCCGCTGTTTTACATAGTCTGCAACTCAAGTTTTTGTCTTAACAAATAACTCTTCATTTTTGTTGGCAATAATGTCACTGGCAAATTGACTCAGCTGTAGCTAATTAGCTAATTAGCACTAATTTCATAAGCTGGCTTAGCTACAAAAAGGAACTTGGCTGTCTAGTTATGCTTTTCACGTGAGGATAACACGGCAAGAGAGATCGTTTGATGGAAAGATAATGTGCTTTTAAAAGACAGAAAAGAGAGCATCAATACTGTTGTGTAGTGTACACTAGCCTAGTTAGTGACTGGCCGCCACAGGCAGATCTTGAGCGTGAGGATGATAATATACTTTTAGCTTTTAAGCCTGTCATAATATTGTTTCCATTGCTTATTACCAAAAAGCATGCTTATTCAAGAGCTCAAGGTTTCACAGTAAAGCATATTGCTAGTCCTGTCAATATGCTATGCTAATGTTTGTATTTCCAGTAGCTAAAGTAAACTTGACTTACCAGCAGTTTACGCTTTTTTATCATAAGCCACCGCTTATTATGGACCTTTGAACAACATAATTGCACATAATTAAGCAAACAATTCCATGTTTGACACTAATTAAATGCTACAAAATTTGTAAAGTTCATGGGTAATACAAGCTACTTCATCTTTTTTTTTTAGGGTTAACTTATTATCCTGTAGAAATAACATGTTGCTGATTATATTACTTACAAACCCAGATTTGTACAGGCCTAGAACATAGACTAAATAATGGGACAATGGAGTGAGTAAGATAGTGTGACAGAGTAAATAATCCTATTTTTGTCATTTTTTTCAGTTGTAAATAGTTACACTATTATTACTATTATTAACAATGGAATTGCCATTATTACTGAGTTGGTTCAGGTCTTCTGACAGTCAGAGCAGTACTGATTGATATGTATCCAAAATCATTCCAAGTGCATTACAGGGTGATTGGCACTAACCAAATGATTTTGAAAGACAAGTCAATATTGATGTAATATTTGCAGAGCCAATTCATCAGCGTAACTGTGTGTGTGTGCATGCATGTATGCATGATTGGATTTGTGTGTCCATACTGATGCTGTCATGGCGGTGTGCTTGAGCATGTAATCATGACTCCTTGTGCCGAGGGAGATTTGCAGCACCAGAGAGCCAGCACTCTCTCTCTCGCTGTTCCCACAGATTCTTTATTATGAGCAGTTAAGTTATCTCGCAGAGGCTCCGTCACATTGATCTGTTAGCCACTCGATACTCTCCCTCTCCTGCAGCTAATTAATGTCCCTCTTGCTGAACACTTGTCATTGATCAGCATGGAGCAGACTTAGAGGATCCACCAGCGACACAAGTGATATTTCAAAGCAGCCACCCACACAACACACGGCTCCATCACTTTGGTGACAACGTAGTATCCATGAATGATCTCACATACAGCACTGTAGCTTACTATACTAGGTAACCAGGGTTATTTATTGCTTCAGTTACTTTTTCTGGCTCGATTTTTACATCACTTATGGTGATTCCCTGTTATTTTCTTTCACTAGACTTTTGGTTAACCTCAGTTTCCTCACACAGTTGCATCTCATCATGCATGTTTAAGGAGCGAAGTAAGCTGCAGCCTAAGACGTGATCTGAGTGCAGTGTTCATAATCCAGTCTCAGACGTTTGCTTCAAAGTGAACATTATTGAGCTATAGTTACAACATTAAGCAATGAAACGATCTTGGTATTTAGACTCATCAATGTGGTAAATGAGGACATGTGAGTAAGTGTTCCAAAGAGCAATTTGTCATAATAAAGGTGTGGTAGAGAAATCAGTCCAAGTGAAAGGGATCAGTGTGTTCTGTCTGATAGTTACTGATCAAAAAGTTGCTTCAAAATATATCTCTGAATTCACGGATTCCAGTTTGATGTTTAATGTTTAACTGGTTCTTTGCTCGGTCAGCCCAGCTCTCAAATAGTGTGTAAAAATCCCATTTTCTTTCCAGTTTCCAGACATTTAAAGCCTTCCTCTCACCTGTCCACCAAGGCTGAACTAATTTAGCACCATTAGGTGGATTCAGGGTTTGAGCAAAAGAAAATAAAAGGAATTTCCATCAAATAGACTGAGTGTGAGTGGTTTATGACGGGCAGGTTAGCAGTGCTTTATTGGAGCCTGTTTTGGTGTGGTTGTCATCAGCAGGCGTCATGATTCATCCCGGCCTGTCCAGTGTCTGGGGATGTCTCCATGCAGCACTTCCTGTTTGCAGTCCTTTTCCACTGAAGGGCAAACACCAGCATCAGCTGTGCGGCTGTTAAAAGCCCATTATGGCTCCATTACCTGGATGACTCTTCCACAGGCCCCCTCTCGGCAAAAACAGGCCCCCTCTATCTGTCCGTCGGCCTTTTCCGTCCTGACTCTGTCTGGGTCACTGTTTCTTCTTCATCACCGGGTGAACTGAGGAGAAATTAACAGCAGTTGTGGATAGAAACTCAAGAGAGTCAGAGAAAAGTGGGAGGGACTTGGTGGGATGGTTGTCTGACCAGACAGCTAAGGGCAAGGTAGCTGAAAAGGGCAGATGGTTTTCTGTGTATGATCCTATTACTGTAAAACTGGGGATAAAAGTCAACGGAATAGACTGTTCTTTTACAAAGTGCCCTGTCAGCAGTTCTGTATTTTTCCAACTTGATAGATTCTGTCAATCAGTGTAGAGATAAAAAATAATAATAATAATCAAGATTTGAGTGTAAAAAACAAAGATCACAACTGTTTTTGGGAGACAGATGTGATAAACAATCATCTTCCAAAAAAACAAAATAGTTGTTAGCTACTTTTTTTTAAATTAAAATTGTTATTGATGTGATGATTGCCTCAAGTAGGTCTTAGAGTAAGTGTGGCATATAATCCTTACAAAGCAGCTATTTGAGGGCCACTTTTGCTCAAAATCAGTTTGTATTTGATAACATAACTCCTCGTAATAACCCATACCACTAGTAAAGACTGCATGAAATGGTGCTGTTACTCTGGTTAAAAACTGTGAGCTAAACATTTCTGGCCAGGGTTAAACACTGGAACAGCTGATTTTATGGCCAGAATGGGATGTTGCATTCATATAATATATTTTCCATTTCACTTTATCTCTCCCCACAAATATCCCTCAACTATAAAATGCTACAGTATCAGTACTACAGTACTGTATCTCTTAGTCTATGATACATTTCCGACGGGGAGGAATCTCAGTTGTTACTTTATGTACTATTTGCACTCTATCTGTGGAACAGATGTAATCCTGGCCAGCACAGAGCAGCAATAATCTTAATAAATCTTATTCCAGTAATGCAATCCACCAAATCAAACTGCATGAGTAAAGCATGTTATACATGATGAGACAAACTTAAACTGAAGTTACGGTTATAAAGGAGTAATTCACTTCTTCAGATAAGATTTTGGCAGCTTCTGTCATGCTACTTGTGCTGTGTCTGATGATTTTTACACTGTTTCCACAGAAAGCTTGAAAACTAAACATAGAAAGCTTCTGTGGTCTTACGAAGAAAAAAAAATGCAGTATAATTTTTTGCCAATAGCTATATCAGCCAAGGATATTTGTTGATTAATCAGCTTCCTCTGGCTCCAAATCATTGGCTTTTCAAAATCCACTGTTAGAGACCTCCAGTTACTGTACAACAATTGTATTCATGGGCCGAGCCTCCCCACCTTTTTGCTCTAAGGTTGTCAGGTGCATGCAAAGTGAAACCAAGGTAACAAGAGGATTTTGGTTCTTTCTCTGAAGCAATTGGCTTGAGGAGACGGTCCTCTCTCTGCAATTAGTTTTTTTTGTGCTGCAGTTCACTCCTACAACCCACACCCATGGATGAAACAGTACAGGTTACCTAAACTCAATCTGTTCTTGTGCAAAAAAAAACAACGTTCTCAATATCTGAGGGCTGCAGCATGATACTGTAGTAGCAAGCAACAGAGAAATGTATTTCTAATTATTCCTGTGCATATATTCTTGCATCTAAGGATATGAGGCTTTGAAAACCAGTTAAATCCTCCTAGTATCTTTTATTAGGAAGACAGAGGAGAACAGGAGATTGTATTCAGCTGCTTTCAGTGAGAAAGAGACCACTCCTGAGTGAGCCCGGAGGGTATCTTCTTCAACTTCATATCACAGTGTCTGTGAAAAGAAACGACACGCTGTCTGTGAAGATCTAATTCTGCTCTCTGCTGAAGACTGTGTGATAAGGCTGCTGGGAAAGTTGATACAGTAATATTCTCTGGGTATAAGCAGCTCAGGGCCCCACCTAGGATTTAATGAATGAAGGACGAGATGCATGAGAATAGCTGAGCTGGGATTAGAAATTAAAAAAATCAAGGATTTCACAACAAAATCAGGCTGAATAGGCTATATGTTTTTTGTTGTGGTGTTCATTATAGATGGGAACTACTTAATTCTTCTGCTTAACAAGCTGATGACCAGATATGTTTTCAGTGCTTGCTTTGTCATTTTTTTAGTGATGTAATTGTTGTAAAGCATGTTGCTAAGAAACAAATATGGACATTTTAACACCCTGTGCACACCCCCCATCTATCTAAACCTCATCTCACTTTAATAGTCTTTTTTTCCCTTTCTTCGCCCGAGCATTTGAATTCCCTTTGTTCTCACCTCTAGTATCATGAAACGAGCCTGGTTATGAAAGCAATTTTGCAGGAAAATCTGCTATAGCTATACAATGTAGTGTATTCTCCATCTGATTGTTATTGAACTCTGTGAGAACCAATATACAGCCAAACTTAATGAGATTAAACTTGGCTATAAACCCCATACAAACCAAATCCACAGTGAGACAAGATGAAAACAGTATTGCAACAACAAGAACCTGAACAAGAAAATGCACAAAGTCACAAAGACAGATATTCACTTTGAAGTTGTAATCCTTAAACATAAACTCTTCCAGCATTTTAATGTTGATATCCACAAGAAGTGGTAAGAACCAACAATGATCCGAATGTAGTTTTACTTTTCTCCCAACCCTTTTTCTGGAGATCCAGTAAAAACAAGTCAGTGAGCCAATGACCAGCTGACTGTCTTCTGTTTGATCAGATATAAAAATATAGCAGATTTCAGTGAAACACTCAGAGGAAAGAAATCTTGCAGGTCTGGACAGTAGGTCGGCTTGTTTAAAAAGCAGTTTCAGGGCCTGTTAACATTTTGTCTTTGGACTGAGTGTGTTGATACTTTCACTGTATTTATACAGAACCTAAACTTGCTTTATGATCAAAGAGGCCTTGGACATCTCCTTTTATACAGTATGATGCAGTTATAGATTCCCTGTGTAGTTGCTGACCTTCGATGGTGCTGTTTTTCTTTTCAGAAGATTAGAAAAAGGATTAAGAGGAAATTCACCAGGCTGTAAACAATGTTGGATTTAGTCTATCTAAACTTCAGCTTTGTGATGTTTTATGATGAAAGAAATGCATTTGACGCGTTTGTTGGAGTTCAAGGATACACACAATTCACTTGGCCAGTTACCTTGACTATAAACATAAGTTTGTCTATTTCGTGAGATTGCAAGACTTGTCGATTGCAGGGGTCAGCAGCTGTGTCTTGGTGACTAATGCAACAGAGGAAGGTGAAGGTGGTTCATCAGTTCCCAGCTCACACAAACAAACCGCCAGGAATCATAGACGTCACTGATCGAACGTTATTGTCTGCAGTGTGTGTGTGTGTGCATTTGTGAAATCCACCCATCAGCTTCTCTCTTCCTCATCCACTACACTAATGCATGTATTGTTTCCTGTGAAAGCCAATTTGAATCTTGAACGGGAAAGGCGGCCTCCACCAGTAACAATGAGAAGTATTGTATAGAGAGACAATTACAGTACAGAATGCAAATACGTTGAATGGCTTTTGTTGGAAAAAAATAAGAAATGCATTCTCAGATTGTTTAAGACTTTGATGCAGAGAGATAATTATTACCCATATACTGATAACCACTTGAAGACCAACCCCCTGCCACAGTTGCAAACAACAAATGGAATGCATTTTCTAAAATTAGATTAAAAAAAGAAAACGAGGCGTTGACATTTCAAAACAAAACAGCATTTGATAAAAAAAAAAGAAAAAAGAAGCTGATGGAGCTATGGACATGACATGGAAAGAGAGCGTCATCCTGAAGACCAATTTTCCTTCTGGATTCATCCCCTCTCAAGGTCACACTTGAGTTTCTATCAAGGAAATTGAATGATATTGGTGTGAGACAGTTAACACTTATTTCATACACTACAGGCTTCCCTCTAATTGCATTTCGGACCTGCTGGCTACTCTTGAAATCTTAAGGGCGGAACCAGGCTTCCTCCGTTTGCAATGATTTGCGCCATGGCCTGGCTTAGTTCGTCAGAGTGCTCCTCTTGACTCGCCAGCCGCTCTGTTGGCTCATTACTAACTCTAAAGAGAAGCTTCTGAAAATACAGATCAACCCATAATGAAAACAGAATCAAAACATGCCCATTGGGAATTATATTTTCGTCTGTGAAGTCTTGTGAATGTTTAGTACCTGCTTTAGTGTATGAGGATGACAGGCTGGTTGATGGCATTAGTAATGTGTTATGTACACTGCAGGGTTTTCATTTATTGACATGTCCTTCATCTGGTCCACAGAGCGCTTTCTGCTTTTATCTGTATGTTTTCTTTTACTTATTTAGCCGATTTCTTTTCTTTCTTTCTTTTTTTTTGCTGTAAACTCTAAATGTAATCTTTTATTGAGTGGATAAACGAGCAGAACAAGCAAACTATTATGGATTTTTTCCCTCTTCGCACATTGCTACCTCCATCACACACATATCTAGCAGCTCCCCGGGCTTGTTACAGCTAAATATCTTATCAGATTTTCCCATCATGACCTTCATAAGCCCAAAGCAGATATTCTTTGAAATAGTTTTATGTAACAGGCTTGCACCCCATATACACTCTAATTCATGTTTATCAGGCTGCAGCTTCTTGACAACAGGCAGCTGTTTGGGCAAGGCCGGCTTATTTGTAGAACAAATTGCCTTACAGTGCCTTACATAATGGATTAAAAACATAAGAAGAAATACAACATTAAACATTAAAATATGAAATTAAAATGTGCAGTCAAAGGCAAAAAGACCATGAGAGTTTTAAATGTGTTTTTTAAGTAACTCAAACTTTCAAAGTTCTGAGTTGTATAATGACTGCTGTAAATGCCGCTTCTCATTTGTGCACATGCCACCTACAGGACAAGAAAGTCATTACAGCATTGGTGTGTTTTACGTATTAGGAATTGCAGTTTTTGGGTCGTCTGTGTTGGCTTCATTTTATAGCCCCAACCTCCAGTACATGCTTCAATAGAAATTCAGCACAGCTTGTGATTGACCATGAGCCAAGTGTTAACTTTCTTTACAGAGCTAACTATCATTGAACCTACATTAAACATTTTTTTTAGTTCCCGTTGGAGAAGCAGAAATAAGATGTAAACAGAAAAGCAGCATGATATCATCCTTTAAAACTTGATATCATAAATGTGTTAATTTCATCTACACATCTCTAATCTGCTCTTTGCCAACTAAAAACGAGCCTATCCTTGATGTTCCTATTTAAATTATACATGATTCCTCCCCATCAATTCCGCAATGAATATTTTGATGCAGAAGACACAGTTTAATATACCCCAGTCTCCACTCCAATCCAGGCTCTAATTCATCTCCAGTCTGCCTTTGATGCCTTCCTGTTGACACTTTACACTTAGGTATTTGGCTTGACATCAGACTGTCATTTAAGATTCATATTCAACAGCAACATTTTAAAAATTAATCAAAGGATGTAAGGTTTTCAAAATGATAAAACTATGGTTCCCTTTTTAAACTGACTAATTATCTCTTTGTAGTCATCTAACAACATTGTCAGGTCTCAAAGGCGAACAAAAATCTGTCTGCAGCTGCTGCTGATGATAGAATAGATGTTTTATTGCCTGTCTTGAGTAAAAACAGAAAACAAGCAAACAAATGAGTTAAAAGACACTGAAACACTGAAAAAGACGAGCCAAACTGCTGAGTCAGGTGAAAACTCTGTGGGTTTTTCACTTTTCACATTATAGTTATAATTCCATTGGGATATATTGATTAAAGCAGCTCTAAACAGCAGATGTGTAAATGACTTAAATAGGTCATTGCTTGCTGTATAATTGGCTGTATATTCTCTTTACCTCCTTTCCCCCTGTGTTTGCCTTCTGCTAGTTCCTCATTGGTTGACCCCATTGGCTAATTTACCATTTTCCATGTGGGGTTTTGCTGGATCACATCCTGCATGTACTGTATTGTATCTGTAAGCACTTGCTGACTGAGCATTCAACACAGTATAGACAGAGAATATGTATGAGTTTGGTCCTCTGCTGTACATTTGTGAGTTTCACATGTATATAAGTGCAGTGGCTCAGTCATTTGTCTCCGTGGCGGAGGCTGACGCTAGCTGGTACCGGCCCTGGCACTGCCAACATGAAGCACCTCCTCTCCTTCCCCCCTCAAAAGCTGTGATTGTTAAAGGGCAGCAACCATCACTGGACCAGTGTTCTTCGGTTTGACACCATTGTTCAGAGTCTCCCTCGCTGTCCCCTCTCACCTCACTTTCCTCTGATCTTTCAGTTTCTTTCAGTTTTTTTTTTCTCTCTGTCCGATGCATCAATTAACCTCAAGACCCACTCAAACATGCAAAAGCTGCACCGCACACACAATTTCCCAGCGCGACTCTATTTATACAGGCATGTTCATTCCCTCGTGTCCGCTGTTTTTGCCTGGTTGATTTCATGTGGACTCACCATGTCTCTGTGCATTTGCCTCTGTGTGTTGATGTGCCATGTTGTAAGAGATTGGGCCTCAGTGTTGCCATGAGTTCAGTAGACCACGTCATCTGGCCTTGACCATCTGGCAGGACAATGTGTGTGTATGTGTGTGTTAGCAGCTGGGTTTGAGGCTACAAGAGTCCAAGGGGAGGGGATGATGGGTAACCAAGAGAGTACAAAAGTACTACCCTCGCTGGTGCATCCCATATGTCAAACAAGATGAAGTGGAGTCCTTTCTCGCAGAGGAACACAGAAAACTCAACTTTAAAGTGGAAGTGCAGCTGTGGATGAGCCAGTGTTTAGACATCCTATATTTTACCCTGAAACACCCAGAGTGAGTCTAGATTCAGATGAGATAGATTACAACTCACACCTGGCAGTAGATTCTCTCAAGTGCGTCTCGGCTGGCTGCTTTTGTTTTGCTGCTCATTTCCTATCAGCGGGATCACGCTGACTGGCGCCCAGTGGAGAACGGTCCACACTTTATATCTGTCACATCGTCAAGGGTTCAAATTAAAAATTCTTGTCTGACTTGCTTGGCTTTGGGAAAAAAACTGAATTTTCATCTGGGTTTCAGAGTTGACCAAGAAGTCCGTCAGCACAGACAGGGACATACGCATGTTCATTCATATTTCATTGCACACATATGTGATTACATGTGGCTGTGACCACCGCCAAATGTCACCAGAACGCTTGAATATCAATTTGCCCATTCATGCATCTTGGGCAGATATTAAAAAGTTTGTCACTTATAAAGAATACAGAACACAGATGTTGAAGGGGCATCTGCACATCTGTCTCTTCAAACCACCTGTGTAACTTTCTTTCTTCCAAAGTATGACTTCATTAGTAAACTGCCTGTGTCCACTGTGGATTGTAGTGCCATTGAATTTTCACTGAAATGAAACAGCGTTGGCTACATCTCTCACATCTCTGGTCATTTGTTTCTCTCAACTACAAACAGTGAAAGCATTAGGTAATTGGTCTAAATGGTGGATGATGACAAGAAAAACCATTATCTTGTCGATGTGTGTTACTTGATGGATAGCTGTTAGACAGACCCAATCTATAGGCTACCTCTCATACATTATACTGCATATATGTGAGCATTTGCATACCAGCCGTGACTCTCAGTTTCTCTAAAAGATACTGTTAACTCAGAAGGTCATTGACGGTGACTAGGTATAGCAGAATCCATTCAGCATTTAGCATTGGGTAAAACATTTTCTGTCTACTAGCCCTGATTTTCAAAGTTACATATCCACAGGGCTGTCCTCTTTTCTTTTGACTACACAATAGAGTCATAATTTCAGAAATGGTTCAAAAAATGCTTTGTTATTTAATGGACAAAATATTTTTGCACCAAAATGGTAAGAAAACAACAGTAACCGTTATGAAATGATTTTCTGGGTTACCTCAGTGAAGCTATTGAACTAGTTCATTAGCTTTGTGCTGTGCTATTGAGCCTTCAAAATGTTGTCTCCAGCAGTCAACAACTGCCGCTGAAAACAAACCAGTTTACACTACAGCAAATCTCATCCCATCACAGTTGAAGTCTGTTTTCACAGAGAAATAATTGTGGAGTAGCTACACTCAAAGACAGCGTTTCCTTGAAGACATCCACAGCAGTGCACTTGTGACAGAAGTAGCAGTGTGAGGTGAAGTATAGAGAAACAGAGGTCAGCTAAGTTTAAATTCTGCGAACCTTCTCAAACCGAGAATTGCTGCATCAAGTCCAGGTGTTAGTCAGTCAGGTTGAGTTGGAGAAGGTTATAGTTGTTTGGCCTCGAGTTGAGCACTCCTGTAAAAACACTCTGGTGCCTTGAGATTAAAGAAAAATACATTTCGTAGTCTCTAGATGAATGTGACAGTTAAAATGAAACACTTAACGTGACAAGTGTGAATAGGATTAAAACTCCCTCAGTGCACCTGTTTATAAAGCTGTTGTCTTTGATGAGATTGACCAAGATTCATATCAATGCCAGTGGGATCTCAAACCTCAATCTTTCCTCCACGAGCAAATAGAGCTGTCCCATATCAGTGCTTTATTGACATGGGGCAATGGAAAACTGTGGCAGCATGCAGTGTGAAAGCACTCCATAACTTCAACATCTCAGACACTAGCTAAGACTAGATGCATTTTATAAGATGTGCCTGGTGTATGGAAATCGCCGCTGGTGCATTTCTTGATTTTAGTGGTACATGTAGAAATATTTGAAGGGTTTTGAGGATGTATGCGCTTGATGATTGTGTTGGGACCGAAAGCTGTCATGAAGTGTCTTGTGCCAATGGCCGCAAGAAAGAAGAAGAAGAAGTGAAATGCTTCAGACGAAGCCGCTGACACAAGTCACCAGCTGGCTCTTGACTTCAGGGGATGAGTCACATCCACTGCCATGTTGAACAGTATGTTTGTACAGTTGTGTTTTGACCTCTCATGTCTCCAGTGGTGAGTCCCTGAGCACTCCACTGATGGCATCAAGCGATGTTGTGCTCCATTCTTCTTTTTGTTCTGGTCTACTGTCTACTGACCCATTCATACCGGCTGCCAACTGCCAGAAAGTTGTAAGAAAATCTCTTGTGTTCAAAACAAATCAATAAAATAAATTAATTTATTATACTGCCCATAAATTGATAGTTACTTTAATAATAATATATAATAATAATGTTTCGAGCAAGTTTCATTCTTGAAAATGTGCAAATGCACCATTTTATTCGTATTTATATGAGTGTAAATGAAATTTCTTGGTCAAACAAACTGACAGTTTGAACAGATTTTTCACCATTTTATTTGAGATATCAGGGATCAAAAAGTGATAAAATGATTAACAAATAATAAAAAGCATTAAACAGCATGATTTCATTATGATTTGGTTAGCCCACTGTCAGTGTATCGACTAACGGTAACAGTGAAGAATAGCCAGAAAATGTTTTTCTCTTTTAAAAAGCCAATATGTCTGTACTTGGCTTTTTCAAGTGACACATACACACACACAGTTAGACCAATCTGTCATAACATTAAAACAGATGACTGCTTTTTAATGTGACTGATTTATTTTTTATTTGACTGAGTCATGCTGTGAAGCTGTGGAAAATAATGGAAACCACAAATTAAGATTAAAGCAAATGACTAATGTTTCAGATTGAACTCTTTTTAGAAAAAAAGAAAAAGGAAGGGCACAGCTCTACACCAATCAACCCAACAATAATTGATGTGAAAAACCTTTTAAATGTTTGGTGCATTCCTGTCAAGAAAACAAGATTGAAAAAAGCCAAATAGCTGCTGTTTGTCAGCAAACAAATTGATGTGAGGAGCTTGTGGTAGTGACGGGCCGGGGCACTCATTATGTTTGGTAGTGCCGCGAGGTTAGCCTCTAGGCTCACAGCTGTTGATAAATGCTGCAGCTCTGATGCCAGAAAAGATATTAAACTGTATCTTGTCTAGCATCACAGCAGTACAGCTTTTTACCTTCCCCATTGAGCCACCCCTCAAAGTTAAGTTCAAAGGTCATGAACGTGGCCTGGGTTATATGGAGGGAGTGGTTCTGCTGTAGCTGTTATCTCGTCCAGAAAAATCTCTGGAGGACAAACGTCCTGAATACCAGATGGGGTTTCACAGACAGAGAGTGTCTTTTTCTCCGGCGCTTGTGGGTGCTTCAGATCCACCATGAATGCGGCGGCAGAAGGATTTTTTTGTCCCTGGGTGGGAGGTTTGCTCCGGGGCCACATAGCGATGGATGTTTTTTCAGAGGAATACTTCCCGTGCCTCGGTCCCACCACAGTCCTTGTTGTTGTCCCAGATGCTAGGCTATACATCCTCTTCACACCGAAGAAGAGGAGGAAAAATGAAGAGATTGAGGCCCACTCCCTGCATACTTCTTCCCTACTAGATGCTGATCTTTTTTCGTTTCAGGACGTCAAATTTCTCTGCTGAACAGAACTGACAGGCTGTTTTTTGATGTCTTGACCTAACTATTTAACCCGGACCGTACAGGACAGAGGTGACGATTGTAAATATTCTAGGAGAGGCAGATCACATCAAATAGTCTATAATTTCACCATAATTATCAGGCCATCCTGGCACTATAGTTGTCATAGGGACACCATGGAGTTGTCATGGTGAATTAAACATGATGAGCTAACAGGCTATTGTCTGGTCACCCTCAGACTGCAACAGCGTCGTGTCTACGCTATCAGGAGCTGAAACCGTTTTTTGAATGAGGTCAGTGTCTCTCGATGCTGATGAACGCAGGTTTCTAGAGCCATGTGTTTGACAGAACATGTGCAGAAGATGTCTTCTCGACTCATTATCTTGGGATTGCAGCACATGAATAAATATTTTATTTATGAAAAGGAGCCACCAAAGTGAAGGCAGCACGCTCTCAGCAGACCCCTGCTTTCTCTCTGCAGTGTTATGCATTAGCCTGCTGGATAATTGGCCCTTAGTGTTGTTTACAAGTTGTTTTGCATAACCAGCATCCAAACAGTGATGGCCATGCAGCTGGTGGAAAGAAGTGTCTTTCTAATGTGATGAAGGACTGTACACGGGGGAAAAAAAGAAACCTGCAGCATCGCATTTGACTTTTCAACCCTTTCAACGCTTGCAACCACAATGAAAAAAAAAATCAAAGCACGAGATGAGAAGCTTGTTTAAATATTCCCAGTGTAAACACTTTCACGCTCAACTATAATAAATTAATAAATGGCAGTTGATGACCAAGAAGTGCCTTTAAATGACACTGAAAACATGCACAACTAGATTAATCTGAATTGTCACACAGACAGATACAATGAATGAAAACTCTGTCTGATGGGCTGAGGCTTTCATTAAGCTATCCTAGGTACTGAGTGATCGTCTGACTCACGGAAGTTGTTAAACCAAAGGGAAGACTGAGTCACAGAGGAAACAAGTCGGTCTCTGATTGACTAAAATTTAGACACTGGGCCTCAGCCTTAACTAAAAAGTCAGGACATCAGAACATCTACCGTAGACAGTTTCATCAGGTTCATTTTAGTTTTTTTTTAGCTTGTACTGTGAGAACTGAACTCTTTGACATACAAAGGAAAAAAAAAACATATAACTATATGACGTGAAGAAAAAAGGCAGCTCTCTAAGGCCTTGTAGATAAAGTATATACGTAAACTCTACATGAGGCAGAAATAATTCCAACAAACAAGACTATAGCTTCATTATCTCGCATGCTGTGCTTGTCAGATTATATTAATTATCTTCTTGCTACCAGCCATGCAGCAGAATACTGTCCCAATTTCCTGCCTCTGCCCATAACACATATTTAAAAAAATGAATTTGCAGCTGTGAACTGGAAGCTTACTTAATAGAAATGCTGTTGTACACTTGTTTTCTATCACATTTTGCTTATGTAGCTGAAATTCTTATCTAAAGTAATTTAACAATCAATTCAACAACAACATATTTTCATAATGGAGGTTTGGTTTGTTGATAAAACAACACAAAGAGATTTGAAAATAGTTGATCACAATCACAAGCAGCAATTTAAGGATCATTACCTAGTCTTTTTCTATTTAATGGACTTCCTCTGGCACACAGAGATGACCAATAACACTGATCGCTATGATACCGTGTACGGTGAGTGGTAATGGACACAAATACTGTTCTTATCTTTGACCTACGGCAGCTTAGCAGAGATCATTTTATGGTAAATAACATAGTGGTAAACCTCAGAACAATAACAATATCACTGTGGCAAATGTGTCTGGAGCTAAAAAACAATAGGGTTTGAGTCATAGATTTTTGTTTTTCCACTGGCCCAGTAATCACTGACTCATCCACATTGGTCAACAGTCCGGTAGATTCGTCCTCTCGTGTATTACGGTCAGTTTGTGTGTTCGGACACTGAATATCTGCCTTAATGCACCTTTAATTACAGCTCAAAGGGAGTCATCTGATAAAACATTAGTCATCAATATACAACCCTTTTATGGCCAAACAGAGTGAGAATGCAGTTCAGTGTTGTGCTGAGTTCAGCCATGTTGGTATGTTTTCTCTCCCTGTGATCTGTATTGTATTGTATTCTCATGGGAGGTGGTGGGAAAAGGGAAAAGGCAACATGAGGTGACGGATGATGGGAATGATTGAAGTGGACTTGTGGGTAGGCAACCGAAAAACCCAGATTTACAGCTTCCTTCAGAGGCACCTCTCCAGAGGTCACGACCTAACATACTGTTTACTGGAATTGGTGGTTTTGAAAAAAAAAGAAAAGAAGAGGAATCGACATATGTGTTAATAATACATGATGATATATGATTTCATGTTGGCGGTTGTTTGGTCTTGTGGATCTTTTGTTTAACAGTTCATCTGTTGCCTTCTCTCTGCCTGGTTTTGTAAATCTGTCGTCACAGACTTGCTCCACCTCCCTACGCTCGTATTTAAGACCAATTCACTCAAAGAGGTGACGAAATACACATTAAACAAACTTGATGAATTGTCTGTAGATATTGCAATAATGATAATATTGTGAATTCTTTTGGTCACAATTACCATGTGGTGAAAGGCTAATATTATGACAGCCCTAAAATATACTGTTCATAACAGACAACTTGGAGACACGTTTTATTTTCTTAACTATAAGCAGATTATGAATTAGTTTTAACAACAATGCTATTATTATACAAACCCATACCTCTGTGGTTGGGAATGAAGCTCCATGCACATTCACTGAGCACTTTCTTGTAAGCAATAAACAAACACTGGGTACTACTTTATCCCTTTTGCTCAGTGGTTCATTGCATGGATTCCACAAGAGATTCACAGCACAATGGTGTAGATCTGTGAGCTGCACATTCATGCTGCGAATCTCCTGTTCCTCACACCTCAAAGGTGTTTTATTGGATTCAGATCAGACGACTGGAGGGACCACTGAAGCTCACTGAGCTCGCTCAACGCTCATTGTTGTCTTCATAAAAAGGCCACATTTTGCATTGTGACATGGTGCATTATCATGCTGGAAGCAGCAGTTAGATTGTAAAGATTATGAAGTGTGGGCGTAAAGTGTTTCAGATTCCCCAGAGCCGAATTTGTCTGTCCACTGCAGCCTCAGATTTCTCTTCTTTGCTGACAGAAGTGAAACTCTCTCTTACTGCCTCTTACTACAGGTATAAAGTGGTTACTGTGGCCTTCCCTCTGACCGCTCTCATCAACAAGGTGCTTCTGTCCACAGAGCTGCTGCTCACTGAAGGTTTTTTGAGGGGTTTTTGTGCACCTTTCTGAGTAAAAACCTCTAGAGATGGTTGTGCATGAAAATCCTAGGAGACCAGCATTTTCAGAAATACTCAATATACAAAAACCATGTAGAGACTGTAATGAGCCCCACTGTTGGGTGCCTAGATCACGAGCCAGCTTCCTCCCAGATGACTGGCAGGTCATTCTCTCTGCAAAAAAAAACTCCTGGGACAAACTTGAAAATGGAGAGTTGTTTTTCACTTTGTTTTAGCCACAGTAAAATGATTTTAAAGGGTGAAAAACTGAAAAAATTCAACACTGCTGACAGCGTGCACAAAACTCTCCAAAAGAAAAAGTATAATGAGAAATCCAGCATGCAGTTATCAGTATAGCGTCAATTTTAAAGAGTTTTTAAAGCCCTGGGAAGAATATGCAGAGCTTTCACTGCCGGTGTAATGGCTCATCATGCAGAGAGACCTAATGTTATGCTAAATAGCTTTATACTGACTTGTTTGATTAATGATGCAGTTTGGAGTCATTATCAAAACTTTTATTTAAACCCATTATGTCCAATTTGCTTTCCTCCTGTAGATTTAACTCAAAGTCAGTGAGACAAGTGAAATAACAGCAAGACATGAGCGGCACAGATTGGTTAAATTAATTCATTTTTTCTATCAAATTTTTATAGAGATGCCACAATGATAAAAATGCATAAACGTAGTAGCTTGGATATTAGCTTCATCCTTTTTGACCAAACCCTGACCAGATAACTGATTTTCCACATTGAACTAATTAATTTAGTTGTGCAGTTTTGCTTTTTAGGAACAAAATCTTGATAGAAAGTCTCTGAGTAGCAGCTGTTAGCCCAAATGGAGTCCAATTAGCTTACAAATGGGACTTTTAAGTGTTCCAGAGGGGCTTCTTCTTCTTTCAGAGACTTTTTCACCTTGACAAGAATGAAATTATGAATCAGACAAGATTCACTAAGTGCAGTGAAACGTGGCGAGGCTGCTGCAGCCATCTGGGTCATGGCATTATGCTGAAGAAACGGCCTTGGTAGAAGGAGGTCCAGTATTATTAGATGATTTCATTAAAGCCATTTTACCATTGTGTCTCATTAGACAAGGTGTTGAAAAGACTTGAGAGTTCTTTTGTGAATAAGTTTAGGTGTCATGAGCTATCGGGTCTTTGTGGCAGAGCCAACCAAGTGAAGCAGCTAATGGCCTGTCACAATCAAAAACATGTACATCTCTTCTTTGCTGCCATGCTCCGTAAAAACAGTTTTGATTGTACATTTAGAACTTGTGGTTTTCTCTTCTGAAAACTTAATGATCTAGAAAAAAGCACAGCAGACATCCATCTGGTGGGCGACAGGTACACATCATCATCTCTTAGCCTGGCTTTTAGGTAATCGCCTCAGATAAAGCAACAAAAGCTCAGCTGAACCTTTTCTATAAGTGTTTTTTTTTTTCTTTTTTTACAAAGCCTCACATTTGGAGCGGTGATGTGTGTATGACAGATAGTGTCTGCTCAGCCCCCTCCCCGACCAACCCCAGGGAAACAAAGTTGGTCTCATCCTCTGCAAACAGAGTGAAATTTGAATCTGCTCCTCTTAAACATTCACATTTGATAGATGACTTGCAAATCCACCAGGAGGGAAAAAGTAACTGAAGAATTCATCAAACCAAGTAATGAAAAATTATTGTGGTGGTGGTTTGCTGTTGCTGTGAGCAATTCCCTTTAAAATTGCAGCAAATCATAGTGTAATCCTCGACATAACCTACACTGCAGGCCCAGCACTTGCTCCGCACCCAGAGA
The DNA here is from genome assembly GCF_045865225.1 of Trachurus japonicus. Classification (NCBI taxonomy): domain Eukaryota; kingdom Metazoa; phylum Chordata; class Actinopteri; order Carangiformes; family Carangidae; genus Trachurus; species Trachurus japonicus. Next base: position 24,149,598 of record NC_140922.1, on the reverse strand, counting down.
CAGCGGCCTCGTGGCTCTCGGGTCCCAAATCAGATAAGTGTCACCGTGGATTGGGTTGAAAATCCATACTTATAGGAGTTATTTTAGTGACACTGGGCCTTTTGTTTCTCTGTAATAACTATGCAGCTCTGACAACGGCCCACTGTTCAGCCAATATTAGCATGCTGATTCTCTGGTGTAGTGCTACACCATTTCTGCCAGTACAGTGTGTATATTGTTTTTGAGGCAGGAATGCACTGGATGTCCTTTGCTGTGGGAGCTGGCTAGCTTAATGGATAGCTGTCAGAGTGGACTTTACAGGACCAGCTGTATTTCCATCTCACTGGAGCAAATGCACTTGAACACACATTGTTTTCACGGGATTGAAGTGAAAGATAAACGATGCTCCGTCCAGGGCAGGCTGTGTCACGTAGATGTCGAACATGTCCAGCTGATTGATGTGTATCTCTGTCATTTTTAAGGGGCTTCCCCTCATAAAAATGTATGAACACTTCCCTTCAATAAATCAAGATGTATACAAGCACTGTGTTGTACTTCAGTGAAATCAAGTTGGGATTTCGCCCTAGCACTGGTTTGACACCCAAGAAAACAAAAGTAATCTCCAAGAAATGACATTTTTTTTTTAATCTAGTCAATGTTTTTCCAAAGCTTGTGTCTTGAATCTCATGTCTATGTCATGTTGACACCTTTTTCCCATGCAGCAGGTGAAGTTCCCTCTAGTTAAAATGTGATGTGTTAGCCCCGCTGGCCTCTGCTGCAGGCTGCAGCAGGAAGGGCATGGCCACGTCAATGGCCTCCATTGTGCTGCTGTGGCTTGTTGTGTGCCATGCAGGCCCAAGCCCATAGATGACCCTTGTTTTTTTTCTGCGCAGGCCTGGGTGAGGCAGATGCGAACCAGAACAATGGCTGCGTCTCGGAGAAGCCGGCGGTGACTGACTCCACAGGCGCTGAAGGCCCCCGCCAGCCCTGGATCGATGCCAGCACAGCTGACCCTGACGCCGCCACACCACGCCCCCACCTGGCCCGCCTCTTCTCCCGAGATGCCCCGGGCCGAGAGGACAACACCTTCAAAGAGCGACCCTCCGAATCGGACGAACTGCAGACCATCCAGGAGCACAGCGGAGCGGCTTCAGAGTGCGGGTCGGATTGCCCCGAACAGGACCTAGAGTAGGCTAGCTTTTTTCCCTCCCTTCTCCTTTCTTTTCTCTTTTCCCTCCTCTGTCCTTCAATCTCTCATTTAAGAGAGAGACAAGAACCCCACATTTGACAAATATCTAAGTACTACCAACTACCGCTACCACCATGGCATCTGCAAGCTCCGCACAGACCACCTTCGGGCTGGGCCGCAGGAAGAAGAACCCCGGCCTTCTGGATCAGATCGGAAAATTCTTTGGAGGGGACAAGAAGAGGAAGAGCAAGGTGAGGAAGCAGGGAGAGTTGAGCTGAAAAAAAAAAGCAGAGAAACTGAACCTTTCTTACTGTATGTATCTCAGTTCATTCTGATGATTCATTCCCAGAACCACTTTTTACTTCTGATTCTTTAGAGAAGAATTTGTCGCATCGTATTTGTCATTTAGAGATGTGTTGGTTCGGCCATTGTTTTATGGTGACTGACATTGTCCTACAATTCTCAGCAACCAGCTTAGAGGTAAATAATCGCCACAGGATAATGACTTGGGGTTGATTTATGTTTTTATTACAAAGAGGCTGTGATTTTGAATCATTTAAGGATAAATATCTATATCGTTTCTGTGTTTTCTTTTGTTTGAATGGTACTGACATTAGTAGCATTTTCTCTTCTGTTGAATTACATATATCTGTCGTAGATGTGAAACGGTGGAATTGTTCACTTGTTGCTGCTGTAACGCGGTCTGTTTATTAGAACGTTTGACAAACTGGAGTTAAGAACGGCTGTGTTTCAGTTCAGGTACTTCCCTAAGTGATGATGATGATGATGATGTTGGTGTGAGAGATTGGGAATTGATTCCTGTGTCGTTAACACATAATACTGGTACTTTTTATTGATTATTTTAACAGGCATTGGTTTCTTTAAATAGAATTAATGCTGCTTGGAAAGTTCATCTCTTTGATTTCTTTGGTCTCTGGGTTAATTTTTAAACATCCACGATAAGTCAGCCACAGGGAGGTACTTCACTACAGTTTGCACAGTGCAGCAGTCTGCTAAGTCACTTTCAAAGTTAATGATTATGCTATAAATGATCAAAGAGATAGAAGATGTATATTAACCCAGAGTAGCAGCATATTATCATCCCCAGTTTGGGAATATATATACGAGAGGCTGCGTTCTACTGTATAAAGACAGAGTAGCTTATCTATGTATCTTGCTGACAGGTAGTTGAGCCTGCAGTGCTTTTTAATTAGTCTGTGCTCTAGTGTTGTCAGGATAGCAAAATGTTGAAGCTTTAGCTTTTGAAGAATTATGAAGCTTCACAGATCAGGTCTACTACTCAAAACAAAACTACAAAACTGGAAGTTTTATCTTGTCTTACTGTCAGTCTTTGCTGCAGTGGTGAAAGCTCCATTTGTATTGCTACAGTAGCACCAGTTTGTCCACCACACCACTTCAGACGGACTGGGATCCTCTTCCAGTCACGACGGACTGCTTGGCACCGTCGACATGGCTGTTAGGAACCAGACTGTAGCTCTGCTGGTTCCACGTCCTTTCAGCCCATGGGCCATTCACCCACGGCGATGCCGTCTGGAGGTGGCGTTCCGGTACCAAATGTGGTTTAAATGTTCGGCATTGAACAGGCATCGTTATCCTGACAACACTGTGGTAACAGGCTAAAGCTAAATGCCAAAGCCTCTTGTAGTGCTTTCAGAAAGAAGACATTGGAGCGTTGCTCCGTGTCCCATCATGAGTCGCATCTGTTCATTTTGACAGTTGTCGTGAAGCATGGACATTAGTGCTGATGGTGAACGGAAAGCTACTGTATAGCACAGCGAGCTAAAACTGTCCTCTATGATTATAAACTTTTTTTGTCCATCTTTTCTGGCCCTGGAGAGCACTGATCAGAGTGCTTTGGCACAGTATTTGCAAAGAGAACAGCACGAACATATGCATCCCCCTCATATGCCTTATGCCAGCTCTGAAACAGTGTTCAGTGTAAGATTCAGGATTTTAAAAAAAGAAAAATATTTTATATATATAACATATGCCACAAATCTTTATTTTAGTCTGTTGTGCTGATCAGATGTTGTTTTTCTTTTGTGATATGTTACTCTTGAAATGTTCAGGGAAAATGTCAACAGAACAAGTTGTGAAGCTTGCTTATTAGTTTAGCGACCAATTTGCTGCAGTATTTGTTTGATTTTACTCGCTTCTCTCTTGCCATAAAATTGTACATTGCTCTCCATACTGATGACAGGTTTGCTTAAAAAAAAAAAGACGTTGTACAAATATATTTATATATGTATTCACCAAGGGTTTGCCTTCAAATGACAAATGTTCACATCTCAAGTAAAAGACAGACAGGTTCGCCCCACCTCTGTTGCCTCTAGCCAAAAAAAAAAACAAACAAAAAAAAAACAGCTTGCACTAACTTCCTGCTGCAAACACATATTTTCCCAGAAAGTATACATCATGAAGACATATTTTCAATTTAATTTCCTATCTACTCTGCCTGTCTGTGTGCACAGATTCATCACAGACGTTCTTAATGCATATGTTGACTTCCTGGCTACAGTATTAGTGGGAAAGATTGTGTCATTGTTTTCTGTTATGGACTATGATATGCATGCTTATATCCGTAAAGCTAAATTGTTTTGATATTCAGTAGGTGTAGAGCCTTTTACCATCTGATCCCTTGTGCTTTTTATGATTTTTTATTTTTATTTTTTTTTTTGTCTGATTTATTTCCAACATTTTCGATCCAAGCCAGAGGTAATGAGAGCTGGCACCAAAACATAAAACAAAAACACTTGAGCCTCAGGACATGAAACAACTGCAGGAAATTTGCAATTCAACTCTCAGAGGGTTTTTGATCACTTGAAATGACAAAGATAGTGATTTGCAAATTGGAAAAGGAAAATTAAGTTTGCATGAGCATTAGGCAAAAGAACAGAGAATATGTTCAAGTCATGATACAGTGGAAACCGCTTATAGTGGCTGTCTGATCACTGTAAGTAGATGATTAGCCTGCAACTTTCCATCCAGATTACCATCTAATTGATATAACTTCACTATAAAACAGACCTAGTGCTTTTAAAGATAAAAATAACACGAACAAGCTCCCTTTCCTCCGAGCTCAGACTGAATGACCAAACATTACAGTGCACTCATGTCACACACCTGCTGCTGTGAGAGCTGGGGCGATAATTAGACACTGTAAAAGTCCCAAAATGTCAGCAGAATGGGAATGAAATGGAAAAATAAGTCACTGTGCTGGAGCAGGGAAGATATGACATGGCAGGCGAGTGCACACATACAGTACACACCGTGAACTTAAATTGGGAGAATTTATTATACTCAGAGGGACTGGACACAGTGTGGCTCCAAATATAAGTCAGAGGAAGCCTGAGCCTGTGACAGCTACAACAGTCTGGACAGTTTTTTCTATATAAAGGGTCCAAGGGGACCACGTCACCTCATAACTATAAACAGCATCTGTATGGGGATCCTTCTATCCCAATCTTTTGTTCACTATAAGAGGTTTTCCACTGTATTTTGAGGTCATAATTTGCATATTAATTTGCTGATTGGTAGACAGCACCAGGCATGAAATGATAACTGGAGTGATTACTGTAAATGAAATCAGGCTTTCGCAGAACAGCTCGCAATCAAAACCAAATCTTGTGCGATACCGTACTCTAACCCCAGTGTCTTGGATGGAGAGGGTGGTGTCAGCAGTGACCCCCACCCCCCCACCAGTTTCCCCCCCCCCCAGCTCAGGTTCACATGTCTTTGACCCAGTCGGAGAGTTTGTGTGGAGCAGCAGCAGCAGCAGCGGCTCACTGACACGATCCCTGTTTTGTAAACGCCTTCAACTTTGCAGTGGATACTTGTAACCGTTTTGTATCTGTTGTGATCTGTTGTGACCGGTGACCTGTTCCTAACCTGATCCTGTTCTAAAGCTTTTTTGGGGGGGATTATTGCTTGATTAAAACTCTTTAACAACACCCTCAGCTCTCTCTTTGTTTTGTTTTAATTCGTGTTTGGCTTGATGTCTCTCTTTTTCGTTGTTCTGCCTTTAAAAAAAAGAGTGTGAGAATCTGTTTTAACTGCTCTGCTAACACCTGCTCTGATTTGTTGTTACTCCCAATTTTCAAGTGGCTTTGTAATTTGTGTTTTGGACTCGCACCATGGAGAAAAACAACCAGATTTCACTTTCAGCATTTATTCAGGTTTGTGTGCAGACTCAGCCTTTAAAATCACAGACATTTAGACAAAGAAATACATTTAACCACTCAATCACTTTCTTGTGTGCACGGCAAAACAAAAGGATTTATCAGAGGAGGTTTAATGAAAATTTTATCTTCATTGTGATAGAACTAGGTAATGGATGGAAGGCTTGACTTGTTTGTGTGAGACAAGGAAAAAATAATAAAACACCTTTTTTTTTTCCAAATTCTATGATCACCACAGGGTTGCTTTAGTTTCCTGCACATTTAAACTCATTTAAGCTCAGTTTGGAGAAAAGTGTTACCACATTTGAGTCATTTAAAACAGTAAAGAACATGAACAGCAGCGTGTTCATGTGGATCTCATCCCCCCTGTGAGTTCATCTCAGAAATTCAGTCGGCTTAGGCTCATTTAAATTTCTGTTTTAGATGCAAAAATGTGCAATTATATTCATCCTAGTTAGACCAAAAGAGACAAGTTCACCCAGGCACCCCGGCACTGGAGATTATTACGCAGTGAAAACAAACAGTGTCTAGGAGTTTGGACAGACATGCATTTTAATTCCATTTAAACACAAGCTGCGAATGATTGATACTGCAGTATTAACAGCAGCAGCGCTTTATCGAGTCACGCATGAAGGAAGATGGTGCAGCCTCTGTGTGTGGAGCCTCTCAGCTGCACAAATTAAGGTGCGAATATTACTCAGGCATTTCATTTGTAGGATTGGGTTATGTGCTACCTAAGGGACTGTATGGAAATTACTGTGGTGGGGAGGGGGATCTCAACAGCGTGTTTTTATTAGAAAAAAACAGCAGTACCTCACAGCAAAATAACACTGAGAGGTTTGTCTTATTATTTTGCTATTATGAACTAAAAGTACACAAATATGTGATGTTAAACTCTTTAACTCACTCCTTGGCATAATTACAGCAAATCTAAAAACCCCAGGCTACCCTCACTCAGGAAAAATAAATGGATAACCATTCTCCTTTTCTACACTCACATCATTTCTGTACGGTCCCTTAAAAATCTGTCTTTTTTCCTGCATCACTCTTAATTGACAGCACATATAATGGCTTAATCAGCTTCTTTTTACTTGATATGATCTTGTCAGACACAGGACCTGATAGCGGTCCACGGGGGGAGACAGCAAGCTGTGGCTGCTGTGTTTGTTTCTCTGCTGCCTGACAAACTGCTGTTTGTGAACCCGATCGATTGGCCCCTCGCTCCCTCTGTTCATAAATCTGAACGAGTACGCCCACAGAAAAAAGAAAAAGAAAACAGAGTTTGTCCTCAGAGTTGAATGCAATTATGATCCCCTTCTTCTGGCTCAGTAAGGGCACACATGTTGATAGATGTGAAGCACCCTGCAGAGCGTGATGCGGCAGCGAGGCTGAAGCTGTCATCTGTAATGCTGCTTCCTAACAGCCACTGGGGGGCAGAGAGGCTAATTGTGAGTAAATGGATGAATAAATATGTGAAAGAGTGCTGTGTCCTCCCGTTCAGCACACATCACAGTCGTAGTTGACATGAGCAGCAGCTCATTTTCCCAGAACCCAGGTATCCTGGCTCAAATTGATAAATGTGAAATACAGGTTTTTCTCTCTTTTTTTTGTGATGCTGATCCATGGAGGTTTTCACTAATGACAAAGATTTAGAGATTCTCAGCCATGAGTCTCCCAAGTCCTCTCCCTTGTTCAGGATTAATTATTAAGTATCATTCATAATGAAGGAGACTCCTGGCCAGGCAGTGACCTCTATCCTCAAAGGAGGCACTGGGATCATTAACCTGCACTTTGTGATAAGCTAGGACATGAACATTTTTCTCCATCTGTGTCCTGAATTCTGCCTTCTCCCTTTTTTCTCATCATTATTTGAGTATCTGAAAGAGTCAAGAGTCAAATAATTTAGAATATTCTTTAAAGAAAAGAAAGAAAAAGTGTATTTTGTATATAGTATTGAATTTATATCTGACTGTTGTCTAGTCTGCATCCCAACATAAAATAAATGCAGTTTAATCTCTTTCGCTCTCTTCTGCTATTCATATTCTTTCTTTGTTTTGAGGATTAAGAAAGGGATCAAAATGGAAGAGTCAGACAAGAAAAACAGCAGCTATGACCAAAATAATCCATCTCTATACACAGTTCATACAAATTGTGTATGTGTGTGTGTGTGTGTGTGTGTGTGTGTGTGTGTGTGTGTTGCAGGCAGATGAAAATGTGTTCTTTCATGTCTCCTTTCACCTCCTTCTCTCTCTCACGCGAGTTGAAGTTGAAACGCTTCTTCTCTGACATCAAACGAGGTTCGATGATTGCGACCTCCCTCTTTTTCTTTTTCAAAGACACCACTGAAGTTCGAGAAGAAAGTTTGAGAAACTGAACGGCAGTGGCAAAATATCCTCAACATTTTCCCCAAATAGTTTATCAGCATTTTAAAAACAGCTCCGACTTGGCAGAAAGCCTCTGTGTCACTGCTCAAGATTTGAAAGCCATCATCATTAAGAGCACACCAGCAGCTAATGGAAACCTCATCTAGAGTTGTTCCCCCTCCCAAAATGTGTAATAGTCATTTGACATTTGGATGCATCTGCTTAAGCAGAGTAGAATAATTCATCATCATGAGAGCTGCTACACAAGTTGGCTGTTGTTATTTTTTTTCCAAATGGAAAATAAAATGTTTTAATGCAGGAGAAGAGAGGAGAATGAATACAGTGCCGAAAGATAGAAACTCTTTCACATCAAAGGGACAAACTGGCTGAAATTGAGACTGCACCAGCCTGAATTCATACTGCATTATTTGATCTCCCATTCCTTTTCTCATCTGCACCATTTCTCTTCTACTATCCAGCCAAACAAAGGTACAGCAGCGGCCACCAAGGTTGCTCTATTCTCTCCCCTCCCTTTCATTTCTGCTTCAATCATGTCAGAAACAGGCATGCAGCACATGTAACACGCACAGACACATGCACTTATGCAAGAGGACATCGTTAAAGGGTCACGACTGACGCCACGGGGAAGCTGCAGAGCTGGAATACAAATGATGACATCAACAACAAGAAAGGGCAGATTTAGTCCTATTCAAACAGATGAAACAGTCATTTTAATACATATAAATGTGGTGAATATTGCACATTTTCCTTTGTTATGTAAGATATAATAGTAATCCGCATGTCCATTTGAGTGGATTGTGTTCTTGGTGGAAACCTTTCTCTTCTTTGTGTTTCCTTGCCTGTGTCATTGGTCCATTTTCACAACCCCCCCCCCCCTCCCCAGAAAAAAAAACAAAACAGTAAAGGTGGCCTATAATGCAACGCCGCACATCTAACATGTTGTAAATGGTGGCGGCGGTGAAAGTTTCCTCCCTCTTGGTTACCTTAAGGTTCTTTGATGTGAGATAATGGATGTGAATCCCCCCCCCAAAATAAAAAATAAAAATAAAAACACCCACACACATAGACATTTTCCTGTTGCATTAATGGGGTCAGAGAAAGGGATGAATGATGTAACATTAACTGGAAAGTGGGTGGAAATTAGTTTTTTTCTCCCGTGGGCTGCAGGTTGTTGATGGTGTTTGTTGTTAGAGGAATCATACTTTTCACCTTTTATGTTAGATTATTTTGTTTTTTTTAGTTTTTATTCAGGCCTAAAACACACAGCATCGACCTTACAAAGCACTCATCTTGACGTGGCCTTTGTGGAGTCCGACTTTGAAGCACTTGGCTGCATTGATTTGTACTTGGATGATAATTAGTCTTCTTAGATAAAACTGACAAGAAAATACTGACGATTTTAACTGCTCATTTGTTCCACTTTAATTTGTTTTTAATGACTCGCGGCCAAAGGTTTATCGACGGGTTAGGCTACGGGTTAATGAGGTGGGCATCGTCTGAGACATGTGGCTGCTGCTGACTGAGTGATTATCCGTGGATGTGTGGGAGTTAATGGGAGGTTTTTCACTAAGTTACCTCAGCGGAACTTAACATGAAAATATTCAGAGTTTTGTGGGTAAAAAAGTTTTTTAAAACTGTGAAGTGAAAAGATGGTGGAAACTGCCAGTCTTCTCTGGAAAAACATTCAACTTCATCACATTTCTGAGCTGTACACTTTATTTTAAATGTTATTATTTCTCTCCCTCACTGTCAGCCACATGCCCACGACCACATGGACTAAAGCGTTGTCATGTCATCAAAAAGCCAATATGAAAAAGTCCTATTTATAGATTGTTGCCTTATGTAGTAAATCACAATTGGTGCCACCTTATGGCATGACAAAAAGTGTGCATAAATGTACTAACCTACAAATCAATTAAAAAATGAATTATATTCCATGTTTCAGGTAAGTAACCCCTTTATATGCAACAGTTTTGAGTTGAAGCTATCTCACATCAGCTGCTGGTGCTATAGCAACAAAGGAAGGTTTAATGTGTCCATTAAAAAATGAATCATTTTGTAATTTTAGTGTTTTTTTTTATTATCATCAACAAAAGAAAATCTATCCTTCAACAGGTGAGTACAACCTATGCAGTTAAGTGCTAAGTGTTATCTCAAGTATTTCAACCTTCTAATACAATAACAAGAAGGCGTTTTAAACTCTTTTTTTCCCGAAATAATAGAAGCACTCATTTCTTGGCTCTAGTAAGAGGCCTTTCTTTATTAGATAAGAATTAATCTTACATGTAATATTCAAGATTTTCAGTTATACCCAGTGAGCTGATGTCTGAGCCTCAAGATGTCTCACTCTCAAGAGCTTGAGCCCAAGTAGCTTTAGTAGGTGCATGAGAGTACATTCATATGTCTATTGTTCCTTTCTTTCCCTTTCATTTTCCTTTCCAGGGATCTTTCCGTGGTGCTCTCTCCCCAGCTCCTCAGAAAGCCTCTGCGACTTCCCCACGTAAGCGTGCAGGAGAGAACGCCGTGGTCCATTTCTTCCGTACGATCGTGAGTAATGCTCAGAATGAAACATATCTCCTAAGCACTCACAGTTTCAAAGGTTAGATGTGTCTTAGTACATCAGCAGCAGTGCTCTTTCCTTCCACTGTTCCTCCATGTTTGTCTCTTTGCTGCTCTGATACTTTTCCTTCTACCTGATTTCTCACTAACTCTCTCAAACCTCTTTGACTCTCTGTCATTAACTCTCCTTCAGGTGTCCCCTGCCCCTCCTAAGTCCAGGGTGAGTCTGCTTTACATTGCTCCTTTCATATTAGCTCAAATTTATCTGAAAATACATAAATACATAGATTCATTTTCTTTTCTCTCTCACTGTGAAGTAACCATAGCAATATAGTGAATATGCTTATATTTATGTATGATAGATAGCCAATATTTGATGAAAATATTTGTACATGTAGTTCTCCAAAAAAAACAACAGCATTTTGAGCATGAAAACTTTATTCAGCGATGGGGCTGCATCGTCGTTCAATAATGATCATTAAAATAAAGTGAACACTCTTGCCTCATATTGAATGTGAATGCCGCTAAGTAAATCTTATTTGTAAGAAGCTGTGCCATCACAGTGCTTTATTGACTACAAATTCACTAGCAATGCGGCACTACAATCAATCAAACAGATCTTCAGACAGAAAAACAAGAATAAAAAGACCCAAAAAGATTTTTAGATGAGTAATATATACACACACACACAGAGAGTGCAGGGCTATTCGCTCCAAAGGTTACACTGTTGAGTATTATTGATGATTATCTATAGTACTGCAGGTCAGTGGCTTTGTTGTGGCTGAATGTCACTAAACTTGTGCTCTTTTCGATGTGAGCATCTGCCTCGCTCCTCTGTCCTTTCCCCGACATATCTGCCCCTCCCCCCTTTTCCTCTGTTCCTCATCTGCTCCTGCCCCCCCGTGACCCTGTGACCCCTGTGATTGCCCTCCCCTCCCTGGACGGACCCTCCTACCTGCCACCTCTCCTTCCCATCCTGCCTTTGCGATGAGTAAGACACACCTTTCTATTTGTCTCCCCCCTCTCTCTCTCTCTTTTACCTCTTGTCTCTTTGCTTCTCTACTCATCCAGTGGAGAGGACTAGCAGCCAAGATAGGCCTGGTAGGTGGTTTGAAACTGCAAAAACACAGGGGTATCATGCCTAATTAAACTGAGGCAAGGCCAAGTCAGGTCTTCCCCTCCAGCTGCCTCTGAGTGTGACGCCTGTGGCTCCATTTCCATTTCGTCTCCATCAACCTCTTTAGCTGCCATTTGTCCATACATCAGAGATAACGCCCTCATTTCCGTCCGTCTTATGTCCATTTTCAAAGAGGTCATTCTCATTCTGTATCTTTGCAGCCTGACTCATCCGCATCGTGTGCACATATTGTATATTCATGATAACGCAGGCATTATTCCGCTCTTCATTATCCTCGTTTCATCTCAAAATTCCTCTGTGGCTGGCTGAAGTGATGCTGCCTTCTGCTTCATTTGGCAACATTATCAACACTTAATTTAAGATCCTATGAATGTGAATGCATGTGTGTGTGAGGCTGTGTGTTCGCTTGTTCTGAGTAAAGCAGGAGAAGCATATTTAGAGGTAAAAGGCTGAACTGTGGACAAAGGAGACGGGTGGGACTGTATAAATATTGCCAATTATTTTCACACACTCCAAAACTGCTCCCTCAATTCCTATAGTTCATTTGCATGCGCATGTGATCAAACAGCCTTTTCGCTTCTTCCTTAGCGACAATATTTTGAAGCATTATCAGGAGAAAATACATTTTCTCCGTGGTATCTACTGTGAATAAATAGCTTCCTGAATGTCATAATGACACAACAGAAAACAGGCTCTTCAAAAACGGATTAGTATTGGGTTTTGCATTTGCAAAGTGTCAGCACATGGTCATACTGTGGTAACCTGCAGATACCAGATGATAGATGTCAGATGACAGATGGCATTGAGAGAGGCCTTTTTTTGTTTTCTTTTTTAGGAAGTCTTCCTTTCATGTAAAATAATGCAAACCAGAATGCAAACTGCTGCTTTGTAGATAAATCACATGAATAATTCAAAGAAATGCCCTGGATGAAATTGTTGCCAGATATGGAATGCAATTACGCCGTTAAACTAGGGCGGGGTTGGATTGCACCAGAATCGATACCTGGTTTACGTCGATTGTTTAGGTTTTTGTAGAGCACACTTCTCCATCACACCAGACCACAGAGGGGGAATATTCATGTGTTATGCTCTGTTTATTCCATACCATATATATTAGTTTGTTTGTTTTTACCTGAGTCAAAAATAATCAGAGGGCTCTCTCTCACATCCCAGTCCCTTGACTGTTTCAACACACTGACTATTTTTTTCTGCCTCTGCCAGGGTGACCAGAAATCCAAGAAGGCCTCAGGGGATGGCAAAGGCACCCTGACTAGGATCTTCAAAATGGTAAAGAAAAAAGTGCTTGTCAGACACCTTCCCTGTTATTTTTCCGCTTATTTTCTTTCCTGGATATTGAATCGCATAATAATAACTGTCTTGCTCGTTTCTTTTCTGCCTCAGTGATCTGATATCAGCAGCAGAGTGAGTAACTGATACCTGGTGGAGGGGTAGTTGAGTTTAACTCACTGCACATTTGTTCAACACTGATATGCTTAGAAGGCATCTTAATCTCATTATTACAGCAGCAGCAGCCGCAGAATAATAAGAGGCTTTTAGAGACAAGATTGATCACCATGCACGCTACAACCTTCATACCAGCTCTGATATAATCATGTTGTAGATGGTAGATGCAGCTCTGATCAGGGTCCGGCGGGCTATAGCTAACATTCTATAAGTGCTTTGTAGGTATTATTATATACAGTGTGTAATATAACACTAGCATGCAATGTCATCAATCACTTGCCAAGCACAGCAGGCTTCTTCAAGTGCTTTAGTGGACTCCAGAATATACTTTGTTATAACTGTTATAGCAGGAATTACAACATCAGAAATGTAACATCCAAATGTAACCATAAATAGATCCTTAAAAAGCTACTGTAAATGTGTCCTGCTTTTTAAAATTAAAACTATAAAGCAAGCTAGAACCGAATGAACTAAAAGCTTATAGTAAAACACAGTTTCTTCATTATTCTACATTAGCAGCTAGTAACTAGCTGGAGAACATGCTTTAGCACATTTTCATCAGCGCTTAGTTTAGACATTCACAACAGCTTGACTTTCCAATTTACAGACAAGCTCCTTATTAGTTGATTTATTTTCACATGTCATGAAAGGCAGCGGCTCTCAGGCTATGCCAGTTTTTCCCCCTGTCAAGTTTTAATTAGTCAGCCGCTTTCACTGTACCTTAGATTAGTAGTTAGCAGTTACTAAAGGTGGAGAGAAATCCAAATTTCCCAGGGGCTGCATCCTCATCTGTAGTGGTTAAATTGTTGCCACAAAGCTACAAGAGAGTAAACAGCTCTGGAGATGAAGAACTTCTGGGATGCTAATTTCAAATCTCCCTGATATGGCTAATTAGGACTGACTGACTCAGTGCCATGCCATCACTTCTGTTTCTTCTGCACACAAATGGCGAGATACAAATGAAAATTAGCACAAAGCCGTATAGTCACTTTTAATTATTGTTTCACACTTTGCTTCTATTCATGCATCTGCTTTCAGTGTAAGACTTTAATCTAAGCATGGTTGCCATAGATTGACTTCATCTCTTTCATGACAGATAATGAATTTCATCTATAATGGCTTTAAGAATGGCTTAGAACAAAAGCTGAATCCTCAGCCTTCATTTTATGAGGAGTAAAAAGCTTCTCACATTATGGATTATCTTCTTGAGTGATCCATAAAGATTTGTATCATTTGTATAATCTCCCCCCATCTCACTGAGCTCTACTCTTCCTATGTTTTCAACATGAGTGAGACAGTGGGAAGGAAGAAGAGCCATATAGTTTTAGAAACAGCTTTGATATGGAAACAGCATATCTGATAAGGAACTAGGAACAAAAGAATAAATAAGAGACTAGGAGTTTGGCTCTGAAAGAATGAAATGCATGAAACCTCAAGGAAAACACAATAATGGGATGTGTGAAACAATAACCCATGGTCAGTGGATAAACTACAACATTGATTCAAACTCTCCAGTTTGCTTTCCTCTTGGGGGAAAATGACATCTGAAGGTTCACATTTTGTGAAATATTATGAGATACTGAGGCAATTTTGAGTCAGGATACACTCAGACATCCTCTTTTCCTGCAAATATCATATTTTTGACTTAAAATCTCATCATTTTTGACCTCAGTCAGTCTCTTGACTTACTTATCATACTTGTGCATAATTGTGACTTTGAATCTAACAATTTTGACTTAGCATAGTCTTTGACTATTGTCTTGGGATTCTCACATTTTCACTTTGTGTTTTATAAGTTTATATTTACTGTAGTGCCTCATAGTTTCATTTTCATTTTCTTTGTTCTCTCCCAACATTTCATTTCAGTCATTTTTGCTCTCCTGGTAGAAATCACTTTCTACACTCATGCATCATTACAGGCCTGAAATGTGCCCACAAGCATGGCTCACTAACCTGCTCATTTCTCACGTTACAGGACTACTCTGAATTTTCAGTCCTAAGCCCTTCTCTCATTATTCAGCTGCAGAACCTATTAGCTACAGCTAAAACAGAAAGCCTGGAGAGTTGGTTAATTTAGTGGTGTGTGACTGCAACTCTCAGATTTGATGAAAGTGCTGGTAAAGCCTGATGAAATACTTTCTCTCTTATTCCTGTGAAACTTTTTCTTTCCACAGAAAGTGACACATTTGCTCTTAAATCTGTGATGAGTAATTTAGTCTATTACCCATAACTTAACGTTAGCTGCTCTTTGTAAGGTTGACAAAATGCTGGCAAGGTCCAGACACAAAGGTGAATCCTCTCGCCAATGGGCCGGACTCCGACACAAACATCAGAGTGGTCCTTTAATGCTGAGGCAGACCTGCTGCGGTGCTGCCACCTCCACACACTCATCAGATCTGTCTTGTCTCTTGTCACACAGGGAAGCAGGAGTGCTTCTCCAGCCAAACGCTGAGGTCCCTCTCCACACCCCCCTTCCAACAGCACGAGGGCAGATGTTCAAGAACTCGGGACTAAAGTGGGGAAAACAAAACAAAAAAGAGGAAGAAAAGGAGGAAATCTTGTCACCCCTTACACTGACCCTCCCCTCCGCCTCTGATAACAGTCTAATGTTCGCTAAATCCCTCATCCCTCCTGTTACCGTCCCATCCCCTTTGGCTGGTAGATAGCGACACAATCTGTTGCCCCCTCCCCACCCCACCCTTGCATGCGTTGTGCTGAGTCTGTGCAGTCATCATCATTGGTGTGAACTCTTTGCTGAAGTTGATCCTGAAGCCGCTCACATGTGCAGCCTGAATGACCCCTGACCCCTGCCATGGCTCTCTTCGTCTCTCTCTCTATATATAAATACTTGTGCTTAAGTTTCTGTGGGCGTTGGTTTCTCTAACAGAAGGTGGCTGAACTGAAGCAGACCTGGAACTCTTGAAGGTTAAGGCCGGTGCGAGTCCGACTGACTCGACCGTCATTGCCGCTTGCTGATTGGACGCAAAGTCTGGGCTGTTTCTGTTTCAGTGAAGAGCGATTTTCTGTCTTGTCACACTTGTCTTTTGTCGTTCCCCTCAAACCCTCTTCCCCTGGGCCCCAACAAAAACCTGTGTTTGAGTTTGGTTTTGTAATGGATTTAACAGATTTGACATTATTATGAGAGCCATTTTAGTCTTTGTGTGTCTCCATTCTCCCCTCGTGTCTTAGCTGTAGTTAAGTGTCTTGTCGTAAATGTGATGTTGTTCTATGTTTGTCATTAAGGCTGGCTGTGGATTTTGTGGTAAAAGTTAAATTTTAAACTTTCTAAATCAATTTTATGCAATAGTCACTGAGAGAAATCTAGAGAAGTTAATCGATTCTAATGCATCTTTAACTAAATGATTTCATAGTTCACTCTTTTCCACTTGTAAAACTTGCACTCTGAATCTGGAACATGAAGCCATATTCAGACTTTTCATCCTTGCTTTAGCGTAGTCTCTTCTTTGTCTTTGTATGCACAGCACCCACTCTACAGGAGAAATTCACAAAAAAAACATTCTGCTCAGTGCCTCAAGTGCCTTTCCTCTTCACTACCAAAAATGACGTGCTGTGTTATTCTGTTTTTGTGGATGATAATAAAGACAAAAAAAACACAAACACAATTTCAAAAAGGTGCTCTGTTTCTAACTCTGTATTTACAAATTATAAGTTGTTACTTGAGAATGTGCAAGTTGAAAGTTTTCAAAGTCAGTTGAAGAAAAGTTCAGCACTCCCACTTGTGCTGTTTCAAACATCCATCTTCCAAAAGCCGGCATGTGTGATGTGTAGCGTCCACCTCTCCTACTCTTTGTGTGTGCTTGAGCCTTGTGAGTGCAGTGTAGTATTTTTTTTTTGTTTTGTTCCTGAATGGATCCTGTGAATGAATGTAAAGATCCTCCTCATTATTGTATGTGTAATAAAACATGACCAGCCACTTAACTGAGAATAAAAAATAAAAAATTATAAAACCTGCTCTACTTTCCGCCTGGTGAAGTGTATGCTTTTGTCTACCTTGGTCTGACCCCACGGCGAATGACGCACCATACAAATACTGAAGCAACGGTAAAAGTGGTTTCACTGGGTCACATCATCATTACAAACAACGCTATGACGATTTCTTTCATGAAGCCAAATCTCATGACTCACTGGGTAATCATTATTCATGTAAAGCTGTCTGAGCTACTCATGACTGGAGCAGATGGAGCTCCATTCAGACTCAAGTATAATCACACAGTCTGTATGCATTACATGTGAGATCGCACAAAGGCTGGATGTAGCACAAAGAATATGCAGGCAACACACTAGTGGCAACTTTCAAATCATACATGGCCAAGAGGACACGATGCTGGTTGGATCGTTCTTACCCAATAATTCACAACAACACATTTTCAATCCTGTTAAATAACTAGGTCGTGTTTTCCCGCACAACAATCTCTCCTTTGATTCATGAAACAAAGCAGAGGACATGAAAATACTAGCAGCTTTATGAATTTGTCTTTGAGCCTGGATGAAAGTTTATGGACACGTCATGGTTGATAAATAAAGATTAAGGGTCTGTAATGACAGAGTGTTGTGAAGTGTAGCTCTCAGTGATTCTGTTTGAGTTAGGAGATTAATTTTCTTGGAAAAAGTTTAATGAGAAGATTGACTGAAGGCTGGTTTGAGCAACAGATGTCTGAAGCCCTATTCAACACCGAAACACAATGCAGTCATAACAGTATGTGACAGGATTTACAACTCAATCTAGGATAGGACATCTAAGATGTCACTGCAGTGATTACTTTATCTCTGGCCGTGATGATGTGAAGTAAATAGAAATATTGCACTCAAATTAATAGGTAATCTATCAGGGAGTGTGTGTTTGCATTTGATTGGCCGGTTTAATGACTTGTAGGAAGATGCTTTATGTTTATCTGGCAGCCCTGCTATGATGGTGGACGGACATGAATAAGAAAGTTTGTAACACGCAGAGCTGAAGTCAAACTGAATGAACCACAATTTGGTTTCACACGGAGCTATTTCATCGGGGGCATCTTTCATCTTTTTTGCATTGCCAATCTAATTGCCTCCTTACACTGAGTGTACCGTAATGTGACAACTGGGGTGGTGGTGGTAAAACAGCCCATCATCGCTTCCAGAAAGAGTAGTGATCTGCATACTTGTTTTTTGCTTTAACACAAACACACAAAAGAACAAGGTGAAGAAATTAAACATTATTTCCAATGTAATTATTCAGGCACCAAGAAATAAAGAGAAAAGTCCTTAAATTAGTAGAAAAATTACTTTAATCTTCTTAATTTATTATGGACAATAGAAAATACAACTGCAAAAAAGGGGGAAAACAGCTTATCTGTACATTGGGTTTGCTTCATGGCAACTGCAACATTATGCCCAAATTACAACAACCCCGTTGTGTGGCAGTTCATCAGAAAATATACGCAATCTAACTACACTATTTACAAAATGAACGACTGTACAGACAATTGTCTGTGTTGTGGGTTTAAAGGATACAACGAGAGGAAACACAATGTGGACATGTTCGGTCAAAAAGCTCAGTGGCAATCTTTATAAACGTGTGTTGCTGCTGTCTAACAGACTGCAATTGATGTTTCATGTCAAGACGAAATATGTACAGTATAAATAAGTAAAAAAAAAACAATAATAAAAAAAAGACAGATATCTCATCAACCAGTGAAAAAGGATTTCTGTGTTCCACAGTTACTTTGAAGTGATGACAGCAGTACAGTTGTTTGAAGCTGCGCGTCCGTCCCTGTGAGCAGAGCAATAATGAAGAGATAAGACACTCGTCTCTGGGGGGGATTTTCACTGACTTCACTCTCCTCTCTTTCCGACAGGGTCGACTTTAGAACTGTTTTTCTTGGCTGGAGAATTCTCCGGGATGCCTGCGTTTATTGAGCCAAACCTCTCCGGATGTTATTAGATTGATGACAATCAGACAGTAGCAAAACAGATACAAGTCATTAAGCCAATCAGTGGGAACCAGGCTCCCCTTACTTCACTGCTAATTTGGACGAAACAGAAAGGGACGACTACCAGGGGGAGGGGGGAAAAAAGCCCTGGATGTACAGCGGAGCAAATCCAAAATGCTCTTAAAGGAGGAATACGTTTGGAGAAGCTTTGTTGTTTAGTTGTTAAACTCAATCAGTGTTTGGTTCATTGTACAGTGCTGTCTGTCTCTGGGGATCGTGTGTGTTGTGGTCAGTGGAAGACGTTTTGCCAGTCTCCAGATGATTCAGGAACAACGTCCAGGTCGAGCTCGACCTCCACCTGCGGTGCCGTTTCTGGGCTGCCCAGGGAAACTTCCTGGATCTGACCTGGAAGGAGGAAAAGAGAAAAGGCATAAACTTAAACACCTGCTGGTGATGAGTGATAACAGCGCTTTGTAAAGCAGAAGAAAAGCCCCATTAACACACATCTACAGACGCAGCACCAGCAGCTCTGGTTCTGTATTCAGTTTGCCAGTGGCTGTCATGCAAATGAGGCCATCTGTCAAAAAAGCAATCTCCCCCCCCTCTCTCCTCCAACACTTGTTGTTGATATACAGTATATCACATTCTTCCTCTTGGCTCTTTCTTCTGAAACCGCTGTGTCTATTACACAAACTATGTAATGAGAGCTGACAGATGTGGAAGACGCTCATTGTGAGCTGTAACTATAGCATGAGCTATGTGTCATAGTACATTCATCCTAAAATAACTTGAGCACAAAACAATAATAAGTCACTCTGGCAGAGACTGAGAGGTTCACTGTTCCCTATTGCTGCAGGCCACACTTTGAATCGAGTTTTACAGTGGGAGTCACTTAATTATCTCCTTCTATTTTCACTCTGTATCTCAAACACATATTCATTAAGTTGCAAATGCACAAATTTGAGCCGTGAATCCTTCTGTAATAGAAATCCCTCTCTTTGATAAGGACAAAAAAATGAGCAGTCACACAGATGAAGACAAAGTGAAGGTATATCAATGATTAATCTGTACTTAAATAGTTCCTTGTGTGAATAATAACTCCTCTTTTTTCCCACGATTTCTTTTCTTTTCTTTCTTTTTTTCCCCAAACTGACACAGCTTTCTTCAACCCAGCAAATTGGCTGTGTGTGTGGGTGGGTGGGCACGCTGCAAAATACTTTAAGAAGGTAGTCTGAAGTATGAGATGACATTCACTTGGAATGAGGTCTCAGACTTTTGAACTGTATATTCCAGGTATTTAATCTTTTTTAAATGACCCCTACTCACAAATGCAGCTGATAATATCCAGAAGTTATCACCAGGTTATTCTTAGTGTCTATCTACAGTCAGTTTCTAATTAATTTCTAAGTGGTTGAATCTCATTCAACTGATACACAAACGTGACTAAGAGACCACAAGCATGCCAACAACTTTGTGAGCCGTGCTGTGCCAGATGCTGATGTCATTAATCATTTACTAGACAAATTAAAACTCAGAACTATTGATGGAGCTAGAAGAAAAATTAAGGGATGGATCACCAAAGTTATTGCAATTCATCTTGAGGGGTAGATTAATGTTTATACCACAGTTGTTAAGACATTTCCCTAAAAAGTGCGAGTTAGTGAATTAAAAATCAACTCTGATGTAATCCAAATCCACAATGTGCACAAACATCATCCACCCAAACAAATTATTTTCTACACTTTAGAGACCAGGGGGATTTCACATGTGATGACATAGTTAAATATTAGCATCAATTAAAGAAAGAGTCATTCTCTTTTCGGTGGAACAGTTTTGCCACAATAAACTGAACATACTTTTACACCATTCAAACAACAATTCTGAATGTCGCTGCCACTTCTTAAACCCACACAGTTTAAAAGCTCATAATGATGTCTCGCCGCTGCCGCCTGAAATTTAATAATAATAATTCATAATGAGTTCAGCAGTCCAAACACAGTCTAATTTGTGTCTGATGAAAAATGAATCTTAGAGTATGCTCATATTTTAGAGAATCTAATTAATATTTTGCTGATATGTTACGTACTGTACAATTTCACCTCCAGCTGCTGTTAATTAGAAAGGTAATTTATAGGACCTGCTCAATCCATGGATAAGCTGCAGGGCCTGTAGATATAACTGTCATCTGTGCATCATTATTGTCATCCTCATGTTGGCACTGGATGAAAAGGGGAATAATAACACTGAAAACTGGCAAAAGAAACCCATCCAAATGTCTGATGATCACCAGAGTTCTTAGTTCATGCTCTGGGGACCATCAATGTATTCATACAGTTCAGAAAAAACAGCAAACAGTTGCTGAAATATTTGGAATTCCTAGAGTCATGCTGCTACCGTGGCTAAAATGGGTAAATATCTGAGAAAACATAAAAAAAATGCTTCTAATTTGGGTTTTTACATCAGTCACTTACTCCCTCTGAGGCTTCAAACTGCTAAAAAGACGCTGATGAGAGTTTTTGCATGGCAGCATCAGTGGGAAGCCAGGCTTCCACAACAAAGACAAGCTGTCTGTTCAGTCCCACTTCAGTATGCTGTCACATCAGGACAAGTTAACTGTGAAGTCTGCAGCCTCCATATGTCTGATCTCAGATCAAACAACAAATTTACTGCTCAACTTTTAAGTGTGTTGCCACAGCTGGGACACGGCATGTGCAACCTTGTAGCTGCATCAAAGTCACATTTTAATTTCCATAAGACCTGCAAACATAGGTCGTACTTTCTGCAGGTATTGCAGGTGAATGACAACAGGAAGAAACCTTGAAAAAGTGAAAATGAAGTTGTAACCTTGTCCAGTCTGGGTCTTATTCCCAGTCACACAAGAGAAGCCGGTCTTTCAGACGTGACTTTTCAAATAATCTACAGCCAGCCAAGCGTGGGGACCTGACAGGAAGTCTTTGTGGAGTAGGAACAGAGCTGTCGGCATTGTTCTCCTCCTCAGGTCATCCTCAATAAGTGCCAGCCGGGCTCCGAGGTGGGGTGTTTGAATGAAATGAATAACAATGTGAGTTGGTCGCACTCAGGAGCCACTGCTTAAATCTCGATCAGGGCTGTCAGGAAGAAGTAATGTCTTAACAACCTGTATCTGTTGGTATCAAAGAGGATGCTGTGCTGACGACTTGTCTCTATGTGGTTGCACTGTAAGGTTTAGCTTTTAATCTCGTTGTACTGTTGTGTAATGACAAATAAATTCTGATTCTAGTGATTCTGATTCAATAAGGAAAAGGAGACTTCTATTATAAAATGCTTATCAACCTCAATTGCTCTTGGAAATACTTTTCCTGGAGTGAAAGTGAACTGAGCGGACAGGGAGACAATATCAAGATGATTACTTCCTTTTGTTTCACAGCTGCACAAACATCTGCCTGTGCGTCCGAGTGTTAATGCGTGCGCAGTGGAGTGAAGCCGCTCAGCTGCTCACCGTAGCCGTGGGATCTCTTCATGTGGTGTTTCATGTTGCTCTTCTGCGTGAACCTGATGCTGCACACCTCGCACTTGAAGGGCTTCTTTCCAGTGTGTTTGACCATGTGGACCTGCAGAGCGCTCTTCTGGTTGAAGGCCTTCTCGCACTGACTGCATTTGAAGGGACGCTCGCCTGCACCAACACAGAGACCCACAGTTACTTTTCATCTGCTGTAATTTGCGTTGTACTTCATTATTAAACCACCCCAGAGTAACTGTGACATATGGATATACAATAAAATTAATTACTGTACTGTAGATAAAAGCCACAGTGTTTGAGATTATTGGACTATATGTAAAATGTAAAAGAGACATAAAGCTGCTTAAAGAACATACAGCTAAATCTAGCTCTAGATTCATTTCCAACTTTATTTGATCTGAAATAATATTAAAGCATAGGCCTTGTTGTTGTTTTCCTCTGTGTGGTCTTTACTCTTAAATTATAAAGCCATACTGACCCCTAATTGTGCTATAAGTCCTCTGATGTCTCAAGATTGTATTCAAACCCTATACTTACATGTTTTATCTTTAGTATTTAAATTATCCAAGGTTTTGTTTTGAGTTTCATGAATTAATGAATCTCAAATATAACAGCGTATAATCTTCTTAACATATTCTTGTTTTGCTTGTTAGTGTCCTGTTGAGACGAACAACGCAGCGGGGACACTTTAAACTTTAGCTGACGGATTTCACTGGAATATTCTTTGACATGAAAATGCCAAAGCAGCGACACTTAGAAACAGGACGTTTCTAGCTCATAATGCAGGGGATGTGCCACCGAAATCTGTGCACTTCAAAAAAAAGATCCTTGGCTTCGCAGCTTGAGTCTCTCCTCAGTGGCCTCTTTTAGTCGGAGATCCTGCTCGGCGTTAAGAAGACAACTCATTATGCCGCCTGTGTCTGTCGACACTAAACAAATACAAACTCAGCATAATGCTGTCGCAGTGTGTGATTTTAGTGTTAACAACAGTTTCCGCATCTGTCCAACGATACTGAAACCTCCCCTTTACAGAGATGCTGATTCAGCTCTGTGAAAACCTCTGCTCCAGGCACATTCTCAAAACTATAATGCCCATATTGTACCTCTCATACAGAATAACTCCTGCCTTGAGGAGAATATGTACAGCCCTCTTGTTGCCTTGTCATGTTGTTTGGGTTGTAGATCTGGATGCGAGTGAACATGCTGCCGTAGACATCAGGCAGGAGTTTTTTGTGTTGTTAGAGACAAAACCAAACATAGACAGATGAACCTGAATAGAAAAAGTCCAATCAGAATCTTCCTTACCAGCATTCAAATTAGTCTATTCAAATGGTAATAGGCCGACAGAATTGTTTCTTTATGTACACTGAGGGTTGATAATCATGCCTAGGTGCCAAGGATTTCACACAGAGAGGAGACATTCAGAGGGCATTTACCTGTTTAGTAGCTGTGTCTTTATGAATGCATGACATAATGAGTGTGAAAGGGAAAGCTGACAGCTGCTAAATATCAAATCAAGAAAATGATGCTGCTTTTACATCCAGTCCTTTATTTTCAGGACTGTGGCAAAGCTCTTTGTCGATTTGGACACATTAACTCGGTTTAATGATTGAATAATTACTCTGGGTAGGAGGACGTTTCCAACACGGAAGATTCCTTTTTTTTTTTGCCTCCTGCAGCTCAATATTGTTGTTATTGATGAATTTACTATGGAATTACTGACATGCAGTAATCATGTAAAACATTGAATACTAAATATCTGACCAACATGTTTCCATTGTCCTCAAAGACTTGTTATTGTATGTATGACATTACACAAGATAACAATACA
This sequence comes from Trachurus japonicus, assembly GCF_045865225.1. Classification (NCBI taxonomy): domain Eukaryota; kingdom Metazoa; phylum Chordata; class Actinopteri; order Carangiformes; family Carangidae; genus Trachurus; species Trachurus japonicus. Next base: position 24,125,426 of record NC_140922.1, on the reverse strand, counting down.
CTAATACTGTCTGATAACATCTAAGTGTCTCAGTATCTCAGTCGCAGCCTCTCTCAAACCATAAAACTCCACATGCTACACTGTCGTCCGTTAGCTCCTGTTAGCTACAGCAACAGCAGTGCCAATGTAATCCTGAATAATTTAACATCATTCTGCTTAATAAACACAGCACTGATACAGAGTAACGAATGTTCCCTTTTTTATTTATTCATCTTAACTCTTTTAGCCCGCTAATGAGCGAAGTTTAGTTGGCAGCTTCTACTGAGACTTAATAGCAAATGGAAAATATAATATTGGCAATGGCAATGCAAGGGCAACATCTTACAAACTAGCCCAATTCAATCATAACGGACCTGTAGCTAGAGTCTGTTGACTGAAACAAGCTCAAAGAAAGACATTTTGATCTCCGTATCTCTCTAAAAACAAAACTACTTTTGGTAAAATGCTGCTGAATTAATAAGGTAGCTGGCTCTTCATTCTACAACTAAGTTAAAATCCAGTCCAACTAATCCGAGCTAGTTAGCTGATGAAGGAGACCGTTAGCCCTGTGCTAAAGAAAATCAGTGAGAGTCAGTATGCTGCTTTTAAAAAAACAACAAAAAAAAAAACTGGTTGGTAATTAAAAATGATGTTATCATTGTTGTTGCTCTAACTAATTGGGAGGAACTGGTCACGTTTTGTAGCATTAGTGATGGATTACTCAAGTGTGACTGACTGAGACAAAACTGATACACATTTTATGATAGTGAATTAAATGTCTTTAATGATTTCTCAAATAGTTTGTATAGTGTATATTCCATAAAATGTACTTTTGTAAATGGTGGATTTTAATTTGAATCCCAAAGCTGTGTTTATTTCTGTGATGACGTCTACAGTCTAAACCATAATCTTCTATCTATCCTACCTGTGTGTGTTCGGTTGTGTCTCTCCAACTGGCTGCGCTTGGCGAAGGCCTTCACGCAGGAGAGGCAGTTGAAGAGTCTGGGTTTCTGCGAGCTGGGTGACGGGCCTGGCTGGTGCACCCGTTCATGCTCCTGTGGACAGACCAAAAACAAAATCATCATAATTGCAGTGTAGGACACAAAGTGCCTTTCCTATAGTGTGTCTCCAGATTGACAGATGACAGAGATTACTGTCATTTCGCCCTGGGAGGAACTGACCGAGTCACTGTGAAGGGTCTGGACACCCACCAAGTCATGTCTTCTTTCTTCTTTGTGTCTCAAGTATTTAATGATGTGCTCTGTTACCCGTGTCGTATATTGAAAAATGAAAACCTGGCGAGGTCTTGTTTTGTTTATCTATTTGATATCCCCTGATATTACAACCTATTACATCTTAGCATTCAGCTGATTCTTGAATATTTGAGTACATTAAAATGATGTAGCTGACAGGCAAAATACTATGCATAATGTACTGAGTATATATTCTAAGTACACTGAAAGGCTATTATGCAAATATTGTATTATTGGTTTTAAAGAGGTCAGGCTTCTCTACAATGTGGTTTTGTATGTTTGAAATCAAACAATTTATTGACGAATCAATTAAAGATCCATTTTTGTGTTTGTAATTGATTTCAAAATGCCATTTTAGGCTGTGAGAAATTACCAAGTTTATTCATATTCTCACAGTTTTCTAACAAAAGAAGCGACACCTCAAGAAAATGGTTGGCTGGCTGTTGCCCCTCCACATATAGTGTGATCAATATTAGATTTTTGAAAGTAACACAGGGATCAATAATATATTTCCAATGAGCTAATATTGGATTATGTGGGAAGCACATTAATAAAAATATTAAGTTATACAAATGGTCTTGGACGAACAGAGACAGGATGTCATATATATTTATTGAATTCAAGCAGTCAACTGGCATTGAGCTGACCTTTCTGAAGATAAACATTTGACATTTTAATGTTTTATGAGCTGCTGTTTCCCCATCAACCTCACAGAACTGGAATCTGGCATCACCTGACTACACTACCTGGCACTTCAATCCCTCTCTAAAGTGTTTGAGTGAACAGACAGAATCTTTTCAATGAAAAAGTGAGTCTGTAAATCCCCATAAAAACAATCTGGGATCATGTATTGTGTCAGAGATGATGAAATTCAGGAAGCAGCGCTCAAATCAATATTGGGCAACACAAAGCATGAGTGTCTATGAAAGCGAATGGGAACAATGCCATAATATTATTGTTGATCTGTAAAAAGGGCCAATGTGGTTATTCTATAACTGCATCAAGTTTATAAGGAGATAAAGTGTGGAGGGCTTTTGAGGTCACGGTGGAGGCAATGTTTATTAAAAGTGCCTTGGGTAAGTTGGGGAAAACATTAAAACTTTGATTATAAAAACTCAACAACCTTCAAACAAGCAACAAAAAGATGAAAAACAATTCATGTTCCCCTGCTTGCCCCCTCATTCACCGTGGCCACAATAAAATCTTTGTCATCCCTTCCCTTTTCATTAATTTTTGAATAACCTGTATACACCTTTAAAGTTCAAAATCTCATTATAGTTAGTAATCTCAGGTGACCAGGTAATTGTAAAAGTGAGCTCCGAGCTGGAGATGATGCAGTTCATCACAGTGGGCAAAACATGTCCTTGATTTATCTGGCTGTCGGGCTCATGTTCTGTAAAACACTCAGCTCTTCCCTGTGAGAGTCTATTAGTGTTCCCTAACCTATGTAGCACTGCCTGTCGAGCAAATTAATTATTTTTCTGTGTTTCCAAACTTTAAAAGGCATGGCTTTGGCTGGCTGGCTATAATTAAATAGCAAAATTATTATCCACCGGCCAACAAAATGAAAAATAACAGCACTACCAATTTATCTTTCCGCCACTGGGCCTTTAAAAATCCAAAATCAACATCACAGTTCTCATTGCAGACTAATGAGAAGCCCGGAGGCCTGGAGAGGATGGAGCGCGGTCACTCTCTCTGTGACACCGACCTAATCTCATTGTCGCTCCTTTTATAAGAGACAATTACTGCTCGGCATGTTGAGGCACATTTACTAACGTGAAAGCCAATGGCCCAGTGGCCTTTACTCAGAAACATGACATGTGGTGGGGAAAGAGCTTGTGTATAAAACCATATCCTCCTCCTCCTTCTCCTCCTCTTGCACCTCTTTCCTTCTGATGTGAGAGCCTCAACGTTTATGTGCTTGAGTGTCTCACCCACATGGAGGGGATCGAGAGACACGTGTATATTGGCTGTAAAACACTTCTCTGTCTGAGTGTTTTGTTTTGTCGATGAGAGTGACAAGTTTTAAGAGTCTATCTACAATCCCCTTGATTAATTACTCTTAGTTTTGCTTCATACAGAAAGAGTGCACTTTGATTATAGTGTCCTCTTTCTCACTGACTCTTTGAATCTCTAATTTTTCAGTGTGAAATGGAGGCAATGATCGCTAGAAATTAGATCTGTGGAGAGAGTTTCATTTGTCCGTCGCACTCATTCACATACAATGCTATATTCATCTTTAAATAAGGGGCCACTTCAAAGCTGATGAGTTCCTACCTTCAGGTGTGTGGCTCTCTTGAAAGCTTTGTTGCAGAGGCTGCAGACGTGACAGCGGTCCTTGCCGTGGGCTTGCCTGCAGTGGCGTCGCAGTGAGTTGGCGTTCCGGCACACCTGATTACAGTAGTAACACTGGTTACGATTATCCCCCTCCGGCTGGGCGTCCTTCCCAACCTTATGCCCGTCGTCGGAAATCTGAATCACACACAAAGACACAGATTACTTAAAATGTTTATAAGTCCCGTGCACAGCAACAGGCTTCATGTGCAACTCCACTACTTCCATAACTTAAACAAGTGCTTCTTCTAGGTGCCAGCTGGTGCAGGATAAATCACAGTCAAAAATTCAAAGAAAACTTCCAGCGCACACTAGAGCATAGATAAACAAGATGTATAAATATGTGAATCTTGTCTGAATTAATTTTTGACGGATTACTTAAACTTCAAAAGTCAAAAGTTTGGAAAACTCATGGTGCATATTTCCAGATATCCTAATTTTTTGATTGATGAATGTGGGTTTACATCGCCCTCACCTCAACTCATCCTATTAATTCATATTAAAATTTAAAAAATAAATAACTGATCTGGCACTTATTTTCTCAAGATAGGTAATCCATTACAGCCAATTACTGTGTTGCCATCTTAAGTATTTGCTCAATTCATCAATGCAAAACCAATTTCCAACCTTGTGTCGTAGCTCCTCCCCTTGATACAAACACACTTACCGGTACATTATATCCATTGTCAGATGCTCCGTTGGCAGACTGGGAATGATGACTGACCAGTATGACCTGCTGGCCTGAGCTGGCTGACTGCCCTGACAAACCAGAGTCATTCAGCACTGCAGGATATGTCTGACCCTGAGGACCAAAACAAACTCACACACTTAATTAAATCATTGGATTGTTTATGATCTCTAAAGTGCATTTTAAGACAATCTGGGTTTTTAAAATCACCACCTTGTAATCATTTTTTTTACCTGTGCGTTGAGGTTTAGAGTGACGCCCTCTAGCATACTGTGTGCATCAGCAAGGGTTAGTGTGACGCTGCCGTCACTGGCCACGCCTCCTGGTGACATCACTAGGCTCTGGGATGCAGCAGTATGTGACAGGGTGGTGCTCGGCGGCAGGCTGGTCACTGATAGGTCGAAGGAAGAGGTTAGAGGTTAGAGGTTAGTGTAATTTGATCACTGCTACAGTCACTGGCTACATTCCCTTAGTGACCAATCTTGTATTCAATATGGGGACCTTGTGCTCTCATCATCAGTAAACACTGATGAGTGAGTTAGCACAGTCCTGTAAAACGTGTGCTGCACCCTGAATGACAGGCACACAGAGGGGAGCAGTAAACAGACAGACCCAGCCAGTACAAAATTAATGGGTTTTTTGACAGCCCACTGGTCCACATTATGTATGGGACTGCCAATGTGGTGGAAGGCTACAGTGTGAGTTAAATGTTGGGCCAGTAGCTGCAGTGCATTAAATGCTGTAATGACTACAAAATACACCTGTATGTGTTGAGGTGAGGCAACTTACTATCTGGCTGCTCCCTGATTTAAATAATAACATATATTCATTGGGCATTTACAGGAGGGGACCTCCATTATAGTAGTAGTGAATGAAACCAGTCAATATTTGAACTTAATAAAAAGGCCAATATGGGCTCAATACAATTTATCAGTCAAAGTGAAGGTTGAACTGTATTTGCATACAGAGTGACAGGAATGCTCGAGACTAATCAACTACAGCAAAGATGCTCTCCATGCTCTGTGTGATGCTCTGTGTCTCTGCGATTCAAGCTGTGGGAATGTTTCCCTTTCAACTTGAGAGAGGTGGGTAATGAAGAGAGACAGATGAGACAGGAAATGTGATTAAACTTCCAGGTGACAAGCAAGCCAGTCAACAGAACAATCAGGAAGACAGGAAAAATCATATTTGCTCACTGCATGAGCGAACAAGCCCCTCGCTTTATCATCAGGGACGGGTCAGCACCAACTATTAAGTGATGATTATTCACAAATTGGGTTTTTAAATGCAAATCTCCAGCCTCCTGAGAGACGCATGTACAGGAGAACAACCTGAAAGGATGAAACTGAGTATGCCTGCTCAGTATCACTAAAAATGATAAATTAAGCAATTCACACATTTTTATTTGTTTTTACTGAAGTAAAAGAAGGATGAAGCCTATTCATTACAAAATACACCCTTACTTCTTTTAAAGTTTAATTTTGCAGTTTTGTACTGTTTTGTGAGCGATGGTTTTCTCCTTGAGTGCCATCTGTTGAGTCTGGCCGTGCAACATCCTTCAGTCACTGAAGCATCATTTTCCATAGATAATTCTTGTGCTAAGTCAAAGGCACTTGTCTGCTTTTTGAGTTTGTTTTTTTAAGTTTGCGTAAATGTCTAATTGTGCATGACATCATTTAAGTGTTGGTCCTCACTTGTGAGAACATCTGCCAATTAGTATTAGTATGTTGAGTAGTATGGCTGCTCCAGACCACTGCTGCAGCTGTGCTGCTGCCTACGTTCAATAGCCTGGTGATTCACTACAAGTACCATCTCCTGTCTGTATGACGTCTCAGATTCTGTCCAGGCAGTTCTTAAATGTTGCACAACCTGAACAGAGGAAACTGTTTTGTCATAGCGTTCATTCTGTTAGACTGGGTGGAAAGTACAAGTGCATTAACTGTTCCGCTGAGGCTGCCCTCCTGGCTCTGTATTTTCAATGTTGTTAGTCTAGTCTGTTGGTTGTTAATTATATGGAAGATCAAATAACTACACTTCAACTTGATAATACACAAGTGTTGTAAGGCAGTACAATTTTGAAACATTTTCGTGGTGCACTGTACATTAAAGATTCCTTTTATAGCACAGATAAAAGAAGAAAGAGATGATGTTCTGAGCTAATTCTGATCCTTCAAGGCTCAGCTCTGTCAATGCTGCAGTGTGTAATTCAACACACAAGAAATTACTAAGTAGAGTTATACTATTTGCTCAAATACAACAGCAAAATTGCATTTGTCTTTTAATGTCTGCTAAATAAAAAGGCCAACATTCCCAGCTAACTAGCATGTTACCAAATCAATAATCTGCTAGACACAGCCACAGTCCAGAAATGATAAAAATAAAAGACAGTCGTGGGCTAGAAATGAAAGCCTTGCTTTTGTTTACGTCTGTGAAACAGAACACCAGCTGTTTCAAAAATGACTCTACTGGCAAATCTGCCAGCATTCATTACAACTGCAAAAAGCCTGTGTGGCTTGTGAGAACGGAAAGCTTCACAGCAATCAGGAAGGGGCTTAGTGAACAGTCAGTCTGCAGAAAAGCATTCACTGATCTGATCCTGGGTGTCAATTTTCCAATATGGCAATTTTTGCATTTGTATATGTGATGTGCTGGGCCAGGGCCTTATTCGCCCCCCAGAGTCTCTTTTATAGCTATTTCAACTTCTCCATACTTTGATGATGATGCTGTACTGTAGTTATGGGCACACACCTTAGCAAACCATATCATAAAAAGGGTGCTGGTGGAGACTAGAGACTGTTTGAGCCTCTCCATCAATGCCTTAGTTTTATCCTGGTATCTCACTGGTGCCAGAGGGAGAGGACGCTTCTTTTGAACCATAAAAGGAGTCTGAGCTTAAGACGAACCACTCACATTATTCATGTTAGATCTTGCACTGGCAATAAATGTGAGGGAACTACACCTATCATGCGTCCTTTGTATACGAAGTAGCTTTTTTCGGTGATGTCTGCTCTACACTGCACAGAAAAAGGCATCTTGCTTGGTCACCTCTACAGAAGGAGTTTTCTGTTAATGCAATCTATTCTTCGTTGTTTAAAGCAGCAGGAGGTCAGACTTCACCTACGCAGCCGGTGTCTGATTGTCAACATGTTGGGAGTGATTACAATGGTTTGCAGCGGCAAAGACAAAGTCCTCCCGCTTAACATGCAGGCTCATTCCATTAAATAGGTGGCAATTTAATCAGTGCTGCTCAAGTGGGTTGATGGGTGATAGTTGCACAACAGCCAGCTGAGCATCTCCCTCTTTGCTGCCACACTATTGGTTTTAGGTGCTGGACTTGAATCAAGTGGTGTTAAGAGTGAGTGGAGCAGATCACTAATTGCTGACACGGTGCAGGTCAAAGATGGGTTTTGTGTGTGTTTGTAAGACTCTTATTGAGTAGAGCTTTGGTGAGAAAAGCCGACGGGAAGAGAAGAACTGGTTTGTTTGTAACCATGAATTTCCAGAAGACTTTTCAAATGTATTTTCTCTTAAAGGGACACATCTTTTTTTTTTTTTTTTTAAACAATGGAGGTCAGCAGATTGTAATTAATTAAATTAGATAAATTAGATACATTAACAGTCTCATAGGTTACCTGTACTCTCCAGGTACTAGTAAGCACATTTCATGACTCATCTCACCTTCCAGATGGATTTACTTACAGTTACAAACTAATCCTGTGTAGGGTCCTGTCTTCCACCTGGCATTGAGCAGCTCAAAGCACAACACAAATGTCTTTGCTAGTTTCGGACTAAAAAATCATGCATATTGTTGAAATAGAAAAAACACTTGCACCCACTTCAGCAGCCATGAGTGTGTTGGTCCTAAAATGAGCTACAGTCAGGAGTATTGTTGGCTGACCAATAAAAACCTTGAGAATTGTCTTAAATGTCTTAAATATTTGAACATGTATGTAATATTTGTATATTTATATGTGTACCTGTATATATATGTGTTTTCAGATTGAGCATATATATATATCTTTTTATTTTATATTGTACCATAGGACCCCAGGAAGAACAGTCGCTGCTGAGGCAGTGACTAATGGGGATCCATACTAAACTGAACTAAACTAAACTTACTTTACTTAACTTAACCTGGGTTTAAGTTAATGCAGCAGTATTTCACTGTTATTTTAAGAGTACATTTTATAAATATATATATAGATAAATATATGGTTGTAAAGTCAGGGGCTCAACACACATACACTACACATAAGTAGAATGTGCTAAAAATGCAAATTGGATCTCGCTGTGGCCTCAAGGTAATCACATCACAGATGAGCAGATGAGTGACACCGGCCTTTGATTGTGTAACTCGGGACCAGCTCGGCAAGGCGCTACAGTCGCTTCAGGGATTTAAGATGATTTGAATATACTTTATGACTTTCCACTACAATATTCTTCTGTCAATTTAGACAAAAGCACAGATTTATATTCCAGTCCTCACCTGCCATTCCAGTGTTGGCGGGGCTCTGAGGTAGGAGGTGGTCATTGGTAATGGTTAAGGTTGCACTCGTGGGCTGGCTGCTGAGCGGCGATGCCAGCCTGATGCTGCCGTTCATCTCTGTACCATTAGAGTTGCCATGCTGAGGGAGCAGATCCTGACCTGAAACATGATGAAAACAAGTCGTTTTTAGAGCAGGAATGAGTAATAGTTTTCACACAGTTTCAGGCTCTTACTCTTTTTCGACCATTAGGATCAGGTAGGACTTAGCAGTGTTGTTGGATACATTTCCCAGAGGTGTTAAATTTGGACAAACTGTGAGACTTGAGATATTTGGCTATTTTTTGCATTTCTTTCCCACTTATTCTAGTTAATGAAAAAAACAGAATTGTGCTGAAAATTTCTTAAAAATAAGTATTGGTGTAGGTTCAAGAGAAAAGAAAAATAAGCTTAGAAATAAGAATAGTTTACCACTGCTGTAGTGTAAAGGATTTCAATCACAACACAGTAAATCTATCAGAATGGCGAATGAAAGAAAGACCAAGTTGTTTTCAGGGGAAATTCTCTGACTGCTCCAGTCATGCAGGCGGAAATGATCTATGGTGTCTCAGGAGAGCTGAGAAAAGTGAGGCAGCCTCGGCTTTCACCTACTATGTGGATACAGCCTGGATCCTGAGCTGATATGCAATGACATGGCTTGTGGGGAAGGTGTATCACTCATACTCTCTAATACTAGGGGCTTAATCTTGATTTGTGAAGCAGCTACAGAATGAAAAAAAATATATATATATACTGTGACTCAGTCCTGGGTTTGTTTTTTTTCACTGGCAGCAAGCCAGCATGTTTACAAGTGAGGAAATCAATGAATATATTATTGATCTTGGGGATGATTGAAAAGATAAGTGTTTGCAGTATGTTGCATTGAAATTGCATGTCATTCTGATGAGCCAGTGGTGTGGTGGTCCATACCTGATATGGTGAGCGTGATCTCTTGAGGGTTTCCTGCTGCAGAGCTGGAACCAGCAGCGGAGGCCTGGGCCTGTACCTGGGCAAGGGCTTGAGACAGGCTGGAGTTGTTGATAGTCAGTGTGATCTCCTGACCATTACTGCCCCCAGCAACCAGGCCAGAGCTACTCATGACATGGCTTAGGTCCTGCGAACCTGCAGGACCCAGAGGAGAGACTGTATCAGTTATTTAGCTCACACCAGAGGGCGTCCAGTTCAATCTCTCCCAGCAAACATACCTGTGGCTTCCTGCTCAGACAGGCCAGCCATCGTGACCTGTGCAGGTGTGATGGTGGACGGCTGCAGGGCCAGGCTGGTCAGGGGGTGGATGACGACATTGGCGGATACCGAGGGGTCAGCGGTGGACATGAGCTGGCTGCCGGGGTGGGAGACGAGGCCAGTGTCAACGCTCAGAGGATGAGAGAGGAGGCTGCCCTGCTGCAAGGTCTGCTGCAGGAGGGTATGGTCAATCTGGAAGAGAAAGCACTGCTTTAGATCAAAGGGAAAGGCAGATGCTGAACAGGAAAGGGAGAGAAATACACAGGACATGTGTCAGGGAAAAAGAAAAAGCCCCAAGGCCAGAGGAGTTCCTTTTTGTAGGGTGAGTCTGTCAGAAGAGTCCCACCCACTGACATCTCTGACGAGACTTACATCTGTGATCTAAAATAAATCCAGTTAAGGGAGATGAAATGAGCATCAATTAAGATTGATCTTGAACGAATATGAATCTATATTTTACAGTCAATGTTCCTCATGTATGAATGTATTTGATCTATTGACAACAACTGCTACATTGAATTTCAATCCAAAACATTTATTTGCTCAGAAGCGCTCTCTGTTTCTCTCTCTCTCTCTCTCTCTCTCTCTCTCTCTCTCTCTCTCTCTCTCTCTCTCTCTCTCTCTCTCTCTCTCTCTCTCTCTCTCTCTCTCTCTCTCTCTCTCTCTCTCTCTCTCTCTCTCTCTCTCTCTCACACTGACAACAGCCTCTCAAAGTCAGTCTGACCACAAGGAGCTCTGGGAGAAATCCTGTCGCAATGTAGGGCCAGTGGACCGTCAAAAAAATCCATAAAGTTTTTACAGTCTCTGTATGTCTCTCTGTTTCTTCACCGGCCTTCACTATTTGTCTGGGTGTATATGAGGCTGAACTGCACGAATGCACTGGGACTAGACTCACTGACCGATCACAATCTGTTATTTGTTTGACATACATGAGCTGCATATATTGTTATCTTATACAGTAGCCCCTGCCACACCTGCCGTAACATTTTTATAAAAATTAAGTTTGAAAAAGTGAAGAAAAAGAAACATTGAACATCTGAACAAATCCCAGTATTCAAATTCCAGTTAACCAAAACAAACATCATGAATCTTAACCACAAAATGCAGATCAGATGTGATAAAATCCAAATATGATTCATTATTTTTTCAGATGACTGAACAAAATTAATCATTGGTTTTCCATAATACAGCTATGCTGAATATTGTCCTCGTGCTCTTTGGTTCAGTGTAGGGTTTTCAAGGTCTGACGCAGTGGCCCCATCCCATCTTGGACAAAATTCAGTCCAACATTTGTTCAGACCTTGGCCATTTTGGCATTGAGAGTTTGCACATAAGCACATACTTTATGTGCATTTAGTGGATGCATTAGCACAACACCTTTGTCTCAGCAGTAAATCTAATTAAAAGACAAGGTTGAGAGGCGGTTGCGTTTTTTTCTAGTTGTGTAAATAATATACGCTCGTGGAAGGTCCTGTATTGAGATTTTAAAAAGCTAATCATGCATCAACACTTAGAAAAACATTTTGCACAAACTAATTTGTTGAAGTAATTGAGTGAAATGACACACGGGAATAATTATAATGTATTTTGCTTCAGCTGACTTCGGCTGAATAAACTGAACTGAGGAAAGACAAGAGGTTAAGCCTTGTTGTGTTATTGGAGAAATAGGCTACTGTCTTATTTAATCAAAACATTACTCTTAATCAGGTATTGACTGCAATTAAACAGAGCAAATAAAATTTAAAAAGTGCAACTGCATATCTGGTCAATAACACAGTATATAACTAACACTAATATATAAATATCATAAATATGTAAACATAAATCATTCTTAAACTGTAGAGAAGAGGTGGGCTGGGCTGAAAATAGCATTATCAAACATCCTGTAGGTTAATGCTACATAATGCTAATATAGCAGTAATATATGGCTATGCAACACTTCAGCTCTACCAATGGATAATGTAAACAACAATTCAGCTATATAATATAGTGATAATTTTAGCTTGGTAGTTGTGTGGTTCAAGAAGTAGCCTATATTAGTTTCTTAAATATCGACAAACTTAAACTTGAATCATGACAGACAGAAAAGGCTCAAATTATTCAGCCTTACTCTCTCACAATTCAAGGTCAAGATGGCGACACACATGTAAAAAAAAACCCCACAAGGCTCAGTAGGAGGTGTGTGTGTAACCTGTAGCGTGATGTTGTTGATGTTGCTGGTGTCAATGCCAGAGATCTGGACATTGGGGCACACCAGGTTGGCGGGCGTCAGCTGCAGGTGGATGCCATCCAGTGTGGTCAGGCCATCTGGCAGAGACACAGTCAGGTCTCCTGCAGCTGCAAAACACACAGAAATACACACAAGGACATATTTAAATATTTCACATTTTCTACTTGATGCTCAACTAATTACGGTAACCTTAGCCTTAACATAAATCAAAATATGACCACAATTTATGAACAACCCACTGATCAGCTCAATCAAGTATTCATGATTGTAATCTTTACATAATAATATGACATTTTTAAGATTTAATAAAAAACAAGATTACTGCTCTTGATAAGCAGCTTACAGCAGGTAATGAAATAACAGCCTTTATTAAAAATTGACTTTGCCTGAAACTGTTAGAAATTAGACAGGACCCCAGAGGTAGACACAATTATATATTTCATGCCAAAGGCCAGATTTTCACTATGATTGTTACTGCTGAAGCAATGAAATCCCAGAGGTACTGAACAACAATAAGATCCAACAACAACAAAAAACCCCAGAGAAAACAACAACGAGAATCTAGAGATGTATTCAGTTTTGTCCCCAGGAGATGAAAGGAGAGGAGAAACTGAACACTTCACTCAAAAAAAATATAAAAACAGACAGAGTGACTGAGGTGTAAGAGATTTTGTGAGTGGTGAGTCTGAGACCTGAAGGCCATGACTGGAAAACATTTTTTTGCCAAGTGTCATGCCCCAGCAACAGTGTGGAGAAAGCAATTTCATGGCTGCACTGGGCAGTTAGACTTAAGTTGACACATTAACCTTGACCAATCTGGAGTGTTTTGAGGAAAGTATGAACATAGTGCTGCTCTCTAACATCCAACACAAAGTTGTCTACTGTAGATCTAGAACAATTTGTAGGCCCAAGATGGGGAGTGGATCTAAATAAACATGGATAAAACAACTTTTCTAGTGCATGCTACATAAACTTTCTATCAAATAGATGAAGAATCTTAAGCCAGATTTCTGAAGTTCATTTTAAATATTTATACAATTCACGAACCCAGCTTGCACACTGAAATATTCAATGCACAGCCATTGAAGCATGAAAGAATTGTGGCTAAGCAGCTTTCAGGCATCATAAATGAATGTTTGGAGGCTCTTATGTGGTTCCAAACAAAAGCAGATTTATCATATAAAACGAATCAAGTGGTATTTTGTGATTGGAGCAGAGAGAGTACACAGAAGGTGTCTTGGGGGTGATGAGGCAGCCTCCTCTCTCCTGGCACGGGCCTCATCAGGGATGGGCATGCAATTCATCTTGTCCTGAGAAACAGCGCCGATGCTGCCAACTGAATACCAACCGAATGACTGACACTGGGAATGATGATCCCTGCAGTGTTTCAGCTGCACTCACAAACTAGAGCGCATGAATCATCAGACTGACGTTACACACGGCGTTAGCACCAAAGGAAAAAATAAAATGTGTTTGTTGGCGGGGTGTCCATGACATCCCGCAGGGCATCTTTGGGTTCATAAACATCTTTGTGCCTCAGTTTTACTGTTTTAGATACATTGTGACTGTGGTTTCATCAAAGCTCTATATCAAAACAAACCTCTGATCATAGGGTTAGGTTTATTATATATTAAATTATCATATATAAGGTGGTTCCGATTTAAATAATAACTATGTATGTGTATTCTGATCTATGGAAAAGATAGGTAGGCTATTGCAAACAGGTAATTTGTAAATACCTGTTCTGAGTGTTGGGTCATGGCATCTTTGTGTGACAGGATATACAGTAAATGTTTTGTGATGATTGAATGTAGGAGCTTGTAATTCTGATGCTTAGTGTTCGTCTCGGGTGTTCTGTGTGTATTTGTATATATTAAGTATGTGTCCTTTATATGTATTTTCATTTTGTATGTATTAAGTATGTGTCTTTTATATCTGGTATGTAAAGTCACTCATGAAAATGAAAAGACCCCAGGAAGAATAGCTGCTGCTTTGCTAACGAGGATCTTAATAAACTAAACTACTGTAAATCAACTTGTTGCTATACTGCTATACATAAAGCAAAATATGCAAATTCATCTTATACTGCTCTGCATGATGTATTTTCTTTCTCTGTGTGTTGCTTGTGTGTGTGACGACCCATCCACGATGCCTACCTGACATGGAGGCAGGCAGGATGGCCTGTCCAACCAGTCCTTGTTGCAGAAGGTTCTGGTCAAACTGCCCAGTCAGGACTTGGTTTGTTGGGAGGTAAATGCTGGGATCAGAGTTGGATGTTTGCAACAGACCCACAGATTGAAGAGCGTCTGACGTAGCCGGCTGCTGCCCCTGGCCCTGGGCCACAGTCTGCCCAGTCCCTGGGTCTTGACCCTGACCGCTCTGCCCAGCAGATGAGGCGGATCGCTTGGACTTGCGGCTGTCGCTGCTGGGCCTGAAGTGGCACTGGATGTGTGTTTTACGATGTCCTGATGTTCTGAAGCGGAGTTCACAGAAGGGACACTTGAAGGGCTTGGAGCCGGTGTGCAGGCGCATGTGCACCTTCAAGCTGCCCTTTGTCGAGAAGGAGGTGTTGCACATGTGACAGCTGAACAGTTTCTGACCTGCAAAGACAAGTAATAATGTCAGGTGCAGTCGGACGAATATAACTTATAGCTCTATCACTACTCCAGAATGTAGCAGCTCGGTGTCTGCGTGCAGTCAAAAAGTCCTCTCTTTCCTTCATGTTTCATGGGTTACGTAAGCTGTGATGTAACTGTCCTGGTTGTTGCAAATGTATAACAGCTTTGAAATGACAAGGACAGCCCTGAAGAGTCTGCAATCAGCCCAGGAAGCTATTATTTAACTTCACTTCCAATTCCTCTAAAGTAGTTAGAAAGGTCTCAATGTGGTTGAGAGAGAAACTGTTATATAACACCGTGTACATGTTAACTGTTAAAACACATACTGATTTACACTCCTGTTTAAGGAACACACCAAATATGGGAAGTAGTACGGGAAGTGTCCTTATTTGCTTTGGTGCTGACAGATGAGTACATACATTGAGCAGGCCAGAGCTGGTTAGCAGGGGAAACAGCTAGTCGGGCTCTGTTCTCTCTCCCTTCTTTAACTATTTAAACATTAGACAAAATGAAAAAAACAACAACACAATGTGATTCCAAGAGTGGTTATGTGCCGGGCTTTGTACAAAACAGCAATGTGCCATTTTTACACTTGCTTTTTCTGTACCCAAGGGACATCGGTAAAGCTTCAGCGCAGTTGGTGTAAATACTAAGTGCTACATCTATTTAATAAGTGTGAGGAGAAGAGCACTGAAAATAAGTGCTAGTTAGACATGTTAGGGTGTTAGAACAGGAAGCGACCTCTGCAGAGATGCATCTTAATGAACCCTTGATGGCAGAGAGGGACACTGCTCTGATAGTGTTCGCTAACTTGTTCCACTATCAGGGAACCACAGATGAGAGCTGGACTGAAATCGCTTTTTGTGCACAGATGGCAGCACCAAGAAGGAGAACAAGCCCAAGGGGTTGAGTTTATCAGTTAACTTGATGGGTTAAGACGAAGAAGTCATTAAGAGTCATGAATTTGATTTCTGCAGCCGTGGTTGGTCAGTGGACTAAATTAACTGGCTACTGTCATTCTTATGTTGCTGCTCCAAAACTTTGGAACAATTTGCCATTCTGCATTAAAACAGCTCCAAATTTAGAAAATGTTAAATCCCTGCTCAAAACCCACCTCTTCTCCCTGGCTTTTAACACTCCTAACTGACTGATTGTTTTTCATGACAGTTCTTATTGTTTCTTACATTTTATGTTTATTTTATTGTCCTTTTATCTGATGTATTTAACTGTAATTGTATTTGTTTTTAATTGTAAAGCACCTTGGCTAAAGGTGCTACATAAATAAAGCTTGACTTGAGTCACATAAAACACATAAAAACTCCACCG
The DNA here is from genome assembly GCF_045865225.1 of Trachurus japonicus. Classification (NCBI taxonomy): domain Eukaryota; kingdom Metazoa; phylum Chordata; class Actinopteri; order Carangiformes; family Carangidae; genus Trachurus; species Trachurus japonicus. Next base: position 24,109,228 of record NC_140922.1, on the reverse strand, counting down.
TTTGGAGATCAGTGCAATTAATTTAAACAATAAATAAGTAAAACATGGAAAAATAAAAACAACAGATAAAAATAGTCAGTGGATAAAGGAGAATAAAAATGATCATTAAATAGGTGCTCTAAAATCTGTTCATGCAGTTCACATTCTTGCCTGTGTCTACTGCCCAGAAACCACAGTTGCATCAGCTTTTCTAGAATGTTAAGAAAAAAATCTTCCTTAAGGTTATCTAAAGGTTCCTCAGTAATTCTTGTGGTAAAGCACTAACCCGTGTGTGTCTTCACATGGCAGTCCAGGGTGGATTTCACTGTAAAACTCTTCCCACATTCATCGCACTTGTACGGCCTTTCCCCCGTATGGATCCTGATGTGCCTGGAGATTGAAGTAAATTGACACAGGTGAATTTAAAAGAGCACAAAGATGTATCAAAAGGGTTTGTTTGTGTTTGTGTTTTTTTCCGCTTTTAATTGATAGTATAGTCAAGAGAGAGACAGGAAATGGGAGGCAGAGAGAGGGGGAATGACATGCAGCAAAGGGACCACCTGAGTCAGGATTCGATACAGGGGGTGCAGCAGATGAGTGCAACTTAAATTTGTTAGCATGGGAAAAAAAGAGAGATGAGTGACATAATGAAAACAGACAGCACAAGATACAGCCGCGCCAGTGTTTACTGGTTATCATCCAAGAGCTCTCTTCCATTTCATGCCTTTAGTTCCTAGTGCTGTTGGTAAATGAGCTTCCAAAAAAAAACTGGCATATGCAGTCTGACTATAAATATAAAAAACTCAAATGCTAAATGTGGTTTACTGATAGGTCACAACTGGTTCAAAACTTCACAGGCTCAAGAGCATGGAGATGGAGAGAGAGACACAGATTTCTATCGCTACAATAATTCTAATTCCTTCACATCAATGTTCTCACACTCTACCAAAGCTATTTTCTGAGTGTTATGAAGAGATACTCTGGAAATGTGACCCTATGCATTATTAACCAACTGCTGTAATTTTCACAGTATTGATGTTTAATTAAGATGTCTGACACATACTTGCTTCTGCATAATGAGAGAAAATTGGATGACCTCCTAACCGTGATGTGCTTTCTGTAAATGTGTTTTATTAAACTGGATACAAACTCTCACCATGCTACTATTGGAGAAAAACTAAATTTAATTTATGTAGAAGTAAAAGAAAAGATGGCTGCATCTCTGCTCAAACTGACTCTTTGTGGCACCATATTTCTGCTGTTTATTTCGAGGCTGTCGTGAGCAAACATAAAACAGTTGCTGAAGCCATAACTTTACATAAAACCTCAGTCTGTGAGCATCCTGAACCAATGTGCTGTTTTTTTGCTTCTAATAACCTTTTAAACAAGTCGATTCCTTCAGTGGGACTGCACATTATATTTAAATGAAACCACATGCCTCCACACGTGCTGTTTGAAGCGATATTTTCTAATGCATGATGGAGACTCAGGTTAAAAAATACTAGAATCCCCACTCAAAGATGTGTTTTCCACTACAGCACTTCACAAGTAAGCACTCAGACATGGTCAAAGAGCAAAATCTGCAGGGGGATACTGTCTGTGTTTAGCGTTGTTTGGACACATTCAATGATTTATGTACTTGCATCACTGCAATGTATAAAGATTTAACTTTCTACGTGCTGAACTGTCATTAAAACAAATCCTATGAGCCGAAAACACAATCAAGTCTTCTGTTCTGAGCTGTTTAGGCAAAGAAAGTAAAAGCCACAAGGTTCTGCTCAATTTATGAATTTTCTTTTCACAAATCCCCAGTAAATCATTTTCTCAAATCACATTATGAGAAACACATAGAGTGACAGTGTTTTCCTGGCAGACAGTCATGATTGTTTTTTCCCCTACGTGTTATTTGTTATTAAATTGCATTCATTACTTTAAACATGTGAGAAACCTTGACTGTATTTTGACTAGTTACCAATCTAACCAAACAAATAAATGAATTATTGAGAACAGTTTAACCGGAGCAGGTTTTCTTGCCTTTACACTGCTAGTTGAGCAGTCCAGCAAATCATTTACAGATCAATTACAATCAATTGTAATTGATGCTACTCAGCCAGTGTGACTGGAGTCAGTGAGTTGTATACATGCCCAGGGGAAAATAAGTGTGGAAGTGGCATATATGATGTGATGGAAGTGTTAAATCTGTTTGTTGTTCCACCGTTTCTAAAAGTAAGTACTTCTTTTTAAGATGAACATTTTCTCAAAAGCTCTCTCAGTTCTAATATGTCTTATTAGAGCGTTTTGCTTCAGGAACTTCTGTCTGACTGGACCTCTTTGAATTTTAATTGATTACACCTGAGCTACTGTCACTCTAGGCTGCATTTACACAGACACGCTGTGGATGTCAGATAGAAACGGTCCATTAATATTAATTTTTTCCAAAAGTCTGAGTCATAATTCATTTCAGATTTGTGCTTTGAGACTGAACAATTCACATAGAGTACCCTCATCTGTCAGAGAGGGCGACTGCCGACTGTGAAACATCTCTGCCTTCACTGTCATTTTAATAGTTTTTGATTGACTCCGACTCTTTCTCTGACTCTGGCAGGGCAATAATGATAGGAGCACTTGAGAGAATAAATCAGCAGCTATCTACACAAGCTGGCAGCAGTTATGAGAATATACCCCACAACTTCCCTCAAAGAGATAAGATGGAAATATTTTCTTTACATGTGTAGAGTCTCACAAGAGACTATGGCAATCTGACTTGATTGTCTTAAACTGTAAATGTCATTGATGTTATTACTGTATTACCTGACAAGGTCACTGGGCTTCTTGAAGCTCTTGGGGCAGAAGTTGCAACAGTTTGCAAACTTGGGTTCTGTCTCCAGCTCCACGGCCTTGTCTTTGATCTCGCTGATCCGATCCCTCTCAGCTGCTGACTGGGCGAGGATCCGCTCCGACACCGAGGCCTCCTCGCCAGGATCCTTTGCCAGCTCGGCTGTCTGCTCCTCCGTGAAAGTGATGATTTCCAAGCCCCTCCTCTTTGATAACTTCTGCTCGCCTTCCTCCTCTTCGTCCTCTTCATCAACATCTTGACTGTCCAGACCTATAACTGAGAAAGCAGGGCTCTGTTATCATCATTTGCCAGGGTAGGCAGCTCAAACTGAGACAAAGATGCATCCAAACTGATACATTTTCAACTTGGGGAAAAAAAACAAAACAGTTTTTTCTTCACAACTGAAAATTATTTCCATACAAACATCAATTGAAACCTTAACTCAAAACAGTTGAGTTAAAAAAACAAACAAACTGTTTTTCCACTACATGCAAGTCTTCATGTTCACAGTCTCATTTCCTAGAAATCCTTTTAGAGTTCTTTCTGACTACAGAGATATAGCAGTATTGTAATTAGTCAGTGTGCAACTCAGTCATGTAACTGTCAGTCAGATGATATCTAGGCATCTTTACTTTGTTCCTCCACAGCGTGCTCCTTCTTCATATGCTTTTTGCACAGCAGGCTGGTCCTGAAGCTCTCGTCACACATGGAGCATTTGAAAGATTTGATGTGGATGATCATGTGGCGGTTCAGGCTGCCATTAGTGGTGAATGAGGCGTCGCAAACACTACACTTAAAGGGTTTCACTCCTGTTAGTGGGAGATCAGAGAGAAAGGCGTGAGGAAGTTGTATTTTTTAAAATAAATTCATTTCATCACAGGAAGTTTAATTTAAGAACAACAAAAAAAGTCACATTATAAAACCAGAAGACTTTAATTTGTCATATTTTTTGACTGAAGTCCTAAAAAAAGTAAACTTTCATATGAATGTGGCATTGTCTGTATCTAAATACAAAACTAAAACTTCTAATAGGTTTAGCCATTTAAACATTTAGTTAAAAACTTAATTATGATCATGATCCTTCTTTCTCTTCATGGAGTCAGAGGGTATTCTCTTTTTTTCCACAATTTCCCAGATCCAATTCATCACATCATAATAAAAACTATTTTTTCACTTTGTTGTGAATGAAATACAGGACCGGGCTTGAGGAGATAAGGTAATCCATTATTTTCCACCACAATGTGACAGCTGGAAATTCATCAGGTATTTCGATTTAAATACAAAGGGGGTGATACATTTAAAAGGACTCATGACATTTAAAAGGTTTGAATGTGGAAAGTTTGATTAATTTAGAAAGGAAGGACATTTAAGAGATTGATTTGAGAGATCAGCACCTCTATGAAGCAAGCTCACCTGTGTGTGTGTTGAGGTGGGACTTCAGGACTCCGGCTGACACGAAGGCTCGCCCACAGAGGTGACATCTGTATGGTTTCTCCCCGGTGTGGGAGCGCACGTGCTGCTTCAGATGGCTCGACTTTTTGAAGCCTTTATTGCACCAGTTGCACCTGAAGAGGAAAAAGATGAATCAGCGGCTGATTTTTTTTTTTACCACAGAGAAATACCAAGCGCACTGATTTGATGCACAACTGTTTACAGTCACATGCTGTAGTAAAAAAGGCTGATGATGGACAGTTTGTTTTTACTAGAACAGGGACTAAGTCTGTGATCTGAATATTAGAAGCTTCCAAAAATTAACATGGCATAATTATATGTGCATTTATTCAATCTCTGAGTACACATTTCGTTGGTAATATTCAAATAACCCTGCAGTCTCTATGGATAATGCAGCACTTTCTAAACCAAAAGCCATTGAACCAAAACCATTATTTCTTTCAAACTCTTCCAGAATCTGATCTGCCTCTTTGTCAACGCAACCCAGGGGGATGCTAAATGACTCCGCAAATGGGCACAACAACAGACATGACTTATCATAACCGCCATCAAAAACCCAAAATTAGTAACTTATTGCCACTTCCTCTGCACCATTCAGCAGAGACGATGAGCCCTAGCTGACAGCCAAGTGTCCGCTGTCCCCAAAGCATCTGGCAGGTGAAATAAAGGTTTTTGTTTGTTTATTTGCTTGCTTCACAGGCAGATACCGTGTGGGCAGCTGTTAGTTATGCTGTGCGACATTTGGAGACATTCTGAAAACACTGTCTTGTCATAGCGAGTTGGTGAAGATAGTTGCGACTTGTGGGATGTGGGTGGATATTTGCTGCTCTATTTCTTAGCCGGGGGAAGTGACTTCCTGGAGGCCTGTCATTACAGTGTGGTTGCGGAGGACTCTGGTGCAGCACTTATAAAACCACAATGTGTCAGCTTTATGCTTACTTGCTTGTATGGGTTAAAAATAAAAGATATACTGTGGTACTTGTTGGTGCTTTAGAGATGCTGGGATGCTGGGAGAAAGACACAGATGCTGTCCGAGCTGTGTTGCTTTCCCCTCCACTCAATCTTTGTTCTAACCGAACCAGCTGCTGGCACTGGCAGTAACTTCATATTTAGCCTATTGACATGGGAGTGGTATCGATCTTCTTATTTAGCTCTTGGTGATTGAGCAAATAAATGTATTTCCCAAAATGTCAAACTGACCCCGAGGCTGGGATTACATGAAGAGATAGAAGACATACTGTACCTAAAGAAGAACTGTTGCTGTCTCTGGGATGCCTGAAACAATCTACCTCCCTAAAGTACCTAAAAAAACTAGGTGCAGCCAGGTGTATTGAGGAGAACTGCTTCTGTTTAAAGGGAACGGGTGGTTGTAAGGAAGACATATTGATTTGATTTTTTTCTCTCTAGCTGCCAGTAACAATAAAAACACATTGCTAGTTATTTGGTATAATGTTCTATGAGGGCAGCTCACTTTTTAAACAGAGATGGACGGGCTCTGTGCTGCTCCGGCTGAGTGATGTAACTGCTGCCATGAAACCATCATCTGGACCTCATAACCCCGAGGCACATCAAAGACACACACTCCATGCTGTTCCAGTGAGTGAGTGTAGGTATACGTGTTTCTTTTCTTACCACAGTGAACTTTCATTGAAAAAGTTTCCACAAGGCGAAAGAAGCTCCATGTTTACCATCCTATCCTCACTACACCTGCATTAATATTAAACTGATGTCAGGAACGATAACATGTGGAAATATTGAACCTATTTTTTTTTTTTTTTTTTTGCCTGTTTCTCTCTAATGTTTCATCTTGTCAGAGTCCAGAAGGGAAATGTCTACCTAGGGATGAATACATGAGATCTTTTTTCTTTTTTTTATTCAACTCGAATCCCCAGAAAGAATGAAAATAAATTCTTTAAAAAATGTACTGAATATGGCTTATTTTTGCTCTGCAGATCCTGTTTCTAAATTCTACAAAGGTGTGTGCCATATTCTAAAAAGGTCTTGGTTGGCCGGCTGAATAGATGGAGAAGTGATTACAACACAATGAGGACTGATATACCTGAGTAAACAACAGATCTCTGGGGTAAGTCTCTAAATGGTTTGCATTATCTGGGGAAGTGGCTGAAATGAAAGCTGCTGATAACAAAGGCAGGTAAAGTAATAAAGGCAGTCAGCTGTAAACAATCGCATCCACTTCCCCAGGCTCAGCGTTTATGATGGTGTGTATCATTAATCTACTTTAAGATGTGTTTGGATACTATAAATAACACAAACATGATGAAAACAGTGTGTATTGGGGAAACTAAAAAGCCAGCAAACTGACAAACAAGATTTAAATGAGCACGGAGCAGAGTAGTCACAAAGAGGTGTCAGAACTGTAAGAAAACATCTGAGCAAAACCTCTGTTCATTCATTCCAGTTTAAACTCACTGTGACACTGAATCAGCTAACTCTCATTAGCCAATTGAGATGTAATGTGACAAACCAGTGCCAATAAACTGGAAAAAGCAGAGCTCCATTCAACAAGGTGAACCTGAGAACAGACAAAGAGGAGACTGACAGAAGTTCTGGCCCCGAGATGGGAGAATGTGTCAGGCAGAAAACCGGCCCTTCAGCACCACGGCTCATCAGGCCTGAGTGCTGCGGCGCAATCAAGCCTAAAAGGTGGAATGAATATAGACAGCGGCCACTCCTGAGTTAGCGAGAGTTTGCCAAACTGCTCTCAGAGTACTTTAAGAGCAGGATTTCTGGTTGGATGGGGGCAAGAATTGCACTCTCTGAGCCTGAATGCCAAGTAAAAACCCAGTTTTGCTCATAGCATGGTTAATACCACATATACAGAGGAGTGCAGCCATGGCTAGATCCCAGTGGAAGGAGTCGCGATGAGTGGTGAGGATTGAGGCGGCAATGAACAGAGTATAAACTGTGAAAATGGGCCAAGATTCACTTTTCAGGAATCACTCGGCCAAGACAACGGGATGGGGGGGGGGGTTTGGAAGAGTCGCTAAATGTCCTAGGATGGCCGAGCCGCAACGCTGGAGTTAACAGCTGCAAACTGGTGAGGGGATTTAAGGATCGCAGTTCACTAATGCCCTCCATCTATTCTGACAGAACTGTGAGAGGATCTTTCAAGGAGAAAGGCAGAAATTGGCTTTGAGGAGGGGAAAAAGGCTGTGGAAGTGTGTAGGTCTGTCATTAGAGCTACTGGTGTTTTTACAGAGGGTTGGAATTTGAAAGGCAAAGAGAAGCGAGTGCCAGCATGTACACACAAACATAAACACACACACAGACAGACAATAAGACAGAAGTAAACCTGTAGGCTCTCTTGGTGTTGTCCTCACTGCTGTCCTGGTAGTCCTGTGTCTCCGTCAGCTGAAGCTCGTTCTGACTGGTCTGCTGAAGAAGCCCATTTGTCTGAATCAACAAAGATAAAACACCATCACTTTACTACAGACAGAAATATATTTACAAGAATATTATTCTGTGTTGTTGTTGTGTATGTTCCAAGCTTGATGCTGAAAACTCTTTAAATGAATAGTTTGACATTTTGTTATGAGAGCAACGATTCCTTTCATCTGTCTGTCTAATATGTATGAAGCTAGTCTGGCTCTCCACATGTATTCAGATATACACCTACCAGCAGCTCTGAGGCTCAACAATTAAAGGGATATTTCAACATTTTGGCAAATTTGCCTATTGCCATAATCCCTATCGTCACAGCAATAGGTTCATTACCTTTAGCTGTCGGTGCATGCTGTTTTGAGATCGGTGGAGGAGAGACGGACGAGCACTGTATTTCCACATTTCCCTCATCAAACTAAATACACAACAACTCCAAAACGCTCTTGTGCACAAGTTGTGACCTGCGCATTCACCACGCTATGAAACAATAATGGAACATTATGAGATAGAGTTGTTTTTGAGGCAAATGCGTAACCGAAACTACATTTCAGAAACGGCTGCAGGGCGGAGTGATTTCAAAAGCAAATAGTTCAGAGTATTTGCTTCATGTGTCGTTATGTTACATAATTATACGTCATTATTTCATAGCGTGGCGACTGTGCAGGTCACAACTTGGAAACTTGTAAATATTGTGTGCCTCCCGCTCTCCCCCACGGATCTCAAAACAAGGTAATGAACCTACTCCTGAGACTATAGGGATTATGGTGATAGACGAATTTCCCAAAATGTTGAAATATCCCTTTAACAAGTTGTGTCTCATTTGATTGTTAGTCAGACAGATATGTCAACAAAGGACAATCTGTGGTTTTACATCAGGTAACAAGTCAGAACTGCTTCTTGAGGAACAGTTTGTCCATTTGTAAAATGCAGTCCCCCTGCCTAGCTCATACAAATACACACAAACATGACACTGGCCTGCATTTCTTTTCCTAAAAATGCTAAACTCCCCTGTTGTGGCTCCTTTTTTAAAAAAAATTTCAAGGTATTTTGGGGGCATTTTTGTTTTTAATTGATATGAGAGAGAGACAGGAAACTGGGGAGAGAGACTGGGGGAATGACACGCAGTGTAGATCAGCACAGTTGGGAATCAAACCGGCGATAGCTTCATTAGGCATTGCCAACATAGGACATACTTTTAACCACCCCCCCTTGTTGTATTTGTTTGAAACTGATTACATGAAAAAATAGAAAAAGCAAGCACATCCCTAAGTCTAAACGCCGGGACAACACAAGTAACTCAAGGAAAAAGGAAAGTCCAGCTCCGGAGCAATAAATTATTGCTCTGCTGTTGTTGGTGTGCGGACTTTCCTTGAAACTGATTACAACCACAAAAATTGAAACGATCAATCAAACGAAAAAATATTATTACCCGCTGTCCTACATAGTTTGCTGACCATTTATCATGCAAATTCTTGGCATCAATTACAAAATTAAACCAACAAGTATATGAAATCTATACGTTTGCCTTCACTTTAATTACAAGAGGATGATCAATTCTAAATGGGAGGACAGAGTAGCCACTCACCACCTCAGCACTGGAAACATGGAGCAGATTGGGTGGGTGGTAGCTGGAGGACAATGCCTGAGACTCCAGGGTGCTGGAATCTTGCAGCTGCTGAACAGTGGAGAACTGAGACTGATTGTAGCTTGAATCAGTGATGGTAAAGCCTGGGGGGAACCGACAGAGAACAATCAATCTCATGAGTTAATGATCACATTTAAAAATACAATATTGAATTTACACAGATGGGAATTTAACTTTCATCTGAAAAACCACTCATCAGATAGAGAGGAGGATTATTGGACAAAACAGCTAAAGTAGATCTACAGCTCAGCAGAAATGCAGTTCATGAGTCAATAAAGCACAGATTCCTGTCTCAGCAAGAATAATAATAAGAAACTGATTATCCAACTTCAACACAACACAGAACCTTGGCCATGGGAGGATCGTGTCTGCTGATTCAAACTGAATTACTGAACTTTGGGCAAAATCGTTCACGGCTACTATTGACTGCCAACAATAATTGCCGGCTGGTTATGAGACGATGGTCGTTAGACGATCAACAGTGCTGAATCTGTTATTGCAAAGAATATCTGTGTGCAAACTGTCTAAACTAGGAATGTAATGTGAGCATAATGGCTGTTGGAGGGCGCATATGCCACAAATAAATAGATAGAAAGAGAGACAATGAGAAGACACTTTAGTGTGACTGCACTGTAACAACATGTGTGTCTATATAGTAAAGTCTTAGTGAGTCATTTGCAGCAGGGGATGTGACTGTTAAAGAAGCTAACTCTAGTGCTACACTTATCAGATCTAAACTGCTATCTGGGTAATTGTTGTTTTCATCTGCTTCTTCTCAAATGCATGAAAAGAAACACTTGTTTACTTGCTCTGTATTGTAGCAGCATGCAAAAACATTAACTCGCTTTTTGATAAACAGGTACATATGATAACGGAGGTCAGAAAATGTTAATGCTGTGTTTAAAGCCCAGTTAGATGTTTTAAATGTATTCTTTTGTGTCCAGTGTCTTTGTTTTCTGCTGTTTTCTGCTGGGGTAGCTGAATCCCTATCAAACAGGATTACAAAATAAGTAAAAAGAAAAACAAACCCTGTTCTATAATTGAGTTGATGCCTGATTCATTAAAAATGGTGTTGAAGAAAAGGGCCGAAAGCAGAATTGAGACCACACATGAGTTTTCTTTTGTGATTTTCAAGGTTTATAATGTTGTGGCATTGCAGGTGGCTCAGTATTCATACATTCTGTGACAGTTCAAGAATGACTAAATTTGCTGCAGACCCAGTTTGTGAATCTCAAACAAAGCATGACATGTGCACCTGTGAACCTGGAGCTCCAGCAATTTACCAATGAGACTCTCTGAGAGATGACTGTGGTGAGCAAACAGTGTCTTATAAATAACAAGACAATACAGGCTTTCCCTTAAAAAGCCTCTAAGGATCAGTATCATAAACCTTTTGGACAACCGCATAATAATGCTTTTATCCATGATAGCAGTACACGGCCAGTTAAAATATAATTAGATGCTCAAGAGTCTTCTTGCCCAGAGGTCTGTACCCTTGAAAATTTGATGACACTCAAGGCCATATGGCCTTGTCCCTAAAGTGATGAAAGTCCAGGTCTGTTCTGCTGAGATAAAAAGGATACCGGGCCTCCTGAGGGAATGAAAGAGAGAGATCTGCCTCACAGATGTTTGCTGTCAGTTTGCTATGCTGCCTACAGCAGCCACCCAAAATCCACGGTTCTGATAATATGGCATCCAGGCTGGCAACAGTCAGTTGGCACGATGGGAACATGGTGAGTTGGTTGGTGGGAGTAAAGAGGCAACCATATGTTTGAGAGCAGCACGCTGGCTTAAGAGCTACACAGTGGAGAGTGAAGAATGGAGACACACCGCTACAGGACACTCTATCAGACGGCACATGTCAAACCAAATTAACCGTTGTGTTTGCTATGGCAAAGGTACACAATCTGTTTTTTTTTCACACCAATTTGCAAGTGCACTATTCCTAGTTTAGCTGAGATATGGAAAGTTTATTCAATTACTAAGAGTTTTGTTTTGATGTTTTTGTCTTAAAGCTCATCTAAAGTGAGTTATGTATGTGTTTGCTTGATGCCAACACTTGCACGCAACATAATAAATTAACTTGAAACAGAATATGCCGAAGGGTTATCAGTTGAACTATAAATCAGTTGCTACAATTTATTTGTATGTAAATGCACGTTTTCCAGAGAGGGTACAGTTCATGCGTGTGTGTGTGTGTGTGTGTGTGTGTGTGTGTGTACCTTGCGTTAGAGCTTGCTGGTCAAAGGCAGGCTGAGGAAGTGATGGAGTCTCAAATTGGCTGATATTCTGAGGCAAAGCGTGTTGGGTGGTCACATAGGAGTCTGTCAACATAGAGAAAGAGATTCTATTGACCTGTCTCCTCCTTTGAATTTCAGCTCCGCTGGTCCTTTGAATGCACGGTCTATACTCTGTGTAAATGTCATCAAATATAAATGGCTGAGATCAAGACTATTGAATTTGAGCATAAAAACATGTATTTTGAAACAGAGGCAGTTTGATGTAGCAATAACATAAATCTCATTATGAAGAACAGAGCGTTTTGGTGGGAAACTGCTTCACAGAAAACTATTATTCTCCCTGAATTGGCTGTTTGTATCAGAAGTACATAGATATTTTCAGTGAGAGGTGTCCTATCCCCCCACTGATTACAGGATAGACTGTAATCCATGAAGAGCTCCAGCATACATAGCAAGGTTAGCCACATTTAGGTGAAATGACAACTGGTCCGCACAGAAGAGGCTGATCAGACCCTCCATAAGCTGAGATTTCTGTGATACTTCCTCAAAAAGTCAACAATTTGTATTTGCTCTGAATTTGACACTGCATATGAGAATTTTTCAAAATGTTAATAACGTGAAAGATTTAAATTGAAGTTATCCAGGTATTTTTTGAATACCACTCATACCTTCTCCTTGTACCAGTGGCTGATCGCTTAGCGGTGCCTCCAGTGTCACTTGTTGACCTCCATTCACAACCTCTGTCTGGCCTAGTCCCAGCATGCTTTGCTGCTCTGCCGAGGTGACAGTTTGCTGCTGGAGGGAGTCGCTCTCTATTTCCACCTGCATATCGTGGGCCACAGGAACTGCTCCTAGTGGGTCCTCTGTTGGCTGGGGCTGCAGCTGCTGGGCCAGTTCATACCTGGTTTGGTACAAAAATTTGATGTAAAGCACTGATGATACTCATTATAATGTGTTTTTGTATTTTTTGTCTGTTACTGTATTTTTTTAACTAAGCATTAACGGCCAGTCACACTAACGAAGCCCAAACCTGTGTGTCTTCATGTGCTTCCTGCAGTTGGGTGATGACTTGAAAGTCTTCTGGCAGTAGGGGCACATGTAAGGTCGTAGGTCACTGTGGGTGGTCATGTGGCGTCGCAGGCTGCCGCTGGTGGTGAATGTTGTGTCGCACATCAGGCACTTGTATGCTTTTAGGCCTGAGTGTGTCCTGATGTGAGCTTTAAGCACTCCAGAGGAGGCAAAACCTCGACAGCACTGCACACACTTGTAGGGCCGTTCTCCTGTATGAGATCTGCGATGATAAAAGGAGTATTCAGTATTAATTACACTGCAGCAGGATAGGACTTAATAGATGAGAATATGAGTTTGCTGAGGGATGGTGTTGATGGTTTTAATTGAGGTAATTACATGTAATACACATTTATTTCTATTGAAAAACGAATATATTCATGAGAACAAACAATATGAGCAAATTTCAATATTATCACCTTAGAAAAATGGAATAAGTGTTGTGAGCTCCCATAATAATTTATGACTTGGCCAACTTGAATCAAACTTCCTGTGTTTAGTTGTTGTTTTTATTTTTTTATTTTTTAAGTTTTTGCTGTTTCCAGTTCCATCAATGAATCAAGGCCAAGTATCACTAGCTGCAGATATGGATCCACTATCTGAGTTACGAGCCATTCATCTAAATCTGCAGACATGGAAGACAAATGGAAAGGAGGCAACCAGCTAAAGGTGCTGCAGAGATGACAACACTATCATTTAGAATAACCTCTCAATATTGAAATGAAGACAAATGCTGGAAGTTTGTCATAATGAAAATGCTAGGGTTCAACAGAGATACTGTATATCACTTACGTGATAAGAGCATAATAAGCTGTTTTGAGGATTCTTGTTTAATGGGAAATTTGTTTTTTCAACTTTCAATACGATGCAGTGGCTTCTCTTCTCTCCACCTGCTACAATATACTACAATATGCTCTCCCTTCACCCTCTCCTGTGTCCCCCTCTCTGCCTCCTCATCTCCTGGCTGTCGATGAGCTCAAGTCTAAAGCTAAAGTAAATTTACCAAGCTGAGCCCTATTCTCTGTAGCTGTCTGACATGAGACTAAGTTTATAAGAACCATTTAGAAGAGATTTCTGGGATTTGCTGCTTTGCCCTCTAGAAGACTCCATCAATCTCCCAGCTGTAAAAGACAATCTATTTTCTGTAAAATGGTAAATGGTAAACTCTCTTCTTGTTGGGCAAAACTTTAGAGAAAGACTTTTGGTAGCGGAGCAAAGGCATCACCGAGATCAGCAGGGGTGGAGGCTATGACTATACCCTGTAACAGTAATGTCACTCTGATACTTTAAAGGGATAGTTCAACATTTTGGCAAATTGGCCCATTGCCATAATCCCTATAGTTTTAGGAGTAGGTTCGTTACCTTTATTTGTCGGTGCAAGCTATTTTTAGAACGGCGGAGCAGAGCCGCGAGCTGCTCAGATCTACGTTACGGAGGCTAATGGGATTTCTTGGTTTCCCTCAGCAAACTCATGAAATACACATACCAACAACTCCAAACGCTCTTGTGGAGAAGTTGTGAGCTGCACATTCACCACGCTATGAGATAATAACGGAACGTTACGAGATGGAGTTGTTTTCGAAGGCAAATGCTGAGACTGCTTTGCAGAAAAACTGCCCCCAACGGGAACGCACATCAGTGGTTTTGCATGAATTTACCTCGAAAACAACTCTGTCTCGTAACATTCTGTTATTATCTCTTTAAGTTAATACTAATTCTAGAAAAGACTGTGGCTTGATAGAGAAACAAATTCAGTGTGGATAAATGGTTTGTCCAGCCTTTTTCAAACTAAAATTGCTACAGTGCCTAATCTTTTTTGTTATATTTATAACAGAAACTGTCACAATTAACATGATGGATATTAAAGAAAGCTGTGAAATATCAGCAAACCAAGGGAAAACTATATATACAGTAATGGCCGTAAAATCATACAGCATTAGATTATGCAATATCCAGTGTTGTAAGAAAGCCTTACCTGACATGCTGTTTCAGGTGGCTTGATTTCTTATAGGCTTTACTACAGAACTGGCACTTATAAGGTCGGTCATTGCCCACCACCTCCAGGTACTGCTGGAAAGCCAGACGAGGGTTCTGCGATGGAATGAGGCCTGGTAAACAACACAGCAGCAAGTGAATGACACATTTCATGTTGTGCAGAAAACTCAACACACATGAAGCACACAAAGACAGATTAGCAAGACAGAAGGTGAACAATACAACGACAGAAAGTGTGTGTACATTTACTATCTGGAAAAGTACCCATGAGCCTGTCGACATTGTGCTCTTACCAAAGTCAGTGATGAGGATGGGCTCCTGCAGCGGGATATCAGGCAGAGGTAGGTTACTCTTTGACACTTTGGCTTTGTTGGCTTTCCGTGGAAATTTGTGCTTCTTCTGCTGCAGGCTTTTGAAGTGAGAAGCGATGTGTGTTTTCCTGTGGCCTGACGTACGAAAGATCCTGTCACAGTGAGGGCAGGGAAACGGACGCTGACCTGGGGAAAGCGGGGAAAAACAGCACTTTTGGAGAATTAGTATTTAGAGAATTCGACTGATTCTGATTTGTGTGCTTGGCTACACACATCAAAAGATAACAGAATCATTAAGTGTTACTATCCCTAAGCCAATCTAAGCAAATAATATGAAAACCACACATAAACCAAAAATGTAAGCTCTTACAATTTTATTCAATATTTGGCTACAAAAGGTTACAAAGCCTTTTAGTTACCAGGAGACAATAAATATTTCTACAGCACAAAGAAAAATGACAAAGATATGAAACTGCATAAGCACAATGCCTTAGTGAGAAATACAGCTAACAACATTTTTATAAAAACCCTTAGCTTAGAGCTAACACATTATTAATCACCTAACATAGACAGTGCTATCACATAGCAATTAGAAGGACAAAAACTAATGCACATGATAATCAAACTGTTACAGTTTTGTTTCTCCACACCAATACTGACATGTCATGTCCAGGGCGAAGATACTTTAAAGTAGAATCTCTACGAAGAGGTAAATACAGAATGACTGCAAGCACATGGACTCAAAGGACGCTTCTAGCCGAAGCAGCAACGATATATTTACAAAGGTCCAGCTTTTGTAATTCGCTGCATAATTTATAATATATAACAAAGCGCTGCTAGAAGCTGTTAGGAAAATGAAAACATTAGGTTGAAAGCTCAAGTATATCTCGTTTGAGTTATGCAAATTAATTTCATGTGGGCATAACAGTTGTACGATGTGACAAGTGCAATAAGCCAGTAAAGTGAAAAAAGTGCGTTCAAGTATTCATTTTTATTTTGGTTTTAAGTGTAACCCTTTCATGAAATGGACCTGCTTCTCACCTGTATGCAGTCGCATGTGTACCTTCATGCTGCCAGAAGTGGAGAAGCACTTCAGACAGCACTGACACTCAAAGGCCTTGATACCCGTGTGCGTTTTCATATGTGCAGTGAGGGTACTCTTGACAGCAAAAGCTCTGAAGCATTGTTTGCACTTGAAAGGCTTCTCGTGGGTGTGGATGCGAATGTGGCGAACAAGGTCGCTTGGCTTCTTGAACTCCTTGGAGCAGTATGGGCAGCCATGCCAGCGAACACCGTTCTCTTCCCTGATGGAGCCTGGGAGAAAAGCAAAAGTAAAGCAGCCGTCTGTTGTTTGTGAAAGAGGAACAGTGCTGCAGCTCAAAACTGTTTTCATTTATCTTCTTTGTAATCAACTGATAAAAAAAATAGATAAATTTGCTTTTATAATTTAAAGAGCCGGCGGTAAACAACAGCATTAATCTATGATTATGTGAATGCAGATAAGACAGGAAACAATTTCATGTATTTTCAATCTGCAAATGTTAAGTAATTTCCCAAGTTCATATCCTAAACTCATTAAACACAAATGTTTTTGTTGATTCACGATTAGATTTACCGAGTAATCATTTTATAACATAATTTACTGCCAAGAGGAGATAAGTAAATATAATCACTAAGTTTATAGCTGGTTCAACTTCAAAACTAATTCAGGAGGAGTCGAAAACTCAACTTACAGCATCCATCCCCCTACCTGGCATTTGTATGGGTTTCTTGAAAATACTCCTTTTCTTCTCCCTGACTGGTTTGTCTGGTCCTTGTACTTTCTTGCTTTCGACAGTGGCGCCCTCCGTGGTCTGGTTCTGTGATTCTCTGGCTGTGGCGTCACCCTGTGGCTGGACCACGCTCAGCCCACTGTTCTCCAGAGCTTGCTGCAGAGATAACATCGAACAACATCTGCTCACAGCCCCATGACATTTAACTTAAAACTGCCTCCATGCACAATCACCATGAGTTATGGAAATCTTTTTTTTTAAAGAAAAGAAAAGAAAAAAATATACTTAATCAGGTTATTAATTGTTATTGTTATAGACTCAACAAAAGAAGGTATTGTATTTTTGTGAGTAAGTACTGAGAATAAAGACGGCTCCACAACCAAAGCTCATTTGTAAGAGCTCTGGTTAATGCTCCTGCAGTGCTCAACCATGAAGCTTCCTGGTGCAAAGTCATTATCATACTGCCTCATTTCACTGGGATGGAAAAGTCCTGTCATTCAGTCACCAAAGGGAAGCAGGTTGACAGTGCATATAATTTAGTTTCACACAAACCTCATTTCAGGGACATTTTAGCAACATTATGGATTTTTTTCCTCCTCATCACTTTCTCTGTGTTCTAATCCATTCCCACCGTGCATTCCCATTTCCATCTATATGTTTTCTTTTGTATTTGGTACCACTGACACTACTGTTCTGTTTAACTGCAAGTATCCCTCACAGACAGAAATGCCAGGAACATTTTCCAAATGCAGAGTTTTTATCCATCCTCGTAGACTGGAGCTGGATTATACTGGCTTGGTCTGAGGCATGCGTTCCCACTCAGCAGGGTCCTGAATACTACTGGGTTTTGTTCTGATTGTCTAACATATTTACTTTGTATGTGTGTGTGTGTGTGTGTGAGTGCCGCTCGCTCACCTGCAAGATGTCCTGGTTGATGGCAGTTTCCATGGTGATGGCTGGCTCCGGAGGTTGGGGCTGGGCTGTCTCCTCACTGACCTGTTCAGACAGCTCTAGAAGTTGCTGGATGACATCTGTCACCCCCTCGCCGCCCTCTGACCCTCCGGGACCCTGACCTGTCGCCTCTGCCTCCTATGGGAGAAGAGGAGGGGGTCCGGGTGGGGTGGGGTGGGGGTACAGGATGGGAAAAACAGAAGAAGAGGTCCAATGTAACAACTGGCCAGGACAGGCCATAATCTAAAAGCTGATTCATTTTTTTATTAGGAATTCTGTGGAGCAGAAAATTAGCAAAGCATTAGGTTTAATTGAACCAAATGTTAATTGGTGTCTGCATATGTCTGAATCATTGACTGTTTGATACATCATGCACCGAGATTGACATTAATGACATATATACAGACAGGGGTTATATTTACATATACTGTACATTCAGTATAAGCCTTTTTGGTTATGGATACATGCAACTGCCATTAGGAGAAACAAACTAATAGTGTATAGTTTGTGCTCGTGTGTACATTCTTCTGATTCTTCTCCATGTTGACATATTGTATCACATACTTTCTGCAAATCTGTCGCCTGCTACACTCTCGACCTCTCTTATCAACAGAGTGCTTCTGTCCAGAGGGGGAGTCTGGGTGTTTTTTTGTTTTTGTCGACTGTTGTGTCAGTGGTTTCAGAAACGCTCAGACCTACAATCCTGAACCATCCTGTCAGTCGAAGTCTCTGAGATCATTTTATTCACATTCTGATGTTTGATATGAACATCCTGACAGGTATCAGAATGATTTTATCCACTGATGCCTCATGATTGGCTAATGGGATAATTACATGAATAATAAGACATACAGCTGGTTTCTAATAAAGTTCTCAGCAAGTGTATGTGAAAGGTGGCATTCAAACATCACTCAACCGCAAATAATAATTGATCACCCAATTATTACCAGATAAAAACTGACACATTAATACCATTGTTGTAGACAGGGGAGACCATCACTGAGAAGACTGACAGGTTCTACTCTGCACTTCAGACTCCTTGCCAGTCCAAGTTTGGCAGGATATCTGCTTGATTGGCTTATGACAGGAGGAGGAGAGTGCAGCTCTTTCAGTGGAAATGAGCTGAAGAGTTTACAATTTTTGGCAATGAGGCATAATGAAACGCCAATAAAACAAAAAATAACCAGCACTGTTATCTATTTACCATTTAAGAGACAGAAGAAAAGCAGCAAAAAAAGAAAAGAAAGTGCTGAGGGAAAACACAGGCACTAATTATACTGTGGCTGTGAGATGAAAGCTCCCAACTATCTTCACAATAGACTTGTTTGAAGCAACAGCAGCAATAAATCAATTATTTAACAAGGGAATGCCTTGTTTTTCTGCTGTTGGAAAAAAAAACATTGTTACCTTGTTTCTCAGTGCCTGTCACATTTCCATTGAAAAGAAAATTAAAAAGTATTCTCATTCTCAGTCTAAACTGAGTCATAGTGACACGGGAGAAAGAAATGGCTGGAAAATTAGATCATAAAACTGTCTGACATGAAAAATTAAGTAATCTAAGTAAAACTTATACCCAAGTAATCTTTTCAATATGGCTGTTCGCCACTGGCACTGCTTGAGAACCTTAATCTCTCGCTCTGATTGGAAACAGAGCTGCTGACTTCAGGACTCACATAAATCATAACTAACTTTGTGGCAGGAACTCTAGTATATCGCATTATTCAACAGAGAGGAGTGATTGGATTAACTCGAGTGTGTTCAGAGTGGATGAACGGGTGAGAAAGGTCGGCAAACTTTTTTTGTTTGTGTTTTCTATGTGCTGCTCTCTTACCGGAGTGCTGGACGGGACCTCAATCACAGAGATGTGCATCTTGCTGATGTGGGCGTTCAGACTGCCCAGCTTCTTAAATACACAGCTGCAGTCCATGCATGGGAACAGTGGTACGCCTTGGGTCTATAACAGAGGATTAAAAATAAAATTTAATAAAATAAAAAATAAAAAACAGGACATTATTCATGTTTGATATAGAAGCCCCATAGAGTTATATTAATCTTAGAACATCGTGAAAATCAGAGAGAGTTTCAGAGAGAAATGTATTTAGATACCATCTCCAGCTGACACACTCCCAAAAATGATGTCTGGGTATTCAACTGTTAATCCATCTGGACAGAAATGCAGAGCCATGCCCAATTCAGTTGATAGATCTCAGCTGATGTTCCTGCTTTGCCCACTAAAGATAATTATTTATTTACAAAGCCTGGGAGACTGCAGGCTAAGTACTGCCAATTACAAATGCCTGTTTATGGATCTCCATTTGATGTAGTGACCAGCTGAGATTCTCATATGTTACCTTAAAGACAGGAGGATACTGTATTTGTCTGAACTCAAGACATAATGCAAGGTTGTAGGTGTTGGCATAAAGGTAGTTTAATCAATGTAGACATTTATACATTTGTCTTTTTCCTGGTCCTTTGTTTATCAATATAAAAAACAACAACAGACTGCTGGTATTTACAATGCTCTACATGGAAATAACCAAAGGTGTGGGCTTTCATTTACATGTAAATAAATGAGAACTCACACCTCTTATTGAGTCAGTTATCACTATCTGTAAATAGGAATAATGAACTGTTCTCCCGTGAATAATACCACCTGCTAGCTTCTAATTTCTTCTATTATGATAAAAATAATAAAAAATGCAGGTCACCATGCACTAATAATATATGCTATCCCTGTTTAGTTATATTTGCTTCTAACATAATACGTCAGTAGTAAGCGTCTGTATAGTCACGACCATTGAATATGAATCGGGAAGGAAGCAGTGTTGATGTCTGGATGGAAAACACAGTGCAGTTTGTTGAATTTGCCTGAGGGGAGCTTGGGCGAAGCTAATGTCCAGAGCAGATACGGGGACATTTGATTGGATTTGGCAGATTTTTGGAGTTTCAATCTCCCCGTAGGGATGCTACAATCTGAGCAGGTATGAGTAAGATGCAGAAAAATAGCTGGAAAACTGAACCCCTGACAAGACATTCATAACTGAATGACAGTAAGTGGTGGGTGGATGACAAAAAAAAACCAGTGAAAAACATTTTTGAAAGTCAAACAAATCCACAAGAAAAAATATGACAGAGTGTGGCACTAAAAACAAAACACAAGCATCGGGGAGGCTGATTGCTTTTTCCATGCAGGACCAAACACAGGGGAAGCAGGAAGATCAGCATCAGTGAACAGGGACTATTGACGGGAAGTGAAGAGAGTCTGGAGATGGCTGAACACCAGGGCCACCATAAAGCAATGTTTTCCAACCTTGGGGTCGGGACCCCACGTAGGGTCGCCTGAAATTCAAAAGGGGTTGCCTGAAATGTCTAGTAATTGATTAAAAAAAATTACTGGGAAAAAAAAAAAATGTCATGATTAAAAACACCACACACAACCTTAAGCAGCTGTATTCTATACTTTCACTTTCTCGAAGATAAATCGAGCTGAAATAAAATGCAGCATATAAAAATATCTGAGCTGGCACATCTTGATTGAAGGCCATGATCACGTTACTGCGGGGTCGTTGGGAACCACTAACATAAAGGGTTAATCTGGAGTGTTTTTGTGAGAGTGTAAGGCCATAAGAAAGAGCTACAGCCAGGTGTTCTCAGTGTCAAGATGATGGCTATATGGCAGCTGGGTTCAGGGCAAGTGTGCATACATGGGAAAAGATGAATGGACACAGGAGGAGTACCTACAAGTGTTCACTGTGGTGGTAATCATGATGTGAATGTAAAGGATGGTGAAAGATTTCACACGAGGCGGCAGTGAGGATGGTGAAGGCAGAGATGTTAACAATGAAGAAAAGAAATGTGGAGAAATGGAGGGGATGGCAGAAATCTTGAATATAGATAGGTAGGTAGAAGATTTTTAAATGTCATGCTCTGATGCCATTAATTCTGTGAGTGAGGTTTAAATATATTTAGTAGTTGATGTAGCAAAGAGGATTTGGGGATAAAAGATTTTTAAAAAGTCAGATTTTCTTTCAGGAAATTGAAGGCAGCAGGGAAGCAGCAGGGAAGAAGAAAGGTGGTTAGGCTAGGGAAAAGTGAGTTTTTGTTTTTTTTGTTTTTGTTTAATATGGAAACTAACAACCCAGGCCCAGAGTTACTGTTAGCTGGCATAAAATAGTAAGTAGAAAATGGAGGTGTGATTCCTTAGGCCAATGATTCTCAAAGTGGTAGAGAATAGCTATATTACAGGTGGGGGGCACCAGTGTTTCTTTGGCGCTTGTTCACTGGCCCATCTGATTTCACATTTGCCTACTGGCAAAAACGGAAACGAGCCAGTTAGATATGAAGAGATGAGAAGCGTAGAGAATATAGGCCTACATATATGTATGTCCGAAAGACTTTGTCCTGTGAACGAGGGAGGATTGGATGGTGGCACGGGTTAGTGATGGATGGATGGATGGATGGATGGATGGATGGATGATGGATGGATGGATGGATGGATGGATGGATGGATGGATGGATGGATGGATGGATGATGGATGGATGGATGATGGATGGATGGATGATGGATGGATGATGGATGGATGGATGGATGGATGATGGATGATTATGGAATTATGACCTGACCTACTACTACCCTCCCTCCGCCAGGTTGGGGCTTGAAGATTCTCCCTTGGAATGACCAAAAAGTTTGAGAACCACTGCCTTAGGCCAAGTCCAAGTTATAATCTAAAAAGCACAAGTTGCATAAGGTCAAGCACAAATTCAATATTTAATTTTGTCGTGCTGCTCTCTGTTACACTCATCTGAGCCACAGCTGTGCGTAGTGGCACTGGCTTCATATAAAATTCAGATAGTTTATAAAAGAAACATATAATTCTGTAATGAAAATAACCAAAGCCCAGTGTTTGATTTACTTTCTTACTTGTGTTGGCTTGTATTTCCTATTTTTCTGCACTTTAGTACTTTAATTCTATTTGTGCTGAGCAAAGATTTTAGATGCCATTCATACACAAACAGTGTAATGGTCTCAACATGCCAACGCCCCACATGACCCAAAACTATGAGCTTTTTACTCCCTTTGCTCCTCGATACGCATCTGTTCATGAAAATTATTGCAAATAATGCCTGAACATGATTTATTCATAACGTCAGTCAATCATAAGGACAAACTCCATCCGGAACAGGAAAGCTGCTGAAGAACACTTGCGAAAATTAGATGCATTATTCAAATTATTCAGTTGTTTGGCTTTTCAGAGGTAATTCAATCATCTGGCCCCATCACAGGCTTTTAGCAGGGGACACACAATCATGTTAGTAAGTGAGGGGAAAAAAGATGTACATACTTCAATTTGTTCAAACCTATTTTGTTAAAAAAAGACAAAGAGAAAGTGTGAGGGAAAAGTGAACTCAACGCCTGGCTGCCATTTGACCCAATGAACCACTCAAAAAAAATTTATCATGTAACATTTTACATTGATGTATTTTCGGTGTACTGGAACATAGAGGAAAACCATCAATCAGATATGTACTCAGATTCAGTCAATTCTGAGAGAAACACCATTAAAATCTCCAACACTTGGGCGATGATGTGCAGATGACGTGCAGCTTGTATGATGGCACCAATTTCCTCACTTTCTTTTTCAAATGTATCACTGAATCATCGGCTTTAAAGTCATTTTTATTACATCTGCTCAGATAACTATAAAGTAATTGCAAACTTTTATTACAACCCATTCTCAGAGACAGCTCTTTTATGGTCTGCACAACTACAATTATAGATTTCCGCTACATCAGAGTAGACGCTGCAGACTCTATAGGCCGTCTCTCAGACTGTACTTCGGAACAGCGATGCCTTGGCTGACAAAACTAACAAGCTTATGTACAGAGGGCACATTATAAATCATGTTTATAATATAGAGAGTTAGAGAGTTCACAATAACATTGGCAATCACGATTAAGTAGACAGTATGACTCAGACTGATGGGGGTGTCATTAGTTTTGCAGAGGTTGTGACCCAATTATTAATATCATTTAGGAAAACAGGGGCTTATCCCACCACTATTAATCCACCCATTAACAGGCTTCGTTAACAAACCCTGCAAATGGACATCGAGACACAAGGGAATTCATTATCTATGAACGAGAACACGCAGGTACCGACGTGGGAGGACTTTGATGTGCACAATTCTTCGGACCTTTCAACCACAGTTTGGGACTAAGAGGAAGTAATCTCGGTGACAGAGCGCCATTAGAGACCAAAGTCCAGGCTAAATTAGGATGGATCAATGAGAAAGCCTCTTTAAAATTGGCCGCTGTGAAGTGCTTACAAAGACGGAAAACCAAATGAGGAACAAAGAGCGGCAATTTCGCCCCCGATTCCTATTCCAACAGACAAACAATATGGCACGGTGTCCTTCTGCATTCAGTGTAACAAGCTGTGAGCAAGACGGTTGGCAATTTAGTCTGAGAGTGAGGGAGGTGCACAGAAAGAGACCACAGTGACCAGCACCGAACCAGAATAAAAATAAATTGATAGAGAAACACCCAGAGCTGATAAAATACATAGTAAATCACAAATCAATCAAGTTACACTAGAATCTGTTTAACTGTAGAGTCACAAAGCAAACAGTTTGAAGCACTGTATCTTATAAGATGATCATTTTACAGTTTTTACATCTTAAATCTTTATCTGTAAAAAGTAACTCATAACTAAAGCTTTTTACTTCAATGTAGACAAGTAAAAAGTAGTCAGTCACTAGTCAGTGGACTAGGAATATATATTAACATAGAACAGAGTTACTCAAGTGAGGAGACCACATATATTGTACAGTACTTGGGTCACTGCAATTGAAAAGTCTGTTTGATTTTCCAACAACTGTTCATCACATATTACTGCATGTCACACAGAGAGTGACCAAACCAGTCAAACTTGAATTATCGTCATTTGAGAGCCCTCATTTACAAATCTCTCCCCAGGTACACAAGCAATGATACCAAGGATAGCAAGAGTATAATCTGCCCTGAGCTCAAGTTCCCAAAATAAATGACAAAATCAATTCTCATTCACTTTGCATTCTCATAGAGTAACATTGGCTCTTCTATTTAACAAACAGACACATATATTAATACAACTTTGAGTGTGAGATGTAACGGGTCATCCTGCCCCCTCTGTCTTTCACAGATAATAAAAGCTGCAGGAATTGAAAGAACCGAATCAGGATTTAACACAGAAAGAAATGAAAGAAATCACTAAGATGTATTTCTAATTGTTGCTTCAGCTCTCTGAGGATTTAAATAGAGATGGATCTGTTGTACTGGTGATGGGAAGTGTCTGACATGAACTTTGAGAAAACTCTATTTTTTTTCACCTCCTGCCAACTGCCTGTTTGATTTTGGTAGGCAATTATCACATCACACAGAGATTAGTATTGGAACCTGCAGCACTGTGCTCTTACCTCAGAATGAACTCTCTGTACGTGGGAGTGCAGGTTCCCCTTCTGGGAGAAGGACGCCGGGCAGAATATGCAGAGGTGAGGTTTCTCTCCGGTGTGTCTCACCATATGAGTCTGCAGCACCACCTTCTGGTTGAAAGCCTTGCCGCAATGTGTGCACTTGTAGGGCCTCTCACCTGGAGGGAAGGGCAAAATTCGGTCAACAGGAGCTGGAAATGTCATTTCTGGAATCTTAATGAATACTCCAAAATTAAATTAATATACAGTTGGGGCTTCTTCAGCATTTCAGGCTGGTTACAGCAGTGGATTAGGCCATCAATATGCTCTTTTTCAAGATTCAAGATGAAAGATTTACTTAAAATGTTCATATTTTGCTTAGATTATGCTGTTTTCTTCCCAGTTTCAAATCAGCTTTAAATCAATTTTATTAATTTGCGAGAAAAAATGACATCATTCCTTGGTTGTGTCCATCTACTTATGCCACCGAACAGACCCATTACGATATCAATGTGACTGTATGCAAATTTGTTACCATGGCACCAACATGTGGCTTCTAGTATTATTTCAGGCCTCAAATACAATCTTATCTACTCCACTGCAAGTCAGAGAGAGAGAGTGCATATTGTGTGTATGTGTGCGTGAGTGTGTGTCTCTTTTCTCCCTAAGTGACTCCTCACCTCATCAGCTTAAGGGCTGGTTGAGATTTCAAGCACAGAGGAACCAACTCCATCCACCATTACTCATACAGCCAGCCAGCAGAGCAAACAAATTAACATGTGGATGATGTAGAAACAACATGTGGGTGGGAGCCGCTGGCTACATTTACCTGAACTTAGGCGGCTGAACGACCACAGAGAAACACAAGAATATTAGAATTTAAGCAGCATATTGCAATTCTACCCACACAACATCTCTGCGTGACAGCTAAGTGATGAATCGAGCTGAAACGGAGAGAAATGGAGCGTAAACACAGCATTCCACTCAGGGATCGGTGGGCTTATAGTGTGGAGTCAGATAATCGAGGGAAAACTTCATCAGGAAAGAAAAACAGTTCGGTTCAGAAGAACAAATATGAGACTTTGGTTATGAAATGCTGCCTAGAATCCAATTAAAGGACCATTTAAAAACTGAAATCAGCCGAGAAGACTGGCAATTCTCCTCTCGGTGTCAGCGCTGCCCACACACCCACAAGCTCTCCTGCTGTGACGGTAACATACGGCTTTGGAACAGCAGGTTATTGTTGAGCCTGGTGCCACTGCCCACCCACGCCTTGAGACAAGATCCAGCTCAGGTTTCATAGAACCCGCAGACCAGCATCAAACACTTGGGAATTTGTACAGTGCATCCTAGATATACGTTATGTCTCGATAAGCTACACACACACACACACACACACCGTCCAGTGCTTTTCGCTCACCTGTGTGTATTCGTATGTGTCTGACGAGCTGGCTGGGCTTTTTGAAAGCCTTTCCGCAATGATTGCAGCTGTTTGTGAACCCGCTGCGATCGATGTTTTTCTTGTAGTTTCTGGAACTTGAGGTGAGTGGCCTGAGGAGGGAGCAAACACACAAAAAAAATGTTTTTATACAACCTGCAGTAACACAGGGCCGCTGGTTATTATCAATAACACAGCAATGCACAATAGGAGCACAAATCCTTTCCATCTCTGTAGCAGCTACTGCACCATGAAGCAGCAAGATACAGCTGACCATCAGACTGCGCAAGGTCACTTTGCAAGATGTTTGCTCAGCAGTTTGCAGTCACCAATTAGATTTAGGTCAACTGTGCAACACAATGGCAAAGCTATTCTACAACAAGTCTCACAGTTTGGTGTTTGGACATCTTTCATAAAATGTGACTGATAATAATATAATGTTTTCATATGTGTTCAATATTTCCCTGACAGTACCATTGGTTTAGGAGTGTTAGGAAGTGTTGCATTACCCCTAAGTTTCTTATTGCTTTTATTTCCATGAACCTAATAAGAATGACAATAACAATGACTTTATTAATCCCAAAAGGGAAATATATTTATTCGTAATTACATAGAAAAACTTTAAATCATTGTTATGTGAATCTAGACAACAGGTGTAAATCTGCTGTTGAGCCATTCCTGACACGTTTACACCGATGTTGTCAACATCAGCGTTGATTAATGTGAACTGTGCAATAAACAAAAGGTGCTGACGACTGCTGTCAAGATTCCCCGCTCTTCGTTTTCACCATCATTGTTGGTGTGTATTTTCTGTCCCCTCCACTCGTCTGCAGTCACATATTCTTCAGTTACTAGTTTTAGATCCTATCTAAAAGCCATGTACAAAACAAACTGCACTTGTGACATCCTTCCAAGCTCTTCCTTGTAATTGTTGCTGTAGCAAGGCTGGTTTAAGACCTTGGTAACAGTCTATAGATGATTTACAACACTGAGAACAGTTGTTCAGTGACTATGGATATTCTCATTCATCCAGGTCATCGTTCTTTTCTGGGCAAATTGAATCATAGGCAACTGGACTTGTATTTATTTTATTATTTGTATTTGTTGTATTATTAGACAAATACAAGTCCAGTTGCCTACAATTCAATTTGCCCAGAAAAGTTGTTCAGTGACTGGATTATTCAAGCTTTCACAAATTGCTAATGCTAATAAAAAATCCGAAGTTTAGTTCACAAGGCATGTATGAAAGTGCAGCAAAAACTCAGATATCATTAGATTAGATACCAAATAGAATGGAAGTTTATCCCTGACCACAGCTAGTGAATGTTTGTCATTATTTAATCTTCTGGGAAATGGTTCCTGTATCGTGAAGGGGTTTTACTCAATATTATTAGTAATATCACTCAGGAAATTCTGTAATATAGCCTGATGTTAACCCACCTAAAGATTTTTAACAAGAAAGTGAAATATCATCCTCAGAGTGGTAGACCTTAGACTGTTAATTGTCTGAAAGAAGACCTACAAATGTCCTTTTAATAGCTGTTAGACTGGTGCAGTTTTCTGTCTGACTCAGTGAAATGTAATAAAGTAATGTCTGAATCCCAGCCTGACCTCATCTTGACGTGAGTCTTTGTGTGTTCCTTGAGGTGTGCAGACGTCTTGAACTCCTTGTCGCAGGTCTTGCAGGCGTAGACCTTGATGCCTGACAGCTCCTTTCGATGCTCCTCCAAGTGCAGAGAGAGCTGGCTCTGAAGAACAAACTCATCTCCACACTCTGCACAGATCAAATTCTGCAGTGGTTGTCACAAAGTAAAGAAAGGACAGAAAGGACAGGGGGGAAAAAAACACAGTTTTTTTTATTATACTGTCACAAAGTAAAACACAAAAGTTTAATGTTTGATCGTTTAGCTGACTCACCTCCTCCTTCTCGTGCAACATGATGTGAGATTTGAGACTGGCGATGCGGGAGAACTTCTTATTGCACACGGGGCAGGTGAAGTCGGAGGTGGTGTGTGTGGACTTGTGGAGAGTGAGGTTGAACTCCACGTTAAACGTCTGCGGGCACAGGTCACATCGATGAGGCTGCAGAGAGAGAGGAGACAAGTTTCACTTCCTGTCATACACAGTGATCTCGCGTCTTTCACTTCAATTGGGGCGTCGTGTGGAGCAGTGGGTTGAGCAGGAGCCCCATATGCAGAGGCTACAGGTCTCGCTGCAGTCGGCCCCAGGTTTGAATCTCGCATCGGGACGGCCATTTACTGCATGTAATTTCCCCTCTCTCTGCCTCTCCATTTCCTGTCTCTCTCAACTATCCTATCACTTAAAGGGTTAGTTCAACATTTTGGCATTTGGTAGTCATTTAGTCATAGGAGTAGGTCCATTACCTTTAATTGTTGGTGCCTGTTGGTTTGAGATCCATGGGGCAGAGCTGCGAGCTGCTCAGCTAACACGGTATGATTCCCTGTACCTCAAAACAACAATCCAACAACTCCAAAACGCTCTCATGGACAAGTTGTGACCTGCACATTCCCCACACTATGAAATAATCATGCATAATTATGTAACATTACGACACATTAAGCGAATACTCAGAACTACTTGTGCTTTTGAAACCACTCCGTGTCTCCGCCCAGCAGCCGTGTCTGGAATGTAGTTCCGGCTTTGCATTTGCCTCAAAAACAACTCTGTATCATAATGTTATTGACAGGGGACAATGTACTGTTACCTCAAAGTGCAATGAGCAGCTCACGTCTCTGCCCCGTTGATCTAAAAACAACATGCACTGATTAACAAAGGTAATGAACCTACTCCTATGACTATTGGGATTATGGCAATAGGTAAGTTTGCCGAAATGTTGAACTATCCCTTTATAGACAAAAGCCCAAAGAATATACTTAAAAAAAAATCTTCCTCTTCAGTGCAGTTCTTATAGCTGCTAACATTTATTTTCGATGGAGACGGCTTAGACAAACCAGAAGAAGTCACTATGGTACTTCAATAAGTGGAAGGAGCTGTGCTGAAAGTACAGAATATGAGCAGATAACAGAAAATATTTCTTATGAGGCAGAAATGGCTCCAATATTAAATTCAATTTCTATTAGAGAAACCAACCGACTTCATTTCAGAGTACTTTCTGAATCTGGTGAGGGCCGGGAGCAAGCACTGACACGCCGAGACTGACTAAGAGTGGCAGACCCTGAGGATACCGCTCTTCAGTCTAGAGAGAGTGCCAGTGTAAGTGAAGACATTGGCCTTGAAATTGAAATGTCCCACAACTAATGGTACAGGTGCAAATGAAGAGAGGACAGTAGAGCAAAGTAGACATATGACACAGGTTTCTCTTACTCTAGTATTCTTGTTAACCACATGGAGTGTGGTTAGCCTATAAAGTTGACCAAGACAAAAAACTAAGAAGCTATAAGCAACTGGTAAGTGGAGAGATCCAATGACTATAAAATTAATTAAAATTAATTTTTTAAGAGTGCACTCATAACATAAATGAGACATGCATCTGTAATTACAAAGCATAATTTTCACAATTAAGTGCTCCTTAGAAATAAATGCCCTCACAGATCAGTGCAGTCACACTGCTGACTCCAAGAAACGCCACTGACAAGTGCAAACACATCACTGACCACACTGAGTGGATCTGATTGATGGGCAGTAACGTCCTTCACACAATACCGTATATCAAGACATGCTTGCTAATTATCATACATTATAAAGCTGGTACTGGCTCTAAGCAAGAGAAATTAGCAGCGCCTCCTGACTCATCTGATGACTCAAGAGCTATTAACGCCTTTGTGTTAGTTAGTGCAATATTTATTTTAGGATATTCCTACGTTGAAGCGCATAATGTGGGAAGATGGAATGGAAATTGATTCAATAGCCACTGAATCACATCTACTATTACTGGCGAGTGACCACTGCAGCAGCCCGTGGCTGTGATTCATCAACTAGTAATATTTACAGTGCAATTTAAGACTGTTACTGGCCAAGACAGAGTGAGAGACCCCCGCCAAGGTTGGATGAGAGTCAGTGGATAAACAACTTCCTCTCTTCTCAGTTTTAGCTCTTCTGTGACTTCTCAAATCTCTACAGCAACAAAACACAGAACAAAAACAGCAGTGTATGCATTTGTCCCTGCAATGACTCAAAGCAAATCCAGTCCAGCAGCCAGTCACATAGCGGTAGAAATCTTATCAAGTGTATTTCCATATTGTTAAAGCTATTGAAAATCCCCAGTATTGATTGTTCATTCATTCAGGTGTTAGATTGTGCCACTGCAGTTTCCCAATAGTTTCCACTCTTCACTCTCTGTTTATGATGTGTTTCTTTAGACAAGCAAAACACACATCTTGAATAACCCAGCATCAGGTCTTATTTGGCATTAGTTTATTCAATCAGCTCAATTGAGGCTGTGTTTACATCTTCAGTATCAGTAAACACCCTTGTTGAGTAAAAGCATGAGGCAATACAAAATTGCATGGTTCTAATGTAATTGTGTATACCAGATAAGTCTTAAATGAAGGACAGGACAATGTTGACTAGTAACAGCACATTCCAGGCATTTTAGAAGCAGTTGGCACCAAATGTAGAGATTGGCAGGCTATGCTAAGACCTGTTCTGGGGGCTGCCAAACAAACAATGGCATCTACAGCAGCTTAAAACTTCCACGTTGTGAAAAATCATCTGAGCTGAAAAATCCAGGACACCTCAGGCTTTAACGTTAAGCTGCTAGCTTACCCTACATCCAACCTGTAGCTGGGGCATTGCCATCCATTTCTGCTCTGACCACAGCCAGCCAATTCCTTAGGTGAAGTATTGACATTGGGGGTTTCCTCTACTCTCATGAAGTGATGAGTTTACATTCCCTTGTGAAGGTAATCCATAACAAGAAACAACCACACAGATGAAGCTTATTGCACCACTTAGGGCGTGAATGCTCACCTATCATTTCCATCACATCTCCAGTTTGACATGGCACATATGACAGCTTCTGCCTGAACTTTCTGATTGATGGTACAACACACATGAGGTTTTTTCAACCCAATTGACAGTAAAACAAGCTGAGATCCTAAAAACCCTCCACAATGATGCTATTGTTAATTGCACTGGAAATGCCATTAAGCCAGTACCCAATAAATATTTTACTTCACAAATCACATTTGATATTCAATTACTATGTCAAAGCACTATGAGAACTACCATGTATGTATGCTCTGCATAATCTCAATTGTTCCAACCAAGCAGTTTTTGTCCAGTAATAACACAGTGGTTGTACTTGCAACATGTTTGACCAACAGAAAGCAGATGCACTTCCACTGGGAGAGATGTGATGTCTGATTGTTGCAAGAAATCAAAATACATCTGCAGATGCTAGGCAACCAGCATGCTCTACTGATTTTCTCTGGATAAATACAGGTTAAAACCTGTGTCCATGCTCACTTTCTTGTCATGGCTGACTGCAGTCAGCAACTTGTTGTACTTGCCTTATCGTTGATCTCATGTTCGCGGAGATGCTTCTGCAGCTGGCTCTCTGTGGTGAAGATCTGACAGCATATAGTGCACTTCTTGTCCTTGAGCTCTCCATCACTGAAAGTTTCCCCTTTATTTTCACTGGGATCCGCATCTGATGAGGAACACAACAGAGAACACTTAAATAATCTTAATTGGATTCAAGGGGCTTTTGTCTGACAAGAACGGCTTAAGTAGATATGACAAGAGTGCATCCTCAAAAACATGGATGCTGTGATTACATCTGAGAAGTGTTTTTATACAGTACACACTGCATTATATGGAGTCTTGAGTATTTCAGAGCGGTGGTGGGTTTTTAAGAGGTTGCATACTAAGTACATGACCTGATGTCTGCATAAATTCACTGTTTCTTAAAGTACAAAATGCAGCAATCAAATATTCTAATAAAACAGTGCTCAACTGAGCTTAAAATAAAATAAAATATCAAACCTTACTGATACATTAGTCTGTGTCCAGCACCTAAACCTCTTCAAGTGGAATGTAGCCTATATGATCTAGTTCAAAGGAGGATTGAAAACTATTCCACACTTTCATTTCACTATAGTCAGATTAAAGCAAACAGTATCACTCAATGCACAGTGTTAGTTAGAGACACAAGGTTATTTCGCAACATGCTTGTTTTTCTGTGAACCTGTTGTTGTGTGTTCAACAGTTTAGTCTCACACGCCCATCTTAGCTTGTCGCTGCTACATAGCACCGAGTCAGTATAATGCTTTATTTATTAGACATCAAGCCAGCCCTGCAGTGTTATATTTATGTATGTGTTAATGTTGTTTTCAGCAAAGTTAGACCAGCCATCATCTCCATCGCGTGCTTATGGATCATTTAAGTTACCCGACCAAAGGGGTTAACATAACTTAGCTACATAATATGTGGTTTTGCGATGCTGATTATCATTATGCTAGCAACCAGGATGCGTTTTCGACAACACATCTCAACACTTCTTTAGATGATGTGCAAGCGTGAATGTGACAAACTCGCTGCGACCATGCACAACTGATCCACCACCTGCAGCAGCAGCAGCAGCAGCAGCAGCTGGACAGCCCCGCTCGCTCCAGCAGCGCTACACGGGATCAAAGTAACAATGGCCAACAATATTATAGCGCGTTAGCCCCGAAGCTAACCGTAGCAAAGCGAGCTAGTTAGCAACAACAAGCTAACGACGAAGTAGAAATAAACAATTATTAGTTGTATCCAGCGTATATGAACTAACGTTATATTGTGACAGCGCGGTCGTTCTTCCCCTTACGGACACCAATTTAGACTGGAAGCCAATAAGAAGAGGCACCGAAATGTTATTAATATCATTCCGCCTCAATCACTCCTTCGCCGCACAAAGCAAAGCCCACCCGCAATACTATATCCGGGGACTATATACACTACATTGAAGTGTTATTATATACGAAACAGAGATGTTTATCAAATAAATAGCAGGTTATTTGGATAGCCCATAATCTGTATTTTTTATTCGTTGCATTTTGATAC
Organism: Trachurus japonicus; assembly: GCF_045865225.1. Classification (NCBI taxonomy): domain Eukaryota; kingdom Metazoa; phylum Chordata; class Actinopteri; order Carangiformes; family Carangidae; genus Trachurus; species Trachurus japonicus. The sequence continues at coordinate 24,075,668 of NC_140922.1, read as the reverse complement.
TTGTTACCTGTTTCGTCGTTGCTTTTAACTCTCAGTTTGCGAGGCCGGCCCCGCGGCATAGTTCCAGTACTCAGGGCGGGTGTGCTGTGAACGATTTGCTTTTCAAAATGGCGACTCTCGGTCAGCTGTAGACAGAAGCGTCCCCATGAAGACACACAGCTGCACGGAGTAGGGAGACATCTACCGTTTGGTTCATTGTACAAGCATGATACAGGTACACACATACACAAGTTTGTTTTACTGTTCTGTTAATGAGAGTGGGACAAGCAATAATTACGAATAAGTAATAACTAAATTAATAGTGCACACCTGGTTAATTTTGTAATACCTGTTTTCAAAGAAAATGTGGCTGAATCCATTGTAAATAACATAACATAACATGCTTTAGATCAACATTTGCACACACTAGGGGTCCAGCAGTCTGAGACCGCTTTTTCATGACTGACTATAACTCTTGTTATTTTATGAGAAACAAATGAGCTGCTTGAGGCTAGCTGTTAGCTGCACTGTAAACCCTCAGGCCTCCAAAAGCCTCAGGAGGAGTGTCTGCAAGTTTAGTGGTGATATGAGCAAATTGTTTGGCAATATAGCTACACCACCAAAGCAGGTTCAACACTGCTTACTGAAATGATAAGGCATCGCATTAGCTACTTGTTTTGTCTGCCCCAATGTAGTCTACACATTTTATAATTTTGTAGGCTATCAAATTTTGATGAAGCATAGAATTAACCTGGGGCATGCTAGCAGTTCAATTGAACATGTGTTCAAACGGTCAAAGCAAAGCTTGAAAGTGGACATAGGGGAAACATTTATGACAACATTTCACAAATTGATATTCTGATGAAAACAAACTACAGAGAGATAAGCCTACCAAAAATGCTACAACAAAATTGTAGATTTTCAGCAGTAAATATCAGAAGAAGGTGATTATTGCATTGATTATAATTAAAGTCACTTATCTTGAATCTTACAAACACACTAGCTAAATTGTGATTCACAAAAGAAACATCCTAGTTATTTTGTAGACTACTGCAGAAGATAAATCACAACAGAGCATATGAAACTCAAAATTGCAGCTGATGCATAAAGTAGGGCTATAACTGGAACATCACAAATACCATGAATGCCATAAAAGAATGAATGAGCGACTATAAACTCATGCATGGCATAGTTTAAGTCCCCTAAGAGTAACAGATATAAAGATATCGTAAAGTGTGATATGTTACTTTTGAACAGGCAACTGAGCACCTCAGACACTACTGTAGCCTATTGATTTTCCAACAGGGGTATGAGGCAAGTTGTAAAATGTCTTTGCTGTCTCCAGTAGAGGGAGGCAATGAGTTATGAATGGCTTTTGCCATTTATGGGGCCAATAATCCTGCAGATGCCAACAAGCTGACGGGGGTGATGAAATGGGATTGGTCCTGTTTAGGAGTGTGCTACTGATCTGAGCGGCCTCAAAGAATGTGTGTTCCACTCAGATCTAAGTTAATGACTCCCAGCAAACTGGTGCATTCATTTGAATACTGGCCACCAGGGAGCAGAGTTGTGTATTCAAATAAAAGAAGAACAAGTACAGTATTTCGATAAACAGACTGATTGAAACATTAATAGCAAGTATTTGTTTCAGTTAATTGATGTGATAATAGTGGTAGCCAAAAACAGTAAAACTTAGCTTGCGGTCAATGCTTAGAGCCAGGGGATGCGTGTATGAGTGTGTGTGTTATGCCATTAGAGAAACAATGCACAGAGGAGATCTAACAGGGGAATAGAAGGTAATGGAGAAATCATGAACCCTGGTATCTACTGTAAGATTTTATGTGTTTCAGAACGATCACTGCATTACCTGCGTGTGCCATGGAGTGTGTACAATGTGTTCCTTTTGACAGATCACAAGTTATTATTTCTGCTACAATCAGTATTCAGAGAAGCTGTATAAGGACAATTATTTCCCCCTTCAAGTTAATCTATAATTTAAACGTCTGGTAGTTTGATGAGGTAGTAGATAATTGACATCAAGTAAGTCATAAAGAGCACTGAGTCATATGTTAAGTGTTAAACATAGCGCATAGCAAGATCATAAAAGCATTTCTGTGAAGTTCAAGGTAAAGAGAAAAAGTATAATTACATTTAGTAGTCAACCACCAAAACTAGATATTTTTCATTAAGAAAATAAAGCATTCCTTATCCAAACTAATGCACAGCAGGATTATGTGCAACTATATCATATTATCATCCCCATAAATAGATGCCCATCTGTTGTATGGCTGTATCTTTAGCAGGGCGTAAATCATACTGAATAGGAGCCTGATTGCCTCAGCAACATTTTTCCCTGAGACAGGCCTACAGGTGGAAAGCCTCGACTCTCTCGCTGTGTTTTTCTTTGTTTTGTGAAAGGGGAAGTCAGCCCCTTGACTTTTAGCGAACATGCAACCAACCAAGAGCATGTTCATTGTGTAAGAACATCTGTTCCTGCCACGCCGCCAGTTACTCTCCCTGTCCCCTCGCGGCTGCGCAGGCCACTGATCTCACCACTGAAAACAAAAGACTGGACATCACTCTGACCTTGTGGAATTGTCCACGCCCCTCTTTCCTCCCTCTCCTCTGTTTTTTTTTTATTTTGCACTGTGGTTGGCTCCCTTTTCTCTCACCGCAGTCAAGAGGAGAGTGATCAATCATTAAAATTGTCATGGGCTCTGGGAGTAGGATTGTCAGGAAACCCATCTCTCCCAGAGACATGCTAAAGTCATGTTGTGAAAAACATGCTGAGAGGGGAAAGAGAGTGAAAGAGCTGCTGTTGTTGACTCCTATCTCTTGCCTTGTCATTCATGCTAACAAGCATCAGCAACAACACTGGCATCAATGATACTGGCTGCGCGTTTCCTCAGACTCGGCTAGACATGAGTCAGACTTGAAAATGCGGTGCTTGTTTGCAGTCCTTTGCAGATGAGGTACCTTGTGGAAAACCCATGTGCAATTAAAGATTTATTCCTTGATGTGTTGGCAATCAGAAGCTTCAGTTGCAGTTTATTGACATCAGACTGCTCACAGTCGGAGCAGAAACATTCACTGACTGAAGGGTCTTTGGTGATTTTGACTTGTATGTTTCCCCTTTCAAACCAGGACATTGTTGTCTGCAGCTTCACCACCTCGCAGGCAGACAAAGACCAAGTCAGACTCCCTTCTCAAACAAAGGAGAAATTCAGACCCAATATTCTCCATATGAAGCATGAGGCCGGGCTGTAAATTCCTCGATGGCAGAGTGATGGGGGGGCGGGTTGGCTTGTGACAGGTCTTACGATGACCCTTGGAATGACCTTGTTCAGTAACATTTCACATCCTGCCACTGCTTCTTCTCCCAGGTGTGGCAGAGTCTCCCCCTGCGTTGTCAGAGAGCACTGTCCGAATCCATGAAACCAATCATTCTTTGCCATCATGGAAACAGCATCTGACAGCCATGGTCGCCATGGGCGTCCTCCCCTGTGACCATCCGCAACGGGGGACCAGGGAGGTAAGGCCATGCTCAGCAACACTCTCCGGGCTGCTTGCTCTCTGCTTTCGCAAGCAAAGCTTCTAAACATGCAAAGGATTCTTGTTTTACTTTGAAAAGTCAAACACAATACAAAACATGACAGATCCTCAAGATTGAATATTGGTATGATTTTAGCAAAAACAAGTGATCGAAAACACTCATTAAGAATCACAATGAGAGGTTATTAGCACAAACTGTGTTCACAATAACACTAGTGGAGCAGCGTGTTAGAAAAATCAGTAAACATTAGGTGTGTTATGAGACCTGCAAAATGAAATGTAGGCAGTGAAATGATAATATGTGCATTATTCAGACATTCAGTGTTAGTGTTAGACATGAATATACAGACAGTGTCTCAGTATACGGATGTGTGATGTTCTAATTATTTATTTTTTTTAAACACGCAAAGCTCAAAATAAAGTCAAATTAATTCTGTTAGATGTGACAGAGGTGGTTTGATAGCCATTAAATCTTATTTCATCCTCCCATTGTACCACACTGGTTTGTCTCTGCCTACCTTTGTCTTTTTTCTTGTGCAGTTCTCTGTCAGCGTACTGTGCAGGGGGATGTGGAGATAAGGGAGTTGTTTCTGCATATCTACCATTTAGCCTCCCACTGGGGTGTTGGAGGGAGAGAGAACGGGAGGGGGAGGGTGATGGTGGGCATAATACAAACAAAACCACAGAGCCAATGAAAAAGGTGCACACATTAATACAAAGTAAATCTGAGCTGCTCTAAAATAAAGCCCAACTCACGGTCAGCTGTGCTTGAAAGATGAAATAGCATCGCAGGAGTGTTTTGTAATCAATAATGCATGGCTGTCCATCTTCGGAAAAGAGAAAGCCCCTCCAAACACACCAGAGGCATCAGACACTCTTCATTTCATGCTGAAGGTCAGCAGAGCAGCATGGACGTCCCCACAGTACATAATACGAGGAAGTGAATACGTAGAGGAAAATAGTTTTTATTTTTTATATTTGCTCCCTCTCTTCATATATTTGTGTTTATGTATTATCAGGAAGGGACACTTTTATTAGATTAGGTTTTTCTGATGAAGTGTATTCAGCCTTGTTCCACGATAGTTATGTAATCTGATTCACATAATCTAATTCTTTCATCAACAAATTTTAGACGACAAGATGGATCCTACTTCAGGTTACAGACCATGAGTTACAGAATAAATATTTTGCAGACACAGGGAGGGGATCGAGGAAATAATTACAGGTACGAGTGAAGACCTTCAGAAAACAAGGTGGGAATGAGAGGGGAACCTACAAATAAATGACGCTGTGAATACTTCTCAGTAATTACTGAATAATAACAAGGTACAAACAGGGTAGTTTGCATACTTAGCCTGCATGTCCTTTCAGCTTTGTCTTGATAAGGAGCCAAACTACATGTGACATTTGAACTCATGGAGAAAAGGTAAACAAAACAATCTGATTAGATTTAATGGAAGATATAAAAGTAATTACAGTGAAAATGAGGTGAACAATGTGACACTTTATGAACTAGTGGAAGTATATTTTGTAAAATGTTAAAGGCAATTGAATGTCATGGTAAATAAATTCAGTTGCCTTATACTGCACTCAGTACTTAATTCCTAAGTACCTCTTAAAAGTACCCTAACTACCCCCTTATTCCTTAACCTTTTGTTTTATTGGTAGCCAATTAGTATTTGCGCTGTAATCTGAAGTGTTACCGGGAGAGATTATCATCATCTCCAACTCATTATTATTTCAACTCATTTTGATGACTGTTTTTGATGACTATGATACCACTCGCTGCGACCTCATCCTCACACTCCTCAGTGTTTTTATCACTGCCCATCTGTTCAGTCCAGATTACTGTTAAATATTAATCCCTCTCCACCCTTGCTGCATTATGACAGTATGCTCATCACCTGCTCGAGAGCCGTCGTCTGTATCGATTTCCCTCCGGCTTCTGCACATCTGGATGTTAAATTATTCTGACCGCGGCAGCACAGCCTCTCCTCTCCTCAGTCACTATAAATACAAACATGCATAGCTAGACCCCTAACACCCCCCCGTCTCCGTGCACATTCTTTATACACACGGTAATACAGTGTATATACTCTTCTGTGACTGCCTGAATGCAATAAACATAGTCATAAGAACAAACAGAATCCCATCCCCCACCTCTTATAGCGCTCACACCTCCAGAGTGCTATAAAATTTCTAGTTATGTTTACCCACACATATTCAGAGGCACAGTCACACGCTCGCACACCTGTATGCACGCACATGCATGCACCCACCTTATCAGACTGTAAAAGCCAGAGTGCTGAGCTAATGCTTATGCACCGAGGATGACACATAAGGATAATCAGCTCCCTTCCACATGAAGCTGTGGCCCCGTGACAGCTCAGATCAATTAGACACCATTAAAGGCTGGTCTCAGAACAGCCATGGAGACTTCCTAATGTCTTCTTTCTCCCTCTGCATGGCGCTAACAAAATCCATCTTCTCCCTTGCCCAAACCTAATTACAGGTAGAGATGCACTGTGTGAGATGAAAAGCTGGGAGACGCTTTGATGGATGGTGGGCTGCTGCAAAACAGAGCAAACAGGTAATTAACATGACAATAGGGACGAGGCAGGGGTCTCATACAAAGACACAAGGGTGGTGGTGGTTGTGGTGGTGGCGGGAGCAGAGGTGTGCTTATGTGTATTATGTGAGCACATTTGAGGGGACAAAAGACTCCAAAGTGCACAAATAAAGGGAGCTGATGACGAGAGCTGCAAACTTTGATGTGTGTGAAATCCTTTTCATGGTGTATGTAATGGTGAAGTGGAGGAGATAACAGTCCTACACAGTCCTGCGGGGAGTGACCAGACGCTTAATGGAGGTGTTGAAACCTGGTGCAGAGATAAATAATTTATTCTCCGACAAAGTATACTTCATTAATTTTTCATTACGGCATATTTATGGGCGAATCATGAAGATGTGATAGCTGTGTCAGGTTAAATTGTCAGGTGCGTGGCGTAGGAGCTGCTGAGCTTCTCTGACCAAATGATGTCTCAAAGCTGATTTCAAGGAGAGTATGGCTTTATTATATTATTAAAATATTACACACAAACCATTAATGTTAGGTGTTTAAAGTCTCATTAAGACAGGGGTTGCACAAAAAAAAAGGTGAAATGAAAGCAGCAGCACACACTTCCTTACTGTCATCATATGGCTCATGAGAATAAAAAGCACACTTTGTAAGCGATAAGTGTGCTTGGGGAATTCCATACAGTAGTAAATGTCACAATAAGATGATTTCTCTATAGGCATTGTGTTTCACTTTTGTCAAGGCTTCTATGTTAGGATAGCAACAATTTCACTGGCAGCCAGTTTGTTAGATAACCAGTACATTTTATAATTATTTCACATTCCATTTAGATTCATTTCGAACTCAGACACATAATATGCACTGTGTCAGTATGGTCCTAGACAAACAAGATAATGAAGAAGTGTTAAAAAAAAGAAAGAATAGAAAATGTTGCAGATAATTAGATCATGGTATGATGTAAAGGTTTTTTTCAGTTCATTAAAATTTGGATTTCCTTTTATTCTTTCACTGAAAATAATGGGAATCATTTCATTGTGAAACAGAGAGTAGTTCAGGGTGTATTCACAACAGTACCTCTGACAGTCAACTATAACTTCCTGTAAGAGCAGCAACTCATAAGACTTGAGAGACTGCGAGAGAGGGCTTGAACACACAATTCTGCACATGTTTATTCCAATGAAGCATGTAACGTGACATGATGCATCCTTTGACTAACTTTTAAGAGGAAGTTTGGCTCTTTAAGGAGAATTTGGTCAGCACATTTTATGTGATGCAAGGCAAACTCTCATCTTTGTGTCTGTCTCTGTAATAACTGTCTTGTCTGTAGACAGATGGTCATACATTCAGTCAATGTTGACAGCCAGCATTGTTCTGAAAGTGGATGGTTACATACTTTTAATCGTATAATTAAATTTGCAAGGCTCATTTACCAGCCAGAGTGGTAAAAGGCACAAAAAACACTGTCGATGCCAGATCTGTCTTCCTACAAAGGCACCAAAGCAAAAGCAAGATTAATTTATTTTCTAAGGATAGGAGTGGAAGAAGTAGTCAGATCAAAAGTAGCAAAAATTCTCTTACATAGAGCCCTGGATTCAAAATCCTATTTGTAATAGTATTATCAGCAAAATGTAGTGAAGTATGAAAAGTCATAGTAGCCTATTGCTTCTGTATTAAAGCGGCAATGCAACTGATAGGACAATAGCTTGAACTACTCTTCCAGCTGCTTGAGGCAAAGCTGATTTGTGTCCCTCCAGAAGTTTAAAATCTAGGGGTTGGGCCTGTCCAAAGGGTCCCAATATAAATACATTCTGCTCCAAACTTGTCTCTAATATTTGTTCTTTGTGAAACATTAGATCATTTCCCTCTCTCTGCGGGCCTCAAACAATCAACTTTTCAAGGAAAATCTATCTTCGGTGGAACGAGCCCCACAAGACACTTCATTTAAACAACTGATCTCTTGCCAGAAAATGTAGGAAACCAGGAAACCAGAGGTTTAATTGTTAAACTTAAATGTTTATGAAATGTTTTATATGTACATTCTTGTAAATACAGCTGTCAGATAAGAACTTTGAGTGCAAACAGCAACAGGAGCATATAATGGAAGTTGATAAAATGTACTTTCTACCTCAGGGTCAGGGAGTAAAAATATTACACAACAGCTCAGAATCTTGCATAATTGATATTCAGTGTCCTTCTGTAAGTTTAACAATAGCATTTAGTTGTAATTAAAAGACTTAAAGTCAGTGCAAGCATTCAATCAATCAATCAAATATTTGTTTTGACATTTTCCCTGCTAATTGTTGAGCACACTGGGCTGGGGTTAGGAACAGCCAGAAGAGCCCTGCCCTGAGGATCTGAGGCTGTGCTCTGCTTTGTAGGGGAGTGGTAATTCAGCCATATAACTGGGAGCTAAACCAGGAAGTGCTTTAAAGGTAATCAATAAAATCAGTAAAGACGTGGGTGGGTGATATGATCTTGTCCACTAGTATTTGTGAAAACTCATAGGGGCTTTATGTACAATATTTTTTGTTTGTATGTTTTTTTTGTCTTTGCTCAGCCTTGCAATACAATAAATTGCAATAATATACAGATGATACAAAAGCATGTATGACCTTCTCATCATTCATTCATGCATTGGAGAGTCACCACTATAACAATGGTGTTGAATACTGTGCATCTGAATTACAGGTTCAAGTGGCAGCATGTAAACACAGGACAACGAGCCAAAGATGGAAGCTTGGAGAAAAAAAACACAGGTCAGCCACTCTGTAGCCAAAAAGTTCTCCTCGCTATGAAGAATTCAGGCCAGTCTAGAGCAGTGTCCCTGATGTCCGCCAACTTTTCAAGGTGATCCAATATAACTGAATAATACAATACAGTCTCCTGCATGAAACGAGTGCAGTTTCAGCACTAGGCAGAAACCAGACGACTGAAATTTATCAAAGATTCCTTGAGTATTGCTAGAAGAAATCAACCTGAAATAAACAACTTTCTCAAAAACATTTAATAAAAAATACCCTAAAATAATTAAAATCAAAAAAGTGGACGCTAGGTTTCCTGAGAGGTACAGTAGGCGCACTACTGAACACTGAAGAGAGGGGGAAACATGGCAGACAAAGCTACATAGAACAGATAAAACTGTGGGGCTGTTAAAAACCTTTAAAAGAACTGACAAGCGTAACATTTAGAGTTTGACATCTGTATTGTGTGTCCTTTTAAGTGTAGTACAATAATTATTTAGAGAGATTGCCTTTGTTCACTGCAGACTTCTCTACGCTCTTGAAAAACCACAAGACAGAGATACTCTACTTACTGTTGGTTCTTTTCTTTTTTTTTATTAGTGACCACTTTGTGACCCTTTTAGAATATTCTAACTGGGTCTTTAAGATTCAAGTCTTTCAATAACAATGCTCAAGCGTGCTATTTTCCTTTCAGCACCTTTCTGTATGCATGAGATGATCTGTTAATATGTTGAAGGACTGTATGTCATTTAGATCCTACCTTGTAAAATACTGTTGAGGAGATACAAATTCCTAACCATTGTCCATCAGCTTAAACTACACTCAAACCCAAACACTTAAGAAAACGCTGTAACCCTCGTGCTTGATGGGCCATCACATGATTGAAATACACAGTAATTCCCAGTCTATGGCAGAAACGTTCCTGTGGGATTAGTGTTGTGGACAAGACTCCTTTGTTTTGGATTTCAGTCTAACATTCTTTCTGCTCTCAAATCATTTCACAACTACAAAACTCCTTTCTGTTCACGCACTAGAAACACTCAATGTAATCGGCCCAATCACACTGACCGGGCCTGAATTATTTTAAACACATGTCATTATTCTCTTGGATGCCAAAAAAAACAAAAAACAAAAATCAAAGATAAGACTAACGTGCACCACAAACTGCCTTTTTTGTTACAGTAAATATTTCTGCTACGTTATTCAGGCTGATAGCAATTAAGCGACAATAACCGTGCGTCTATGGCGAGGCTATATGTCTAGTTAGTACAATACAGTTGGACTTGCAAACGCTTTCAAGAGGGACGCTCTAAAACTTCCAATGCACATTTGTCATGCTTTTAAGTGATTTACAAATGAGAGGCATGCAGGCTTTGTGAGCGAGACGGAGTGAGAGAAGAGTTTTCAGTGAGGAGCTTTGTGTGTCCCCTGCCTGCCCACAGCATATAGATGGAGCTGGAAATTGTGTTTGTGCGTCATCAGTGGTCATTAGACCAGGAGATATAGCAGAGCCATTTGCAGTGACGAAAGGGAAAAGGAAAAATAAAAGATGACGGTAATGATGAAGATGATAAATGGTTTTATTCAGTATTGTTCATAAAAAAGTGAAAAAACAGTAAAATGGGAAAGTATTGTTATGAAGTAAAGCAGGTTTGCTTTTGATTAATATATTTAAATGAATGACTATTGACAATTTGTGTGATAGAAGTGGAATAAGTGTGCTCATTCATTCATTTGCGTCCACTTCACTCTCTTGTCTCTCCACCCACTCGTTCCCATGCACTATACAAAACCACACACACACACACACACACACACACATACAGAAAGAGACAAACACTCTTTCACTTTCTCAGGCACACACACACACACACACACACCTTCACCACCACCTCACGATTACAGTGCATCATATCTAAGGTAAACACACCAACTCTCGGTCAATGTCTTACTGACTTTTGACTCATGTGTTATAACTTGAGCTCAGTGTGCAGGGGCGGCTTGTTTCAGCCAGGCAGCCCTTGAACAAAGATGAGAGGGAAGAAAAAAAGACAGAGGGAGGAGGGACAATCTAAAAAGCCACCCATCCCCCCTCTCTGTAAAAAAAAAAATGCAAGCCTTGCCATGATTTCCTCCCTCACCTTCCCATATGAGGCCTGTGTTTTTTTTCAACTTCCTATATTTAAGTCATCAAGATAATACTGTATGAAACAGTCAAATTCATCCTGACTCTTTGTGATTGTGTGGCATTGGTTTGACTAAATTTGTTTTGTCAACTTTGCTGCTGGAGGCAACAGGTTTCTGTTTGTGTATGCTGCTGCTGGGATGTGCTACCAAACTTTGATAAATGTTGTTTCAGTGCGATCCCGTCCAAATATACACTCGACTCAGTTCTTTTGGAATGAGGTCATAAACTCACAGATTTCAATGTCAGCTGTTTTGAACATGGCTTCTGTGTTGGAGCTATTGTTGCTGGCTGGAGCTGTGTGTGTGTGTCTGTGTGTGTGTCTGTGTGTGTGTCTGTGTGATCCAGGCTTTGCAGAAGGGACTGGGGGTGGGTAGGGTGTTGTGAAGTGGGATGTTGCTGGTGGTTTTAGGGGAGTAGCAGACCCCCCCACCACCAGCAGCAGCACCACCACTGCCACCACCTCCAATACACACGCACACAGACACACACTCAGACTCACACACACATAGACACCCATCAGTTCAGAGAAGTAAAACATAGGTAGGACTAATTACAAAGTCGGTTTGAGCACTCGGGGCAATACAAACAACAGCTGTCTGTGGCATAAGTAGGAAAGTTAAACACACATTTGTGTACACAGACACACACCAGCACACACACCCACACACCGTGGATATAATTAGCAAGATCAAGATAAGTGAAGGGCAACTCAAGACGGCTGTGTGTGTGTGTGTGTTGTGTGCTGCAAAACAACAATCTATATGTTTCACAATTGTAGATAAATGAATAGCAACTTTGTAGCAAATAAAGATTTACCATCAAATGTGTAGCCTACTATGTCCATAAAGCAGGTCATAATAAGTATGATATTTATAGCAGCTGAGAGAAGTAATCAGTACTAATGGTAATATGAAAATTATATGTTTCACAATCAAAATCCTACATGGATTCTCATTATTCCATATGGCCTCACCCTCTCCCTTTGTCATTACTCTTTTGCATTTCTTGCATTATGTTACCCCCTGCTAGCTTGTGAGCCTCTGTGGCTTCTAGACATACACAATAACATTAATGTTACTTAATGTACTTTTAAGCTATTTCTTGGAAAAAAGTGAGGGACAACTCGTTTTCTATGGGCATCCATGTTGCCGCCACATTGTAGTGATGTTGTATGTCTGTCTATACATGTTATATGTTTGGAACCTGTACCAATAAGCTGTACTGGAAGCAAATTCCACCAGCCTGGCTGTGTGGTCATTAAAAAGAATCAATCAATCAATCAATGTTCTTGTAAGCATAGGCTACATGACTTTCACATGTCGTGGCCACAAACTTGAGTGTGACTCAGTCAGTCAAAGAAGAGCTACTTAGTTAAATGGTTTCAATACAACAATGATAACAGGTTTGTCAGGTATGAAAAGTCCTTTTGGCCCAAATCTGTCTTTTACATTTGCTAATAACACAGATATTCCTTTCAGAAATACTCATAATTGCAAGTAATCAATGAGGGGTTCTAATCACTGTAAGGTGTTGAAGATATTTGCCATGAAAAAGTCAAACCAGTCAGATGTAGTTTTCACATGGCAACTTAAAATTAGTTCTTATTATTGACTTTTATTAGATATAGAAAACATTAGTGCTTTATTTTCTTTGCGTTAATAAAGCCATTAGTTCCAGCTTAAATGCATCACAGCAACTCACAGTGTTAAAAATAAATATTCATAATTTTGTAAATCACAAGTATCAGTAACACTAACATTGATTTTAACTTCTCAGTACTGACCGAGGAGGGAGTGTATGTGGGGGTGGGTATGATGGTGAGTGAGTGTGAGTGTTTGAGGGGAGGGCTGGGTGAGTGACTGTGTAAGCAGGTTTTAGATATAGCACTATTTCAGATTTTGTAAGTGTCTGCAATGCAGGTATGTGGGGCCTGAACTCCCAAGCTTCTCCTGATGAAATCATGTTTCATACATTGTCAGATGTGGAGCACAAAGTGAAAAGTAGTGACACTGGTAATCACTTAGATTTACTCATGTCAATGTGTTTTCTTTTAAAAAGAAAAGAAAAAAACATAGTTTTCAATATCTTCTGTACAAATGCCAACCTTTGAACTGTTAAGCATATTCATCTTCAGATGTATTAAATGCAGCTGTATATGGGTCAATGATGTGGTGGTGTAACTAGTATTTTTTTCATAAAAATCAGACTAAAGAGATCTGGACTCAAATGTGGAATAAATGTAATTCACTTTTGCAATACAACAATATGTTTCTTGACAGATTTTGATCTAATCTGTCACATTATATTGCCAAAATGCTTTCAATTAAAATATAGAAATACAGCAACAACAACAAAAATAAAAACCCAAAACAAAAACTATTCTTTTTTAATATAAAAATATAATTAATCATTCTTTTGTGGTTATACCTTTTAACATTTTCAGGGGCATCCAGTTTTACTTTTGTTAGAAAAAAAGGTTCAAATGTAATTTCAAATAACATAAAACCAACATAAACACAAATCTGATGCATGCTTTTTTTCTGAATTGCTCATCTTGCCAACCCTTACCTATTTGTCACTGACCTACTAACCAATTGATCAAATTGTTCTTACTGAGGTAAGTACAATGTAAAGTTAAAGGTATTTTGACCTTTGTGTCTCAGGGTTTAATTACTGCACACTGTTAACCACTTTACTGAAACCAAATTCAGACAGCACATAACTAATAGAGTGCATTTAAAAACATTGTTAGGATTGATAATATATGGTTCCCATTGGCATTTCATGGAACTCAGTATCGTGTGAAATTGACCATAAATTTGCTGTTATAGTTTTAAGGCCTTTGAAACTGTAGCTACTTAAAATTTAATGACTACATTGGTTAATCTTTTTTCAAAAATATAGAAGTTAGTGCCTTTTTATTTGTTGTCTAAGGCACAATGAATTGTCAGTGTCATAGCATCTGTAAGCATCTGTGTAACCCTAACCCTAACCCTTGTAAAATTCACTTAGGTATTAAAGTGTCAAATAAATGTGGCTGCACACAAAACTAAAATAGCTTCACTGCTTAAAAGGTGATCTGTGACGCATTTGTATTGTTTTCAGGCACCTGCAGAGAAAAATCTCAAACTGACGTATTTGTCTCCCTCATAACACTGTACACACTGTACAGAGATGGATTGGTTTGTCAACAAATTTGTGCATCAGCCTAGTTGCTTAACTTTTTTTCCTACACCACTAGTAACAGATGCAGCTCTTCTGTCTGCTGTTTAAAAAAAAAAAGAGCCTATTTTTATGCACTGCCCTGACATGTTTTTGTGTTTCACTTTGTAGCAGGTGCCAAACCAGTGCACATTTAAAAGACCCATAATTAACTGACTATTGACTAAAACAGAACAAGAAGAGTGACAAAATAGCAAGAAATTGCACACTTCTTAACCAACTGACTGCCTAACACAATTGATGCACTTAATATAAAGTGATTCCCTTTTACATTACGAGTCACTTATTTCTTGCATTAGATTGCCTGTTACTAGTTGAGTTTATTTTTGTGCTGTTCTCTGGCACATTCACATTGAACTTGATTAATGATGTTTTGCTCTGATGAAGAAAAAAAAGTTTTTATAACTGAAACCTTATAGTGAGATGTTAAACTGCCTTGTTGGGCATTTCACAAACACATTTCAGCGGCAGTGCATTTACTGCTGGTTGCAGAGCTCGCTAAATTGGAGTAATAGAGCCTCATGCCAGACAATAATGTGAGTTAAGTCCTTCAGGGCAAGGAGCTGCAGAGATAGCCAAACAAAAGATAATCAATATCATATGGTGTGTCGCCCGGAGTCTAGACCAGCCTCTCGCCGGCATACTCACCACATGCCTCTGAGCGGTTGTCTACCGCCAGATTCAATGTCAGACACAATGTCAAACAGGCAACACGTCTGGGGCAACGTGTTAATTACAATGTCATCACAGGAATAAACACAGTGGTAATATGACAGCTTTTATCACAAGGTATCATTGAGGATGTTAAAACAGTGACTCAGTGTGAAAATGAGGCATTAACTAAATACTTACCTGAAGTTTTACTCTTTTTTTTCAATCTTGAAGAATGTTGAAGCCTCCTTCAAACTGAAGTCGTGAAATTTTGGACTGTGCTTGGTATTCAAGTGTTTAAGAGATGTGATGAAGACACCGCTGCAAGGCAATGGCAACTGTTTGCCAAAGAAGTTCACAGTTTAGCCAGCTCGCATTCAAGTAATATACAGCAGGAAATACAGAGGTGTAATTCTATAAGTAAACAAAAAAATAAAGCTACACATAAAATACAAGAAATACATTAGCGGAAGTCATTGAGACTATTAACCTACTTCCTCCTCCTGATATAAACACCTGCATATACACAATGCTTAATAGAAAATCTGTCATTGACAACAGCCTTGCACCTCAGGGATGAATCGCTTTGCTTAGCTGATGTATAAGCCAAATAGAAAAATGATCTATGTGTGGCAAGGTGAAGAGGGCCCGGGCGGGGATTGAACCCACACCTCCCGGGTAAGAGTCATGCGCGCTTGCCAGTCACCCAAAGGGACATCCTTTTGGCCAAGTAGCCAGGGCACATGATCAATTGGAGGCATAGTGACAGGACCACCACTGTCACATCTGTATAGAGAATATATGGATTTATTTTCTCTATCATAATTCTATTTTATTAAAATTATGATGAATAACCTGTAACTGCAATTAAAATTTTGAAGTTGCCCGAAAACTTTTTTACAGCTTCTTGTGAAAACAGCGACCCTATTTGAAAGCCACAATTGCCTAACCACACATATGAGTTAGATGTTGCAACACACATGATACATATTCAGAAAAAGAGGTTTTGGTGGCAGGTTTGTTTTAACTTAGGAGAAAAGTGGAAGTGATACTATGAGAAGTCAGTAAAAAGGATCTTATACCTGTGCGTGTTTGTGTGTGTGTGTGTGTTTTCCTTCTTCTTACAGTACCATAGAACATGTTTTGCATAATAACAATACACAACATACAGCACATTAGTGGTGGATTCAGACTGACCTCTGTGCTGGTGTATGAGTATACACACTTGAATGTACACAGCCTCTACAACCTTTAGGCACATTTTCCTGTCTCCCCACTAAACACATACACACACACACATTACCAACACCCTCTCCCTCCTCTCTTTTTTCTTTTGAACCTGAGGACAGATGGAGCCGCCTCTGTGTTTGAGTTAAAGGGCTACGACAGGAGTGGATACTTCCCCTCCTCTGTAACAAGCTGCGTGTAACACACGGCTCTCCGTCACCAGTAAACTAAACCATGCATGCATGTGTGAGTGGCAAGGTAGAACAGCAGCTCCCTGCCTGACTTCCTGTTTGCCTTGTGTAAGTCAGACATGGGATCATTATGTGAGCTGAGCTCTGCAACACACTCGCAGAATGACATAAGATATGATGATGAAATCCCGTGCTGTGATATTCTCAGCATATCCCTGATGGCTGTTTTTGTCTTATTGTTTGCTCTCGCGGCACCTTGTCTCTGAACATGCATGGCTGCCTTTGAATGAGCCGGAGTGTGTGTGTGTGTGTGTGTGTGTGTGTGTGTGCGTATACTGTATGCAAGGGAGGGGAGGTGGGGGGGGACAGTAGTTTTGCTGTAGGGAATATGTAGCTACCCTTTTGAGTGTGTGTGTGTTTGACCATCCTTAAAACCTGCTTGTGCACTTTTTTTTGGTCATATTTTGTATATGCTACGAGTGTGTGGCTGCATTTGCTCCTGCATCTGTGTGTGTTCATAGCTAGTGTGCAAGTGTGGTGTGTGTGTGTGTGTGTGTGTGTTTTTTAGAGTGATAATTCTGCTGAGAGGCAGGCAGACAGTAGGGGAGGGTGAAGGAGGAGGAGGAGGAGGAGAAGAAGACAATGTCAGCGCTGCAGTATGATCCTATATCCATCAGGCTGCCTCCTGCAGTCACCGCTGCTTAAAATGCACTGCTACAGAGACACACACACACACACACACATACACACAGGAAATGGCCTCAATCACTGTAGCTCACAGTCCACAGTTTCTCATTCCAGATGGGATTATGATGTTATTATTGCACGATTACACCACATAACTATATTAGCAACAGAACACAACCTGGGACTTCTCAATCAGTCACCTTCTTACTGAGAGGACTTTTCAACAGCCCCTCCCTCCCTGGCTCACACGCACACACACACAAACACACACACACACACACACACACACACACACACACACACACACACACACACACACACACACACACACACACACACACACACTATACACACCCTGAACTAACAACAGCAGGAGTCAGCCATTTACCTTTATCTTTATCCCCCGTGCTGCTGCCGCTGCTGCTGCCGGACAATTAGCTATTACAATGATTTACTGTGTTTGTGCTGTGATGTCTCGCCATTTTTAGGCTACTGACTTTAATGTTGATCTAGTGACACAACAAGATTTTTTGTTGCTTTGAGAGTTTTTTTTTCCCCCCTTTGATTTGTTTTGCAGGTGCATGGTGTGGCCCAGCTGAGAACAACACTGCTAAAATAGCAATGAATGATCAGTCATGTGGGTGGATCCACCCTCACTTCCCCTCCCCACCCTATGGAATTTGATAAGATGGAAAGGAAAAGGTGGTCAAAAAGAAAAGAAAAGGGGGATGAGTGGAGGAGGAGGAGGAGGGGAGGGGTGCAAAAAAGGAGAGAGATGTGCAAAATTTAAAAGGGGTAGGGAGGGGAGGAGTGAAACCAGGAAATAGATGAGATCCAAAAGCTGTTTCAGATCGAGTCAACAAGATAGAGAAAGAAAGAGCAAGAGAGTGAGAGTGGAGGGAGCAGCACTTCCTCCTGTAACGATGCAGAAGTAAAAAAAAAAAAAAAGTCCTTCTGATTTATGTACCACATGCAGTCACAACTGAAACATCATGTAAAGAAAAAAAAACACAGTCTATAAGCAGAAGAACAGTGTGGATTCTGTCTGTGTGAGATTTTGTCATTTCAAACATTGAGAAGGACATTCATCTGGGGCTTCACTCTCTTCAGTGCAGCTGAACTGAACAAGGCGTGGCACTGGAGTCCAAAAGGGGTGTTATTTGCCTTATTCAAAAGAGGTAATGTGATATCACCTAAATATTTCAAGTTGTATAGCAAGATGTGGGCTTCCTCCTGCTGCTCCAAGCTACTGTATGTGCTTATGTGCTGGTTAGGCAACAATGCACACCATCCCATTCCCCACCCACCCTCCCTCCCTCCCTCGCTCCACCCAGCACTCCCTGAGGTATCTCCTTGAGGGTTCTCCTTGCACTCCTCTGCCAGCTGACAATTAGCATGCGGTTGCTAATGCACTACAAGCTAATTGAGCACAAGGGGGCTGGAGGTGTCAGTCACCGGAGAGGAGCCTGCACTTGTGGTGTATCCCCGGCTCTGAACGCTGCTGCCATTTTAAGAGTGAAGTGAACTTTAGGGAAGCGTTTGAGGAAAAGTGGGTCAGATCATGAACAAAGGTAAAAGTCCCCCCTCAAAAGCAAATATTTGGTGACATGCTAAGTAGACTATATGAGGGGCAAATATGAATAATGGATCGCCTGGTGGTGCAGATTCACATTTACCACTTAACAGCACGAGCGCTCGAAGCAAATCTTGCTTGCTCTTTTTTTTTTTTATAGTCTTGAAATTCAACCTGAAGTCAGGTGACTAAAGCACATATAATAAATGAAAATCAGCACTGGCTAGAGCTGTGCACATCATTGTGTTGGATACCACGGGTAGCTATTATAAGAGCTGCCCTGAGGTGTGCGTTTGTGTCTGTCGTGCATGCACAAGCAGCTTATGCATGCAATTGTGTTACAAATGCACATTTTCATTGTCGACTTACAGTAGGAAGTGGAAGATTTCCAACTACACACACACACACACACACACACACACACACACACACACACACACACCCCTCACCTTTTTTGAAGGTGAAGGTTCACTGTTTTAAAATGCTGTGTGTGGGTGACCTGCAGATTGAAGGGCGGTCGACAAACGACAGAGGAGCTTCTCTGCTGACTGGTTCGGGGGGAGAGAAAAAGAAAAAAAAGAGACAGGAGAGAGCAAGTGGAGGGGTGGGGTGGGGGTGGAGGGATGGAAAGGGGGGGGGGCACCTTGGTGTGTGTGTGTGTGTGTGTGTGTGTGTATGTTTGGCCTGACATTCCCACTGACTTGGATAGCAGGAATGGAGAGAGAGAGGGAGGCTGTTTTAAAAGACGGCTGTCTTATAACAGGAAGTATCTGAACAGTGACTCACACACACTACAGGGAGAGAGAGAGAGAGCAGGGAGGCTCTGTTCATTGTGTTGTAATATGTATCTATGTGTGTGCGTGACTTGTAGGTATTTATTCCATGCATGTAATAATGAACATTAACAATGATGGTGTATGTGTGTGTGTGTGTGTGTGTGTACTTAGGAGTCACACTTTTTTTTTTTTTTGCAATATGTTAAACACATCTGTGTGTGCAAGGAAGCCCATGCATGTGGGTGTGTATTGTGTGTGTGTGTGTGTGTGTGCGCAGTAGATCACATTTCAAGAATGCAGCACTGCATTTTAGTAGATATGTGTCTGTGTGCTGAGGGGGCTATCAGTGTGTTCTCATGTGTGTGTTTCTTATGTGCTGAGTAGCTCATATTTCATCAAGGACATAATGACTTACCTAATAGTCTTGATGTTAGTGCGTACGTGCAGGTATACGCGTGCATGTGGATGTGGATGGACATTTAGCGTATTATATTTGAAGAATCTGTGATGCATTTTTAGCATTTGTGCCTCACACCCGTCTGTGTGTGCATGTGTTTGTGTTGTCATTATATATGTGTAAATGCTCAGCAACCCCCCCTCCCGTGGAGCTAGGGAGTGGGGGGGGGGGGCTCTCATATACAAAGCACTGTGCCTGCCGTTACAATTCAAGAGCTTGTTTCTGATAAGATGTCTGTGTTTCTTAAGTCACTGGTACATCAGCAGTCGGCAACATGGCTCCCTCTTACTGCACGCATGCTGAGCAAACAAGGCTGACCTCTGCACAGCAGCACCCACAACAACACCATGGAGTGACAGTTATTACAGGACTTGAGCATACAGTACAACAAGCTGGAGAACATGTTAACAGCAGCATTAACTACATCCGCACAGCATCATTGTCTTTACACCAGGGAGGATGTTTGTATGGTGAAGAGTAATGCCCTGATAGCATCACCATTGGCCCTGATCTACAACACACTGATCTGCATATTTGTCCAAAACTGTTCCACACCCTTCTGGTCCTTCAGGTTAACCCCATTTTTTTTTATGTCTGACATTTTCTTGGGTGGGACAAAAGAAAGCTTGCTAATTAATCAACTGATGTCAGTGTGTTTAAACTTATTTTCCATAGGTGGGGGACAAGTGAAGTCATAATAGAGCTATACAACAAGTAACAATTGTTCAGCAGTTTTGTAGTTCACAGTGAACTAGTTTGACTCTCAATTGCTGCTGTTATTCTGTTTATAGCATATGTGTTAAACAGGACTGAGAACCTGCTCGACTGATTCTCTGTTGTGCCATTGTTGTGCGTTCCAGTCGGATTAAAGTGCCAAAACAAAATGTGAATATTATAAGAAGATGGAGATTCGATATGTTTTTATGCAGTTAAAACCACATGAATTAAAAAAAAAAGAAAAAAGAATTCAGCTGAACAATATGTCTTTGTGAGGGGGGGGGATAAAAAGAGGAAGTAGGTTTTCCCAGCATATGAACCAGGAAAACAAAGTATTTTTCCCCTTCATATTTCAAAACATTAAGAAAGGAGACACAGCCATCTTCACACAGACGTTTAATTTCCTCACAAACAGCTGTCTGGGTGTTGCAACAGGGTGGATCAAGGGGGGACTCTTCAGCTGTCAGTATATGACACTCGATTGGCAAACAGTTCAATTACATCACCATCTATGATTTTTTTGTGTCCGTGTTGAGCCGTGACGTCATTCAGACAGTCCACATCGGTCCGCACAAGTGTCCCAGGTGGACAATGTCCCCGTCTTTGTGCACTTTTTCTAAGTCCTTTTGCACTATCAACAACTTTTCGCTGATGAGACAATAGCAGATAGTTCCATTTAATTCGGGAGGAACCATTCGTCCGCGGAATAGGGGTGTCAGGAAACTGTTAAGAAAAACGCACCCGGGCGCCAAACCGATATGTTCAATGCAGTTATCACGCAGCTTCACGGCACGAAACGTGTTGCTGTGTATTTAATTTAAGAAAAACATATGGGCGATATGCGAATAACCGCGGAGAGGAATCCCTGGTCCTCCCCCCACGGGACGCAATGGACTCGACCTACTCAATCATGCACTTCAGCATACACTGCAAAGAGCATGCTTTCACCTTTAGGATTGTCTGTGCTTCTTGAAGTCACCCTGGATTATTCTTTTGGATAAAGCAGGTACGCAGATCTCACGCTTTCCTTCTCTTTAATACGCAACACACACACACACGCAGCACACTGGAGCAGTCCATGTGTTCAGCCTGGGCTGTAGGTGGAAGGCGATTGTCTGATCTTGATTTATAAATAGGTTACATGTAGCCAGGGGTGTAGTGGTTGATTTAAACAAAAACATAATCTTCTTTGACCTCCTGTCGTTGAACATCTCGTGGAAACAGAACCCGAAGTAAGTACAAGAAAATATGTCATGTTTTTCACTTGTCATAGCCACTAACTTGTACCAGCAACTTGTGATGATCATTGTGAGTCATCATATCCTGAGAGTAAGGATTTGAGAAAAAAAAAACTGCCTAAAGTAAGTTATTGAAATTAATGATCATAAAAATAGGAGTGTGAATGAAGTGAGCACAGTCGGTCTCATATCCTCCAACAACATCCTTGAGGTTAAGCAAACTTTCCACAGCCCAACCAACCATACACACTCATCTCTTCCTCCTTTCCTTCAGTATTTTTTTTTTTTGGGCAACACACTTTATCACCGCAGCATCAGAAGGGCAGATTAGTGGCAGTAGAGAGTTGTAAATCCAGTGCAGAAAACATCCGGGAGAGGAGAGAGGAGCAGTTCTCCTTCTTTCTCACTTTGTGTCTTTTTTTTTTTTTTTAAGATTGTTTTATTCACACGGAGACAGACACATAGGGTAGAGGTGGACGTTGGGGGAAGGAGGAGGTGGGGGGGTGTTACCCATATTAGGAAGTCCTGTCCTACATAATAGATACGGCACAAACTGCCAGTGAGCAAGGCACAGGTGCCAGCGTCCGGAACGGAGACTCTCTCTCTCTCTCTCTCTCTGTCTCTGTCTCTCTGTCATTAATATGAGGATCTGAAACCACTGGAAGCTCCGCGCTGCCGCAGTTCTTCTCTCAGTCTCTGCGCCAACTCACAACTCATCTGCATGCAGCGTGTGTGTGTGTGTGTGTGTGTGTGTGTGTGTGTGTGTGTGTGTGTGTGTGTGTGTGTGTGTGTGCGCGCGCGTTTGTGCGTGTGTTTTCGGGAGTGTGGGGCAGCGGAAACATGTGGCGAAGGAGGAGTAGGGGGGGTCGATTGGGTGTTTCGTGCGCGTGCGTGCGTGCGTATATGTGTGTGATGTGATGAGTGGGTGGGGGTATAACTTTGTTTCCCCCCTCGTGATAATGATGCACCTCCAGGATGTGTTCCTACTGTTATGGTAAAGGAACACAGTGGGACTCATCTAGGTGGTGGTGGTGGTGGTGGTGGTGGTGGGGGGGGAGGTCTCAGTCTCAGTTGATGACGATTTTTTTTTTTTCCTCCAATTGCACACAGGTGATTGTGCCACAGTCTCTCTCTCTCTCTCTCTCTCTCTCTCTCTCTCTCTCTCTCTCTCTCTCTCTCCCTTTGTGTGTGTGTGTGTGTGGATAGAAGTAACCCAAGCACACCCAGTGTGTGGTCACCAACACGTCCTTTACGCACGAAACCGATTGCGCATGTATGAGACAGGCAGCTTGTGATCTGGAGGCGATTGTTCAGTGTCGCCTCATCTCTTCTCTGGATACTTCAGACTACACACACACACACACACACACACACACACACACAGCAGCTGATCCACCTGGTAGGAAGCTCTGCAGACATGAATGAAACAGGAACAGTGAAATGTGCGACCCTCGTGTTGGACTGAGGTTTAGTGACAAGGACTTTACATCGCGGGAACAAACTTTTCTGCTTCTCCTTTTTCTTCGCCCTCAATCTTGTCCTCGGTGTTTCGCATACACAGACGCGCGCGCGCACTCGCACTCGCACTCGCACACACTGCTTCTTTCCATCCATGATGCGTTCAGGTGCTCTCATAAACTCCGGGATCTTCACTTTTGAATCGTACAAGTTTGATGATAAATTCCCTTTTTATGTTCGACCAGGGAGTTTAGCCTGACCCTCTGTTGGGGCATGGGGGGAGTGCTGAATGATGTCATGTGTTTATCACAAGACCATCTATGGGGGCTACCCACCACACTTCCTTTAATGGTGAGGGAATGATAGAAAATGGATTGGTCATAGGTCCCATCAGAGTGATACGAAAACAAACTGCCTTAATAAAAGGAATTTAAATTTTAAGTTTTTTTTTCTTTTCTTTATTTTTTTGGAAAATTAAAATGAGATTCTGATCAAATAAGCAAATTGAACCACATTGGTTCATTTAAAAAAAACAAAAAAACTTTATTATCTTAATAAATTAAAGTCATGTACTGACTGACTGTATATGCAATTGTATTAATTAATTGGAACATTTTACTCATTAAAATGTCAGGAAACAGAAAATCTCACAGCAAAATCTTCAAAAGTCGTTATGTCCAATCAGCAGCTCTAACCTGATGAAAATGGACTCTCTTCTAATGAAGAAGAGTGGATTGTCTTCACGTTTTGAGAAAATGAAACCAACAAATGTTTGGAAATCTTCCAACACATTCCCCCAATATCTGTTCATTGTTAAAGCAGTCAGTCATCTCAAAGACGCCTAGTCCTGGATGATTATTGACATTAGATCTGAATAAGTGTAAAATATTCGCACAATTACTTATAGGCTTATCGTGCAAACTCCCTTTTCTGAGGAATGACCTTTAAATGCCTCCCCTATTTTAAATAAAAAAATACCCGGAATTCCTAAGTTTAAATAACAAAATTTCCGACACCACCTGAAGGCAGCAGCAGTGAAACGACAAGAGACGAGAGAGGGAGAGAGACAGTGAAACAGCGAGGGGAGAGAGAGAGAAGAGAGAGAGAGAGAGGGAAGAGAGAGAGAGAGGAACCTGTACTGTTGTAGTTCAACACAAGGAGCGAGGAATTCGCCGGAGATGATAATAATAATTTCAACGCGATTTTATTAAAGTTGAGCGGCGGGTCGCTGTTGTCAGCCGCTGCTCTGGAAGGTGGAGTGAAGCCTCTCTGCTCTTTATCTCTGCTGGATCTGGACTCTTTTCTATTTGCTTTTGGGGAGCTGCACCGGTCCTTTCTGTGTGTGTGACTGCTGGAGCCGAGCGGTGTTTTAACTGGTAAGGAAGTGACTGTGTATAATTATTATTGTTTGTAATTTTGAGGGTGTGTTCGTCGGGGTTGCTGCTCCTACTGCTGCTGCTGCTGCTGCTGCAATCTATGGCTATTACAGACTCTTTGCTTGAACCTAGTCATTTCCTTTAAGAGTGCAGAGACAGGACTGAGTAAGAAACGGACAGCTAAACTACATGTGCTAACAGTGGAGATAAGGCTCAATTTGAGGAATGTTTGACTGATACGAGACCGGGACCTTGAAACAAGAGCTGCACGTATCCCTGTGATACATGAAGGAAATATTGATCAAATCTGGCTCAACAGACTTCATAAAGGAATTAATTAGATCACAGACCTCATAACAATGCTGTAAACTACCGCAAGACATCTAATAAACTTCTGTCGCAGCCTGAGTCAGAGTGAAAATGATATCTATAGAATAAGTTATAATAGGAAAAAAGAAACATAAAACCAAGGATACAGAATACCATATAAGTCATACCTATTATAGCCTAGGTAGCCACATTATAGTATTAATATAGGAGTGTCATAGTGACTCCCTCAGGGGAAGGCTGGAGTAGTTATCAGACGAGATAGTTATGTAAAAGCATAGTTTGCAGTAGAGAGTGAGAAGACTGTCTGTGCACGTGCACGTGCTCGCGCGCGCACGTGTCAAAACATGTAGTTTCATGTTGCTAGTAGTTTGATGATACAGTACAAATGACAAACTATGGGAACAAAACAAAGCAAGACTACACATTTTCTTATCTAGTGGTAATATTAGTAACATTAACAGTAGTAATACTTAAATGTTGGTTGAGTTCACTCACACACACACACACACACACACACACACACGCACGCACACGTGCTGACGTATACGTGCATGTGCACACCCACACAAACCCCATTATATTCCTGTTGTCACTTGTGCTGTAGCCTATGTAGAAGAGTGAGAGAGTTTTACTCTGGTGTTTTTCAACTTGTATACATTTCTCTCTCTCTTATTCTCTGTGGTATTCCCTCACTATTCCAGAAACAATCCCACAGTGTGCAGTCGATCCACCACTTCTGTTTTTTGCTTTCTGTACTTGACAGCGTTTTTTTCCATCTCCTTTGATATTGACTTTCTGCGGTGTGCTATTTTCCTCTGTACTTGTTGAAAGATACAGCAATTTCTTCTGTGTAAGGTCACACACACACACACACACACACACACACATACAGAAAGAGATAGCAATAGAGGAGAGTGGGAGGGAGGGAGGGAGGGAGTGAGGGGATGGAGGAAGAGAGGCAGAGCGTTGTTTTGCAGACAGGATTACATTGTCTCCCCCATGTCAGATTTCAGACGTTATGTTGAACACTTCTTCTAGAGCCTGTAGCTCTTAGTCTGTGGTTGCACAATGAATACAGCACCCAACAACACAACAACACCACAACAACAATAAATGATCTAACTTCTCCAAACTGACTGTTGGATAATGAATAGTCTTAAAGAGCGCCACCTGTTCGCCAACCCATGAATAATATCAGGAATAGATTTGGAGGTAAACACATTTAGTCACTAAAAGCTTTAGGGGAGCTGGAAATAAATACTTTTCATTTAATTCATTTCTGTGTAATAATGACTGTACTGTCAGACTTTAGGTCATTTTTGTTTTTTTGCTTATGAGTTGAAGGGAAAACCACAAACCTGATGATTTCAGTGTGGGAGTTTTCGTCTTATGTCATGCAAGTGTCCAAATGCGGTCATGTCTGACAACACTTGTTGAGCGTTGAGAAGAAAGGCGAGAGAGGAACGTGACCCATGTTTAAATGCGACTCGGGTGTCAGTCGACAAACACAAATGTGATTTGTGTTGATATACGCTCTTTCCATGGTCGTAGAAGGGATAGGCAGTGTACAGAAAAATTTTGATTTTTTTTTTTCTTTTTAGGACGCCTGTCACAGATGCCTCATATTTACGAAGCGATCCCCAGAGAGCTCACACATGACGCAAGTGAAGCTTTTTGTATTTGATTGCCTTCCACCATTGTGTCTCCTCTCATACACTGAATAAATGCTGCATACATTTGGCTTTTGTCAATAGGACAGTTTGTCTTTTGTAAGCAGCTTGTGTGCTTGCTTTTGCATCCCCCGTGTTTTATCATGATCAAACTTTCAACTCTTTATCCCTCCCATAGACTTGACTTTAAGTTTTTTTTCCCTTTTTTTGTGAAGTTCACCCCTCCCATTACACCCTCTTTTTTTCCTGTATCTGTGGGAGTAAAATTAGCAATTTCATTTTTTTTGTCTTCTCCCTTCAGAGTGTGGAAGTGTTTTATTGGTGTGGCGAGAAACAATGAGGACAAGGCAGGGCTTTGTGGTGGCAGAAATGCATTTTTAACCCATGTGAATGAATGGCGCCTCACATTCCACAGCAGCAGGCCCTTTACTGAATGGCAGCACTAACTCGGCTGTTTTCATTACTCATTACTGCCTTGTGCCTTTTCACCATGGACATAGTCATTTACCTTCACCAACTGAGAAGGGAGAGGGGGGGGGTTAACACTACAAAGACTATGTCATGGTCGATCTTCAAGGTAATATCGCAGTGTTTCTTTATAGGCTATCATTAGTTGGAAAAGGATCAGTTCTGTTGTCATACTCAGCAGTTAATATTAAAACTGCCATAATCAAAAAACATATTATTTATGACAATGTGTACTGGGAAACTTAGATTCACATATTGCTCTGTATCTGCTGGATGTGTAAATAGGCAACTGTTCCCTATAGCTGTTTGCTTTTGAAAGAAGATGATCTTGGTTGGCAAAAAAATATTTCATCTTGCATTGGTGCAGCAAGGCATTGTTACAACAAAGTTAATTCTTTATTTAAAAAAAACATCTCCTTGGCTGCATCTGTACTGTCATGGAAAGTGGCTGTAGCTGTACTGCCTATTTCAATGAAGAAATACTGCACATTTTTTATTGTAATACTGACAAATGAGAGAATGGACTATGGTCTCTGTGGGTGGGTTTCCAGCTTCCTTGTTGAATCCATGTCTGAGAGAGTTCCAGTGCAAGCTAGTTGAGGTCTACAAATGCTACTTATGTCATAAACTGAATCCTTTCAGTTCTTTTTAGGGTGTAATTCCTACCCTGCTTTGACTCTGCTTCTTCATCTTTGTCCAAACTGCTCATGTTAATGCTGCACCACTTTGAACTAGAATAGATATGAAAGAAGTAAAGGCATTAAGTCACAAGTGAGATATGTTTTCCTGCTGAGTCAGTTAGGCAGAATCCTTGTGTGGCCTATTCCCCTTTTTCTTTCTTTCTTTCTTTCTTTCTTTCTTTCTTTCTTTCTTTCTTTCTTTCTTTCTTTCTTTCTCTCATCTCTCTCTCGTTGTGCTTTAGATTGTATCAATCTTTTTTCTACATGAGCAAAGATCTGCCTTCACAGGCTTAAATAACTTCCAGTGGCATATTGAGGTTGGATTATGGCAAGAGGCAGCAAACAACAAGTGCAAACAAAATTTTAACAGCTGTTCCTTTTTTGTTTGGAAACAAAGAAGAAAAAGAAGAGGAAGAGAAAAAAAAAGAATTGCGCATGTCTTTGCTGCATGGTGGTCCAGACAGTCACATCATTTTAATACAGGACCTAGTGTCTATTCTGTGTTGATGGCATTGATTCCCTGCTGCATGGTGGGGGTTTCCACTCTGAAAGGGCAATCTCTCTGTGTTAGCCTAGAAACACCAAGCTCCTGGATTAAATTATAAATGAGCCCTCCATGGGAAACGTATTGCTTACTGCCTAGGATAATCACAAGGAATTTAGATTTCATGCAAGTGTCATCCCCACACATCTGTAGTAAAATGCACTTGTCCGTTTCTTGTGACCAAAAGATTCGTGGATGCCAATTTTTCTTGAAACTTTTGTCGACAGGTGTGTAGTTAATACCTTTATTTAGGTCACACCTGCATCTTCGCCATCGCCACCCATATGGATCAGTAGAGTCTATTCCAAGCCAAGCCACACTGTCCAGGTAGTAAACTGTGAAGCCTCATAGCTGTTGAAATTAGACCCAAAGAAAATGATGTAGTAACCGGAGGATTAAGATAGGAGAGGGGCTGGAGTTGATGAGGGGGGGGGGGGTTAGAGGAGGCGCGGGCAGGAGGGATTTAGGCACAGGGCCATTTTAGCCTTCGCCAATGCTGACAGCAAGGGGAGAGAGGAGGGTGGTCGCGGTGCTGCACGGTGCTCAACTGTTGCATGCTCTATGGGTACTTTTTCATTAAAGCTCCACATGGTTGATATTTTGTGCTTAGATTTTTATCTTTAAACTGTAGCACCATGAGAGAGGTCACAGTCTCCCCCTCCCCCCCAGATGTTCATTGTTGTTGCCCAGTATAGAAACCCACTCAAACAGTATGGCATCATGGGAGATTGCCCTCAGATGTAAGTTATGTAGATTTAGGGAAAAGTTCTATTCTTATTCATCATATTAGTTGAATATATCACAGTACACGTTTCTCCATTCACTCCATTCTTATTGTGGAGCATTACGTTTAAAAATGCAGAAGTAAACTGCACTGACTAAATCAAAAGTGACATCAGCTCTAATAGAGAGGGGAAAAAGCACCCGTAGAAATCTGACGTGTTTTTCCTGTATTTTACCAGGAAGTCCTAGATAAAAATGTCCTTTATAGGAGAAACCAAGACAATAGCCAAAATAAAATAAAAAATACTACATAGGACATGACAGCAATCTGAACTCTTCAATTTAGGTCATTTAAATAGCAGAATACAAAATTTGTAGTCATTTAGACAATTTTGTTTGCTGTGATTAGCTGTTTTGATACCTGTGCCTTCATCAGGGTAACTAATGGAGGACGGTGTTATTCATACACAGCCTGTCATTATCCACAATTATAATAGCTGAGTGTGACTGAGTGAAAGAAAATGCAACACAATTTAGTTTTGGGTGTATCTAGTTTTGTAAATGTTCAATAGATGTTGTTACAAAAGGCTACATTCATAGACATCCACAGCTGTTTAACATGTGCAGCTTAATGTAAAACAACAAAGGACAACATTTGCTGAAGCTGAATTACATTATTACATTAATTACATTACATTAAATTAAATTGAATATTAAAATAAGTATAAAGAATAGACCTGCTCTTCAGTCTCAATAATGTTTATGGTGAACATGTCCAAATCAGGTCATGAGAACAATTTCTAAATTTGTTAGTGCCAGAATATGCATCTGTAGAAAGTATTTTCACAAAACATGTTCCTTTTTTCATGTCTATGTCTTATATAGTAAAACATGAAACCTGCAGCTAATAAAACAGCATTTGTAGTCATTATTGAAATGCTTGTTTGTGTAGAAGAGTCAGCGATAGGTAAGCAGTCGACGTGTGTCATGATGACTTCATGTCTTGGCCACCTCCGTCTCACACGTGATTCTGTCATAACCGCTGTCTGAATCCTGCAAATGACCCAAATGAGAACAAGCCCAGTCAGACTACCACCGGCTGTACTGAATAAATAATCATTTCGATAGCTGTGCAAAAGACAAGAACCAAATCTGAGGCGGACCACGCTGAGTGGCTGTTAATCTGATAATCAGGGTTGGATATCGACCCCATTTATCAGAGCAACTCTGTTTGTATTAACTGAGGGCACTCAGTAGCATGGGCCTGCAGCTTTGGAGCTCCTTGTCACTGCATAGATTTCATCAGCTGAATTGAAGAGGATGTGTTGGGAGTTTCACAGAAAACAGAATCTCACTTCAGTTCAAATGGAAGCACATTAACCACGTTGCAAGCGGCGTTATCCATCACCGTCACTCACGTTAGTTTCCCATCTTAGCCCGTTATTGATGATCCAATGAAATAACAATCACGGGCAACGCGGCGCTCAGCTGAATGTGCGGGATTCATTAGCAGCGCTTATCAGGTTTGAGCTGACATAGTGATCATAGTTAATAGATTTCTGCCTGCGTCTATGAACCGACGCTTGGCATTGTTGCTGTGATTGCTGCGGGATTAAAGAAGAGAAATAAGCTTAGCTGGGAGAAATAGCCCAGAACCACGTGGCTGTGATCAGGGATTGAGAGAGAGAGAGAGAGAGAGGGAAGGGGAGAGCTGGCGGGGGAAGGAACAGCACTCTTTGTCCAGCCCAGATGTCACTGTAGTAGACTACCATTATTGATCCACTGCTTTGCACACACACACATCCTGCACACCACAAACACACACACACACACGCCCACACTCATACCTTAATTAGATAGCATTAAAATGGGAATTTAAGAGAGGTTGCTGCCAATCCTGTTACATAAACACTCCTTTACTTTTAGAAAATGAATGTCTCAGTACATATTATCCTTTCAACCAACATCATACAGAGCACTCTGACTGATTGGGAACATGTAAAATAGACCAGTTTGGGCATATTTTGCTCTATCTTACGCAGCGCATCACATCTCGTTCATCATCTGTAAAATCAGCTTTTCTTGCCTCTGCATTCTTTCTGCCTCATATATCTCGCCTCTTTATCTCGCTGCCAGACTGTGGCCATACTCTAATTTGATCGGCCACTATATGATATGCAAACTTAGCATGTAGGTGTCTGCGCTTGGGAGTGTGTGTGTGTGTGTGTGTGTGTGTTTTGCAGGGGTGATGGCTGGGCATGGTAGGGGAGGGGACATGGCAACCAAACTTAATCCAAACTCACAGCAGCCCAGAGGGCTGTAAGGGTGGGGTGGGGGTTGGGTGAGCTGTTTCCTAAGCAGGAGAGGCTCCTTTTTAGCGTTCACCATCCTGCTGCGGTTAATAAACACACTCTAAATGGGAATAAACAATAAATAACACATTAAGTCTGCAAATAAATAATAAAACAGATTAATACAAAGGCTGTAATTCCTCCAAATTGTATTCATTTTTATAATTCTTTCCTATGAGAAAAGACAAACCCCCCATGCTTTGTTTGCAGCTGCTTTAGAGCAAAGAGAAGTTAGTGAGCGGGGAGATGTGCAAACACAAAAGCACCCTCATTCATAGGAGCTCCAACTAATGAGCAGAGTAATCTCAGATTTGACCAGCAAGTGATTTCTGGCAGATAGGAAGCAGAAATGGCAGGACACAAAGACTTCAGTTGGATATTTGCATACTTGCAATATTTGCAAACTTTCATTCTTACTTTAATTTCACTTTGATGCAGACAAACTGCTAGCTCTCTACCTCAGTGAGCTACTCATGTTGCTCAATTTGAGTATGATTTATGATTTATGAGAAACTTATATCCTACTCTCCTGTTTTCACTTCATTTCAACTGCCCCACATTTGCCACATCATTAGCATCGTCTATCTGTATCTGTATCTTTCTTTTTTTTTTTGGGGGGGGGAGTGGTCGTAGTCAGTGCAGACTGAAAGCCAGTGATGTTGCATGTCTGACTAACTTAGGGAAACAAGCTGGAAATGTCTCCGGGCTACTGCAGCTAATCATTCAGCCCACAGAGGAACTGATCGTTAGCCACTGATGTCAGCCTAACCTTGCCACGATGTGTTTCAGTGAGCTGGGGCACAGGATTAATGGAAGTTTGGACATGATCCTGTCAAAATATTGCTTTTCTGATCATAACACGGCAGAAAAAATATATAATAAGAGTTTATTTAAACTTATAAAACCAACTAAATTAGTGGTGATTACATTACCTTTCAAATTAGCAGGGCTGAACAAGAAAATTCTGCGGTTGATGAGCCTGTGTGTCTTCTATTGTTAGTTTATTTTTCTGAGGAAAAATGAAGAGAAAGGCTAGACACCTACAGTATATGGAAATGCAGGGGCTGTTTGACTTCTCCTTTTCTGCCTGTTAGCTGTCTCAAAATGAGTCAAAGGAATTAAGAATAGTGACAGCACAGTGTAAAAGCTGTAGTGTCAGCCAAGTAGAGGAATTGGAAATTCCAAATCTGGATGGTTGCTGTGATAGTCGGAGAAAACTGGGAATTAAAGATCAGCGAAATTTAAACCCACTTTGGGAAGCATCACTGTCCCAGTCTTACTCTCTTGATATTTCTAAACATGCATGAGGAAGCGGGGTTTAGGAAGTAGTAAAGGCAGCAGCTCTGGCAGGGTCAAGCAGGCTTTAGGGTCACTGAGGACAGAGGTGAGGAGGAGGAGGAGGAGGAGGAGGAGGAGGAGGAGGAGGGGGTCGCCCAGGGGCTAATGAGCTCACCCCAAATCCAGAGACACATTTGAACACCAAGCATGCATGCAAGATGAATGCACGCTGGATACAGGAGCAGGTTGCAGGCCATGTGCATCCATCATCTCTTCTGAGGGGTTTTTATTCAGGAAGAAAGGGAAGCGGAGAAACAAGCAAAAGCCTTCTCTTTTTCTTTCCATCTCATATTATGGATCTATGTCTAGGAGAAAAATCCAAATCCACATCTGTCAGACGCATAAGTGTTGTTATGACTGCGAGTTATGCACTGTACGCTACACTATGCCTTCTCAAGGGAGAACCGTGTTGTCTGTGTTATGTTCAGGTTCCGATTGTAGAGATAAATTTCCCCTTTCGTCTAAATGGCTCTCAATTTGACAAGATGGACGCAGTGAATACTGTTAAAGGGAAAGTACTGTGATTTTACACATCATAGTCTACGCATTGATCACACTGCCTATGTGGGATAAGTTAAGTGAAGCCCTTTGTGAAGGATCTGTTGAAAGTCTCTTGAGTCAGTGTTGGGTGGGGGCCGAAGTATGTACTGTATGAAATAAGTGAGCTTGCAAAGTCTCAATAACTACGGGTCATGTAGTTGAATTGTGGGTAATGTAGGCGGCGCCAAGGAAGAAGAATGAGTGCATCAATTTTGACACTTAATAAAAATAAACAATGCCTTGTGAATCTGACATTAAATCAAACTGTGATGCTTATATGGTAAAGACTTTTAAACGTCCTTTTTGAGCACCGTGGCTGTGTGTCAGCCAGTGTGTTTGTATCCACTGTATTTACCCTGCGAAAGAGCAGAAACATCAGATTTCTCCTCCTCCAGATTTGTGCTCTCTCATTGTGTTTTCTCTGGGCTGCTGTTTGCTTCTTACCTCAGTTCCCAGCTGCCTCTCTGTCTGTCTGTTGCTCGGGGGCCTTGCAGTCAAGTACACAGGGAAGAAGAGACCAAAGACAGGGAGCTTTTTAGTGCCCCCCCCCACCACCACCACCACAACACACACAGCCCCACCCACCACCTCCACCAGCAGCAACAGCAGCACCACTACCTATTTCCATTGGCTCTTGATGTTTTGTAAAGAATCCCCCAGCACACTCACACCCTCCCTTCAGCTATCCCCCTGGCCTCAGTGCCCTGTTCCCACATTGTATCCAGATGTGAGGAGGATAGTCGAGGGGGGAGGAAGGTAGGGGGCCCCTGGTAGTGCCCCGTACCTCCTCCCTCCTCCCCCTCCATCACCACCCCCCCGCCCCAAACACACCATCCCAGACAAACATCATCTCCAGACGGCAGTGTAATCAGCTGAGCACTAGAAACAAGTGAGTGAGACCTACAGAGTAGATCCCACTTTATTCACAATAAATAATCTTCAAGGATGTTGAGTTGTCATGAACATCTATACACAGCAGCATCATGTTCTATTGTGTCATCAGTGACTGCATCTACGTTTTTTTTTCCCTCAAGCTAAAACCATAGAGATGAAAATCTGTCGCTCTTGAGGCCGACTGGCTGTGATCATCTAATCCCCGGCCGCACAACTCTATTTAAAGAGCACAGCCGTTAATCCCATCAGATTATACCTGACCAACTCCACAAAATCACCCAATTAATAGTCTTAAGGATGGCCACAAAAGCCCGTCTTCCCTAAAAAACAAACCCCAATAAATCACGTCGGAAAATCTGACCCATTTATGGCGTCTTAATCCCATAGTCTCCAGCAGGAAGACAGGCGGGGGTCATCCTAATCATGGCCCATAGCGCCTCATCTAGAGTTAGGTCTGGAAACATCATATCTGTATTTTCATATGAGTATAATCAATATTTAGCATTTAACTTCTTTTAGAAATGAAAACAATTATTCTCCCAAATTACACATGATCTAGACATGTGGTTATTTAAGGTTATAGCTGGCCTCTGTGCGTGTCTGCGTGATATGGCTCCTTATTAATAATGATTTCAGAACTAGGTTTGTGTTAAGAGTCCCACAAGCAGTTGGTATGCTTAAGTTTAAATACCTAGACAGCAGGCTCCACAGGCAGCATTGTCCCAGATAGATCTGAGGTGGAATTTTGTGTGTTATACTTATATTAAGATTTTTCAAGGCTGCTACTGCCAACTCTTAAATTCAAGCATTGAATTATTTTGCGCCAAAATTTCAGTATTTTTAAAACTGACATGTTTTTTCTTATGTTAAGGAAGTCAAAATACCCAGTGTGGAAAAATCCCTTTAAACAGCATTTACATCATACAGTATTAAAATAAATGCTTCTCCTTATTATCTCCTTCCGTGGAACCATTAAAAAAAACACCTCATTCAACAAGTGTGGTGTGAATTAATCCTATAGTGAGGAAGTTACCAATGACACCACACTGTATGAAACAATAATAGTGAGTAGTCCTTTCCCAATAAAAAGACCTTTATCGTCTCTTGTGTATGCTGTGTTAACACAGCTGTTGTTGCTGCTGACACAGTGTTACAGTGGAACTCCTTGTGATCCTTTCATCATATTGTCTGTACATCATCAACCATCTCTCTGTTCTTTCTCTATACACTGCTGGGGTTTTGTGTTGCAGTTCAAACCCACAATATCATTTGATTTGCACAAATGCACATAACTTAACCATCACACTTTTAAAAAATCTCTTGTCATGCGCGTGCGTGTGTCTTTAGAAGCGAGCTGTCTCCATTTTTACTAACCCCATCCAGCAGTCTTTGAATCTGTGGTTGGCATAGTGTGTTGTGAGTAGCTGCCCACTGGTGCGATGTGGAGAGAATGACAGTGTGCGTAATCCTCTGTCGCTTATTTCTTGTGTAACAGGCCTGTTGGTTTTCAGTGGTGGCTGGCTGGCTGGCTGGCTGGCTGACTTAATGGCTGTTTTGCTGCCTGACTGATGCAGGTAACTCCCATTGGAAGTGCCTGCTCTCTCTAAGGGAAGCTGCACAAACATGACTGCTTGATGCAACCATGGCTTTCTCCTCTGTTACCCTCTCTTACTCCTTTAAGGTAATAGCACTACATTAAATGGAGTGCAGAGTGGAGCTGATATTTTTTTTGCTGTTTCGCACAATTGTGAAAATGGATGAAACTCATCATACCGCAGAAATTTTCAGTCAAGTTATAGTTGAGTCATGTGAATTTTTATTTATATGGCGACACATCATGATAGAGGATATTTCAACACACTTTTCATAGCAGGTTTAAACCGCAGTCTTTTTCTCACCAATCACTTGGTGACAATGGCCAGGAAAAAAAGCAGAAACCATGAGCAGAGCTTGTTAGATTTATCTGACATTCTTGTCTAAAAAATGGTCTCAGATATGCTACATCTGATATTATTATTACAGTGACAGCTGTACCCCTCCCATATTTCTTATATTGGCCTGATTCATTAGTAAAAACATCTCACACATGCAAAGATACAAACATCATGTCATGTACACAAACTGCAAATTCAGGCACACACTGTATCTCCTGACAGGTCCAAGTCATGCTAGCAGCCTGCACTTTACACTGCAGCTTGGCATCAGGGTGAGTCCCAGAATAACTGTTCGTAATTGATTATTGGTCTGTAATGTTAACTGACACAGAATAACTAGAGGCTTGGCACTTTGCTGTGTGGGTAATGACAATATTATATGTGTGTAAAAAGGACAGCTAAAGGATAGTCTAACTCTTCAACACAGCTGTAATTAGGCACAATAGTATATTGCATTTATGTTTATATTCAATTCCATTTCAACTGCGGTCAAGTAGTGTCGAATTCATTAATATAATGTAGCGCTCTTGCTAGATTGTATATAGTACTCTAAAATTTAGCTGGATTATGGAAGGATGTCATAATGTTCTATTTCCTACGACACCTTCAAAATAAGAGCTCCAATCATGAGAGAAATACTACCACAGCCTAATAATATAGAGAACATATTAATTATATAATCAAACCACAAACAACAAATTCTCTGTGCAGGCTAGACCAAAGTCAAAGTGATTTATCTAGTGAAATATGTCATTTTGTAGTTACTATTTTGTACTATGCAAATAATTTTATAAACCGTTTCTATTTACAGTTCCCAAACTTGTGGAAGACCGTTTTCCGCTTTTGGAATAAAAGATGGACTTGACAGCAATTTGTTACCATTAATATCCTGGTTATGCATTTGCTATGTGCTCATTACCAGACTGGCTGTCAGCCTGACATCCATGCCAGTGTGGGTGGTGCATGCTTCCAGATGGTAAAACCAAACCTGGTAAACCTACTGTATAAACACAGCAACTGGTGCAGATCAGGTTGTGCCCGTGAGCTTATTGCAAGCAGGCGGGTTGAGGAATGCTGCTTGTTTATCGACAGGATGCTGTGATCTGGTTTTCTTAAGCCCACCTGCATCAGAGGGGAAAATGAACCTGGGGAATGACTGAATCTAGTACATAATGGAGTAGTTTTTTCACCATGTTTTGCTGCATTTATGTCCTCCAGCTCATGACTTTCAATCATATGTCTTGGATGTAATTCACTTAGTCATCCTGCTATGATTTTGTATTTTGAACTTTATAAGTCATCTATGTAGGTGTTGTTTTTCTTCGTTCTTTGTCATATTTTTCAAGGAAAAAAAGTCACACCGCTGCTGACGTCATTTTTAGTAACCGCTTTCATGAAATTGTCTTTTCAAACCTCTGGAGACAGATGTTTTCCATCATTATAGACACTCATGGAATTAGGCAGATTTTCTTTTCTTTTTTTTCTTACAGGTTACGTAGGCACAGATATTGGAACTGGTAACTCTTAAGGACATTTTTTTTCTTCTATTTTGAATGTTTCTAAACTAAAACATCTGTCAAAGCAGAGGAAAAAGTAACTCAAAATTTCTTGAGAACTCACCACTTCCCACAGACAGCCACCCACCCTCATACAAACACACACACACATATACTGTTTCACACACACCCGCATTTGCACTGAACGGTGTATGCTTGATTGGAGGGGGGTTTAAGATGGTAACTATACTAGCAGATTGTCTCTGTAGGACTATTGGATGAATGTTGAGAGTGTGGATCCTGGCCAGTTTCCTGTGCTGCGGTTAAGAATATATGTCATACAAGCTGTGTAGTCTGGTATTGAGTGTTCCAGTCATCTCCTTTTAATGAAAGTTTGAGTGACAAAACGGCAGACAGAGCTAATAACCACAGAGACACATTTGTTTTTGCACCGATCATCTCATTAGGCAGCGGCGATCATTAGTCTAAATTCCAAAGTAGTGTATGATGGACATTTTCTGCAGCGTGCGGCCCACAGCCTGCATTTCTCTCTCTTTCTTGCTCTGTGTCTACCTCAATCTCTCAGATCTCCCTTTCTCTCCCTCTCAGTCAGCTCTTATTATCCCAATCCATCTCCTGCCGTGACTTTACATCACTATTTACCACTTATCTTCCCTCTGCTGCCCTCCCTCTCATTATTTGCTCTGCCTTTTCTACTCTCCTTGACATGCATCTTTCTTCAGATGCTGCCTTGTTTTCCTCAATATTAGTTTAGAGTTTTTTCCACTGGGCAGGTTAACAAGCCGGCATGATTTCATCAATGTGAATCAGTCAGCCTGATAAGACGTGACCCAGATGGGATCTCCAGCTCTTTTTTATACAGCCATCCATCACGACCCCATAGCCACATAAGCTTTCTCTTACGGTAATGCCTGTCAGCCTGCGTATGAAAGAAATGTGTCATGTAGCTTCAGTGCACTCTCTTAGAAAAACTCTGTCTCGCATAAAACACAACATTTGTTATTCTCATCTAGCAGACCCAGTTCCTGTGTGGTGCTTTCTTTTTTTTTATTATTATTTTTGGCTATGAAATCCTGGGCAGATGTTTCGGGACACACACACTGGCTCTCACACACACAAACAAAAACACTCCTAGAATATTCCTTCAGGGACTTATGATGGTCAATAATGAGTTTATGGTGACCTTCGTGAACTGTCAAATGCCTGTAATAAGCCCGCAGGGACTCAGAGTATGTCTGTAGGACAAAAAAGTACATTTATTGAGACCTCATTACACTAATCTCTTTTGTTGTATCTCTTTTTTAAAAGAGAAGTTTGACATTTTGGGAAATGAAAATTCCAATACCAGCGTCATGTTTGTGCGGAGGTTAAGACTTGCACCTTATCATAGCATAAAAGCGGGAAACACCTGGGATGGCTCTGTCCAAAGGAGGCAATATTATTTCAAGGTCACTAGTTATACCTTATATCTTGTTTGTTTCCTTACAATCTTTTTTGCCAAGGAACAATAATTTTTCTGTCCTTGCAATCTTTTTGCCAAGGTACAACAATTTTTTTTTTTTTTTATACATTAGTTTGAGAGGTACGTTTTACGGTAGATTTTGTTATTGTTTTTACGTTTTCCCCATTTAGTAGGCTATATATATATTTATTTTTTTAAATCTAGTATATAATAGTATTTATGTAAGATCTGAGCCTTATAGCCTTATACTCAATGTCATAAATGTGCTTCTTTTAAGTTCTGCCATTTCAACAGCTGTTCACTAACCAGATTTAGCAACAGCTTCAGCCATCATTGTCTTTATAATAAAATAAAAGCCTTCTGATCAGCCCTGTACCTCAGATGCTATAGTGACTTGATGAGGGGTGATGAGACAGTAAGGAAAAGGAATGGATAAAGTTTCTCCTTGACGAGTAGTCGTTAATGCTAATATTACCAATGTAGCAATAGAAAAACGTAAATAGTCCCTGTAGGGTTTGTCCAGATGGAAATCATTCACACAAATTCAACTGCTGGGCCAGTGACATCAAGCTTTCTATCAATGGATGCACTGTCTGTGTGTGAGCGCCTGTGTGTTTGTTTTCAGCTGATTGAACTTAGAACTCACCAAAAACTTCAATTCTTCTGTGTATTTTTCCTCCTATTTCTCTCCCCTCTCTCTGTATATATTTACAAAGTAGACTCATTTTACTTGCTATTCATCTTACAATGACTTTTTATTGGCACTGAGCTTTGTCTGTTTGGTTCTCAGTAGTACCCCAAGGGTGTTTATAGCCTAATATGTGTAATTTAAAGCAAATTGTAATAGAAAAGTAACAAAACAAGCTGATATTGAAAAAATAGTGTCGGAAACTCAATCTATCAATCTATCAATCTATCTATCTATCTATCTATCTATCTATCTATCTATCTATCTATCTATCTATCTATCTATCTATCTATCTATCTATCTATCTATCTATCTATCTATCTATCTATCTATCTATCTACATCCATCCACATCTATCTATCTATCTATCTATCTATCTATCTATCTATCTATCTATCTATCTATCTATCTATCTATCTATCTATCTATCTATCTATCTATCTATCTATCTATCTATCTATCTACATCCATCTATCTATCTATCTATCTATCTATCTATCTATCTATCTATCTATCTATCTATCTATCTATCTATCTATCTATCTATCTATCTATCTATCTATCTATCTATCTATCTATCTATCTATCTATCATTATCTTTCACTAATGAGTCTCTTGTGATCCTATAGTAATTGTGTCTCTTTGGGTTTCAAAATGTAATTCTTAGTGAATGTGTGGAGCTTTTTGTGTGTGTGAAATCACACATTCAGGGAGTTTCAACACTCAATACAGTGTACTGTTCACAATAACACTTTTTCCAGGGGTTGAGATTGGATTTTACCCACATGTTGGTTACTTTGTTTGGTGTTGTGTGTCTTTACAACCTAATGTGTATGTGTGTATTTCTTGCTTTGTGTGTTTGTACTTTAGAGCAGTGTGTGAACCATCTCGCAACAACAACAACTGCCTGTTTGAGCCCACACAATCTTTGTGTAGTAGAGCCATCAGGAGATTTCTGTGGAAACCCTCCCATCCTGCCTCTGTGTGTGTGTGTGTGTGTGTGTGTATGTGTGTGTGTGTGTGCAGGCGGCAAAGAGTCAAAAGCAGATCTGCTGCCCTGTTATGTTCTCATATCTCCTCTTGATAACTCTTACAGGATGTGTTCTTCAGATTTTGCCTCGAGGTAAAGACAGGTTTGAAAACAAGTCACAGAGCAAGCAACACAAGCAAGTAAGCAAGTAAATGAGTAGGCACAGAAATATTCAAATAGACACACAGTATGCATACACAAAGTGCCAATGCAACATCTCAATGCATGTTCCTTAAAGTATGAACCTTTTAGGTACCGAGGGGTCGACTGACAGCTCCATGCTAACACAGAATGACACAGATGTCTTAGGTGACTTTGTTTTGATGGTTAATGACAAGTCAGATTCCTGTAAAATAATCAGCAAAGGTTGAAATTCTATTTTTTCTGTCCGTTAGCCAGCTGGTGTTGTGAGTATAGGACGCAGGCTTCGCACATAAATCTTGCTGTGTGAAATGACAACTCTCTGTGATAGATTTTTATATCAGCTTTAATTAATGTTAATTCCATGAGTCAGCCGACAAATGAAACTCTGGGCAGTTGTCTTATTAATGTTGTGCTGCTGTCTGGGACCACTTACCCCAGACCAGAGATGTATGTATGATTAGTTAGAGACATGTGGTCTGTGTTGCTAAAAGAGCACTGATACTGCACCACTGATTAAACCCATTCTCTGATGTAGTTAGCGTGTGTGTGTGTGTGTGTGTGAGTGTGTGCGTGCGTGTGTGTGTAACTAACTGCTGAGCCATCTCGCC
This sequence comes from Trachurus japonicus, assembly GCF_045865225.1. NCBI lineage: Eukaryota > Metazoa > Chordata > Actinopteri > Carangiformes > Carangidae > Trachurus > Trachurus japonicus. The sequence goes on along the minus strand of NC_140922.1, from coordinate 24,034,136 downwards.
ACAACGAGCAGCAAAATAAAACGGTTAGATCAGAACGTGTGACAGTGTGAAAGACTGGTGGCCGGCTTTGAGGTCGCCGGTCTAATTACACTTCAGAGAGACTGATTTAGGTTCAGTTGCGGAGGTTGTCCCGGGCTGCAGACGGATGGAGGACAGCGCAGATGAGAGAGAGAGAGAGAGAGAGAAAGAGAGAGACGGCTGTGAGAGCTGTGAGAATAGTGGACAGTAGGGGCACGGAGTGAAAAGAGATGGCAGGGTTTCAATTTGGATTTAAATCGAACACTATTAGCACGAGTGCCTCTTCAGCTATTACGCCAACAAGTTGCAGTTTTACCTTTGCTCCTGGTCTGTTTTTTCGCTCCTTCCTACTCGGGCCTATACTTCCCCTGTATGTCTTTAATTTCAAAGCAAGAGGAAGCTTGGTAGGGAACTGGTCTAGCAGCCATTTGCATTGGGTTAGAAAAGAAAACAGCGTGTGTGATTCGTCATGAACGTCCTTGACTGTCCTTACCTTAAATGTCCCTCTGTCTAAGTAAAATGAGCGAGATCCTGTTACATAATAAGCACATTTTGGTCATCCTTAGCTACACTTATACGCCAAGACTTCAGGATTAAGACTCAGATTTATGGTTAGATTAAGTTCTAGGACAGGGTTGAACTTGGGTTTAAGTGTTTGGACATGACCCAATAAAACCTACAGCTGTGTACAAGAAGAGTTTATGCAGCGACTACTGCTATTGTTTGTGAACTGTAAGGCAATTAAGATCCGTGTAATGATAGTTCAGTCAACGCTGCACAGTGACAGTAGATTCCAGTGTGTGTGTATGTGTGCAAGAGGAATGCTGCTGTGCTTCAAGGGAGGGGGGGGGGCTCTATGGGCAGGAGCACCCAGGGGTTAACGAGCGGTGTGAGAAAAACAGGCAGAGTTTGAGAGGGAGGGGGGAGGGAAGCACACACACACACACATACGCTCATGCAAACACACTGAGTCCCAGAGGAAGCTGGAGATGGTCGGCCCAGGAGAGCAGACAGCTCTTGTTGGCTTTAAAGTGAGATAAATCACAGATGTAGTTATCATCATTATTATGTTGATCAGTTTACTCAATATTGATCAGTTTAGTGATATTAAAAAATAATAATAATAATAAAAAAATGTTTGTTTGTTTTTTCTTTCAAAATCCTAATCCTTTGGTCCCAACGGATAAATGCAGACTTTATATAAGAGAGAGAATTATGTAGCCTAAGACACCGGTGAAACTGGAAATGTTTTTGGATTTTTCTTTTTAAGATTTAGTCAATGAGAGACAATGGAAATCTCTGTGAAGGGACATCATGCAACAGTCAAAACCTAACTTCCATGCAGGTGCAAGCCAATCATATTGAAAACCATTATTAGTCTGTTTTCAGGTAGATTTCAGTCATTTCCTACAGTTTTGCTACAGTGTGTACCTCATAGGGCTGAGAACCGTCTCATTTCCCCCTCTGGACCCGTCCAGTAATCTCACTAGCATGGACTGCATGCTCACCAAAATGTAACATGACAGTATTGACCCAAACACCTGCCACTTCCTACACACACACATACACACAGACCCAGTGGACTCTTTTCTATCCGAAAGCCCTTCTCACGCAAATAGAGTAGGCAGGCAGGATCCCCTCTCAGCCTATTTATCGAGGAGGGGGGGGGTTGAGAAGGGACAGACAGCGTGGACCCCCTCTATTGTTCTGGCTGGGTTTAAGGGATGGGGGGGAGGTAGGGATGGAACTAGGGATAGGATGGGAATTGGAGACCCCAACAATGCCACAAGGCCCCCCACTGCTCTTCCTGCTTATGAGCATGACCTGCTCTGACAGACCAGGGACAGACTCCCAACAAGAAGGAACTATAACTATAAAGCTATAACATAACTATAACAGTCCAAACTTAACTTTGTTCGCTTGTAAGACCTGAAATAGTCCTAGATTAGACCTGGTCCTAGACCTAGACCCAGTTCAGTCAAATATCAATAATATAATAATCAAAGTGGAGACAACCTGTTGACCTACAGCCAAATTTCCTCATGACCTGGATACCTGCTGTATGAGCAGATAGGATCATATTGGCATGTGGGGTTTGCCTGTTGTTTTTTGTCATAAGTCGGGTATATGTCCGAGGTGTCGTCAGAGCTGATTACTGTGTGTGTAGTATACAGTATATATACAGTATATATAATTTTGTTTGTTCCAAATCAGACACTTTCCTATTACAGTAATTGACGACATCATTTCTAACATGTGGGGGATGAAGCTTGACAGCAGTTGAAGTAGAACAGCGTCAGTCAACCACAAAGTTTGCAAAAGCTTTTCTTTTTTATTTCACTTTGTTAACAGCTGACAAGTTTGTCGCCCTAAAAATGTGCCACATCTCCAGCTTGGGTGTTTTGTGAACAGCGTGTAGGTATGTGCGTGTGTGTGTGTGTGTGTGTGTGTGTGTGTGTGTGTGTATCCAGCTGTGCCTCACCCCTCTCTCTCTTCATGGTGAAGCTTACAGCAGACCTCTTTGTCTGCCGGTTTAGAGCAGGGTGGGAGGTGAAGAGCAGTTTGTTCATAATGGATTATTGATTGGTCTGAGAATACACTGGATCTGCACTGTGTGTGTGCGTGTGTGTGTGTGTGTGTTTAGGACTCCATACCATCCCCTCTGTCGCGCTCTGAGCACTGAATGTCTCCACTTTATGAGCAACTGTATGGAGGATAGCAAGGTTTTTTTATAAAGTGCTCTCTGTATGTTATGCTCTGTGAAGCAGCGTATGCGTGTGTGTGTCTGTGTGTGTGTGTGTGTGTGTGAGCAGCTCTCTGTATGGGCCGTTAAGCTTTCAATGCTGCCTGTATGAAACAGTGTTAAAAGCCCACTGTGTGCTCATGTAGACTTTGAAAAGATGTGTGTGGACAACATTAAAAGCCCCTTCTGTTTTGCTTCATGATTCCTCAGTTCCCCAGCATGTATGTGTGTGTGTGTGTGTGTGTATGTGTGTGTGTGCACTACTTAAACACAAGGTCCACTCTTTATTTTTCCCCCTCTGTGTATTTTTTTTCTTAACCTCAAATGTCTCTGTGCTGCTGCGTGGGAGTGAAACAGATCCCATCAGGGCTGAAGGATGTCCCACACGAGAACGACCTACAGTTATTATCAGTGATAAGGTGACAGTGTGAGTGAGTCAGTGTGTTATGAAAGCCAATCTCAGCACCCTTGGGTGCAGGAGATTTGTGTCATGGCTGCCTCTAGATGATTGCTATGATGAAGGCGCTCCCTGGCTGGATGACAGTGTTTTCTATCACAGAGCAGCAGCAAAATGGTGGAGCTGAGCATCTTTCTGCCAAACCTTTGTTTGAGTCCCTGTTAAACTGCAGTGCTGGTAAAATAGTCGACTACAGTGTCTCCCTTTTGTAATCAAATCTGGACTATTGCACCAAATGTCTTCTACAAGCTGAATCTGTGGCCTCTAGATGGGGCAGTTGAGCAGACTGCAATAATCAGTGACACAAATCATCTGGTTTAAAAGCAGATGTAGTGCACCTTTACATGGTGAGGGGGGTATGTAGTTGTTTCACTCAGGGAGCAAAGAGTGACCTCTGATATAACAATTTGTACTGAGCTGGTCTAGTCAAGTTTCCTATATCAAACTTAGCTTTGAAGTCAAACTCTCTGGCTTAGTGACAGTGCTGAAGTGTGAAAACAAAAAACAGAAAAGCCGACATCTGTAAACAGGTCCTCTGCTGGCCGGCATGCTCAGTTTGACACTGTTTGTTTCAAGATCCCCTCCAGATGTGAACCTCAGGAGTCTCTGGTACAGAAATAGCTGCACTGCTCTGCTCTGCTCTGCTCTGCGAAGGTTGTGTATGGATGGGAAAATAAGAGCGGATTTCCTCCTCTTGCTGGACCTCAGCCGCTACGGTTCAGCGTTCAGAAAGCAGAACAGCAGAGGTTGAACCATCAAGGAAGGAGGAGGGGGAAAAAAAGAACAGTTTTCTCAGTGTTTGACAGAGCAGTCATTATCAGCTGAGTGTAGGCCTACACTCACCCCCAGTGACTCATGGAAGGGCAGCTAAAGTGTCCATTAATGCCATGTCTGAAATCAGAGCAGTGACGTTCCCAAGTACGGTTGAAAAAAGAAAAAAAAGAAACATTTTTAATTGTTTCTATCATAATATAGCCTTTAAAAATACTAAACTGAGAACACTCATTTCGGTTCCAATTTCAGCCATGCACTATCTTCAATGTTAGAAGTCCCTGTGTGTAAGTGTATGTGTGTGTGTTCATGTGTGTGTGTATCTGTGTGAGGTTAATTAGCTGGAGGATGTCAATGACAGTCAAGGTTTACAAACTGGATTTTTCCTGCAAGCTTCAGGAACACATCATATCCAGTTATTGTCCCACATTGGCCTTTAATACAGCTTTGATGCGTCTTTCCTTTTTTGATGACTTCGATGATTGGTAATCTTGTCCGTCGCTCCTGGACAGTTTTTCCCTCCTTAAGCCAATTTGTCTTTTTTTTGGGGTCAGTATAGCGAGGAGGCTGCATTGTTTCCCTTCTGGTGGCTAATCTCATTACATTTAAATTTGCACATGTGACTGTCTGGTGGGATGACAGGCTTACTGTGGAATAGCCTCAACCCCCTCCCAGCCCCTCTGACCCCCAATCAGCAAGGCCATTTAATAGGAAATAAGATGATTATCCTCTGTTTTAGCGCCAGAACTGCAAGAAACTACTAAGTCATAATTAGCAATATTAGGATGTGAAGACAGAGCAGATGGGCCAGATGGAGGGGAAAACTAGAGTGGATAGATGAATGGAGCGGGGATTTGTTTTCCTTATTTTGCTGTTACCCATCGTCACCTGATTGTCTATTATGTCATGTGTTGACTATTACTTCCTCATACTTCCTCATACTTCTTTGTTCCTCATATAAAGTTCATGGCTTTTACTTAACATTATAAATGAGATTTGATTATTTTTGCCAGGTTTAGCGTTTCATGCCTCAAAAGCGCAGCTTGTGAGTGTGTTATGTAAGAATGTAAGAAATTAGTCCCATCAAAACCATTAGCTGTGTGTGTGTGTATAATGTATAATCTACATAACAGAATGAATCAATGTGGTGTCATGGGGTTAATATAAGTAAAACTGAAAACTAGTGCTGTACTGATTCATGTTACTGCACAGGGGACACACATCACAAAGTTACAGTATTATTACCATATGGAATATTATTATAATATTTTAATGTGCTGTTTGTAGTATTCTTATTATCACTGCCTTGTCTATTATTGACAGAAATTGATAGCAACAGCTTATTTTCTTCTACTGAACTGCATCCTAGCTAGCTGCTCTAGCTCATCTCATCACTTTAAAAGAGTCGCTGTAGCCTCCAATATGCCCTGAAGATGTAGAACTTCTCTGAGGTCATATTATAATCTATTGTAAAGACAGCAATGGCCACCTATACTAACTGCAAGAAACTGTGTTCAATGGCAGAGACAAACAAAATGTTTACAGCCATGTTAGCAGCACTGCAAGCTTTGAACTAACTACTGAAGTTAGCATGCCCAGTGCTAACATGCAACATTGTTACCCTTTTTCACTATTGTATTTTTGTGAGAAGATGTCTTACTGTAATAACAATCTTAAGTGGGGCATGGAGATGTGTACTCCACAGAAGGCCCTCCAATAGACACATTTCACTCAAAGTAAAGTAGGCTATATTTAGGTATACATAAGTATTAAGAATTTTCAAAAGCAAGTGGAAACAGTGAGCCATTTTTAGCTCATTGATTATATTGAGACATGAAGAGGTCTGGATCTGATAATACAGTTTGTTTGAAAGTAATGTCAGTCACAGCTGCACGTCTGGCTAGAGGAGTGCATGTTCTCTGGAAGCTTTAGCTTACTAAGCACTCCAGGAGGAAGCATGGTGAACCATTGAGGCTGCGCTGATTTTTAGTTGCATGAATAATTCTAGATAGATAGGTGGCTCTGGTGCAGGGTAGTCATTTTCAGTGCGAGAGTTTAAGACATATGATTGTTCTTGTGCTAACTTCCCTCCTCCACCACCTTATCCTCTTATGATTATGATCAATTATCCACTTATAATTAGAGCCTGGCAGTAACTCAGCTTAAGGGCTGTGGCACTTTATATAATAGCCTGTAATAATGCTGTCACTCACATTTCATAGAGTCCACACATTCAGGTTCCTGCATCTGCTGAAATTAATACTCCAACCTCAAATGGATTTTTTTTTTTTTAATATTTCAAGTTTTGATCTTTATCTTAATAATGTACATACAAATGTGTCATATGTTATAAATTACGTTTTATTGAGCTGACAGGGTGAAAAGAAAAAAGATGTGATTAACCTGCTAGTGAGAATATGAGAATATTGTGACTTTGCAGCAAGAAATAACAATTGGTCATGATAGTGAAATGTGGTGAAATGATATGAAAATGTTACGATATTATGAAATATTGATATTTGATTTAGAAAATGTCACTTACAACTGAAATTGTTCGTGAGATATGCAAATTATGGAAATGATCCACTCGTTGAAGGAAATACATGCAGAATGAAATTAGTCAACACTGTCAAAGTCTTTGTCTTATCACCCCGTCTGTTTCTCTTTCTGTTTGACTCTCTGCCCGACCCCATTCAACTCCCGTTTGAGAAATAGAACAAAGCAAACTGTCTGAAGAGCCACTTCCTGTTGTGTACTTAAGATCCCTGTCATGTGATAGTGTCAGTTGAGGCGGGTGCATGAGGCCAGTATGGGGAGGGAATATGGTGGCACTGCTGATCTTGCTGATGTGAACATGACCCCTCACCACCACCACCACCACCACCACCACCACCCTGATTGTGTAAAGTGTCGACTCAGCCAGTATGGCGTCAGAGCCCCCGAGCCCTGCACAACTCATGCACAATCGCAACCACGCACACATACACAAGCGTGGTGGTCGACAGCGGAAGCCTCAGACACATAGTGGACGTAATACATGATAATAGCTCACCTGCTCTTAATTAATAATACGTATTGTAAATCTATATAAGGGTATTTTAAACCTATACACATCACAGTGGATTTGGGGGTGAGCAATATGTCAATAAAATTGTGCCATATTTGTTTTTCAATATCAAACTCAACTCAAAAAATTAAAAGAACATTTTCACTTTTCACTTTCACTTTACTCTGCTTGTGCAGCAACCTTTGTAGTGTTACCTGAAAAGTACAAATTCAAGTATCTGCTGAGATGTCAGGGTGTCATTTCTGTTAATGGTTTGCTTCATGATGATCACCACCATGGGGTCTTAGTTTACCTACCTTTTAATTCACTGTTACCCTGCCAGTAAAATGAGGTCTATATGGCACATCCAGTCCACCTACATAGGCTACTGTAGTCAGTTTTGCTATGAATGCAAATGTAACTGACTGTAGCTGAAAATTGAAAATGTTCCACTAACATGCCCCCTGTGTCTTTTCTCACATTCCTCCCCACTTGCTGTCTCTCACCATCTCTCTTTTTCTTTTTCTTTTTCAGGTGGATGATATACATGAAAGCCATGCAATAGAGAGCTCACTGTTACATGGCCTGAAAGCTGGTGATACACATAAAAACGTGGGATGAAGAACAGAAGCCAGTGAAATGAAGAACAGAAGTTTGGCGGATTAGCTGCGCTGACATAGAAACCTCTCACAGCTTCCTGCCACTGACATAATAATGACCTGAAATTGAGTAAGAACGCTTGATTCTAAGAAAGATATTTTATTTTTTCATTACAAGCGTGGCCTTCATTAGCCCAAAAAAAAAACACATTTTGCTTGATGCAACTAAGCAAATGTTAAAGCTGGTTGCCAGTTGCACACAGAGTTTCAGTCACTGACTCACTGACAGTGCCAGATGAAGATGGATAGATGGTGTGGTGCCCAATAACTGGAGTGAGCTAAATGAGCTGCTGTGTTAGCAGCTGGATTTCTGGATGACTGAAGGCAGATAGCATTTCTACTGACCGACAGAGGCACACTAGATACCTCTAGATGTGCAACTGCAGATAGCAGTAGTTTCAAGATTTTTGTGAGCTTGTGAAAGGCCAGATTGCCAGGATAGTTTGTTTGTACCATGAATCCTAGAGACAGTGTGGAGGTGATGGAGACCCAAAAGGAAAAGCTGATTGTGGACAAAGCCAACCCTGAAAATGAGATGGAGGGAGAAGATGACAAAATCCCTGGGTCATTTGACTGCAATGTCTGTGGACGCAGCTTCCCATTCCTCAGCTCTTTGTCGCAGCACATGAGACGCCACACAGGTGCACGGCCTTACAAATGCCCCTACTGCGACCACAGAGCCTCTCAGAAGGGCAACCTCAAAGTTCACATCCGCAGCCATAAATTGGGCACTCTCTCTAGCCATCACTCTAACGAGGATGAAGGTGGGGCCGAGGAGGAGGAGATGAGTGTTTCAGAAGGTCTTGATGGAGGTACGAGTCCAACTAAGAGCAGCTCTGCCTGTAACCGGATGATCAATGGGGATAGTACTGATGAGAGTCGGAGGAAAGTGCCAGCAAGGAGCATGAAAAGAGAGAAGTCTATTACTGACCAGCGGCCTTTTTGTTGTCGTCTTTGCGGTTACGAGGCCTTGCGAGAAGACCAGCTCCTCAGCCACATTGAAAAGGTCCACATCACAGCAGACGCAGAAGAGGAGACGCCTGTTAAGGAGGAGACAGTTAACGAACCTGAGGTCATGCAACCCCAGAACGACGGGACCTTCCCCTGTGAGACCTGTGGCCAGGTCTTCACCCAAGCCTGGTTTCTGAAGTCACACATGAAGAAACACGCAGGGATCCTGGACCACTGCTGTCGTATATGTGGACGGCGGTTCCGTGAAGCTTGGTTCCTCAAATCTCACATGAAAACACACAACACCAAATCTAGGTCACGGTCAAAGTCAGATTTATCTGAGCATCCGGCGACCATCAATGACGTAGCACAGGATCCTGATATTGCTGTTTCCTCTGTTACATCCATCTATCAAACATGTTGTAAATGTGGGAATCTGTTTCACAACAAAGAGAGTCTTAGAGCCCATGAAAAGGTCCATAGTCTGAGCTATGGGAGGAAATCCCAGAATCAGTGCAGACCCAGTGATGATGAGGACTCACCAGCTGCTAAGAGACGTTTTCTTGACTTCTTAAACCTCCAGCCCGTTGAGGAAAAGACCCTGGACGAAGAAGAAGAAAGTGAGAAGATTCTGGGTCAAAGGATCCCAGAACTAGATCCAGTTTGTAGCTACCAGGCCTGGCAATTAGCCACTAAAGGAAGAGTTGTGGAGCCAGTGGAGCCTAGTTACAAGGCCTCTTATGGGGGAGGAAGTATGGGGGAGGAGGCCCTGGCTGGAGCTGCTGTGGTTTTTGAGAAGGAAAGCAGTCGTTATGTCCTGCAAGGTCAAGAGAAACGCAGCACAGGCAGACGAAGCAGCTCTGGGTTGGCAAGCCATGCGTCTTCTGGAGACCGAACGCCGGAGAGCCTGAGTGACTCAGAGTACCGGCCATCGTCTCGCCAAGACCGGCGGCGGCCATCCCAGTCGCAAGCTTCGTCAAAGTCCAACGAGTGCTTTGAGTGCGGAAAGGTGTTCCGCAGTCGTCATCAGATGATCGTCCACCAGCGGGTCCACAGGAAGGATGGAGGCCGAGCATCTCTTGGAGAAAAGGAAAGAAATGCAAGGGACGAGAGATGGGGTTCCACCAGTGATCCAGAGTCAGGCTCCCCCAGCCGACCGTGCACCCCCGGGTATGGAGATTCTCCACCGGCCTCCACCCTTGGCGATCAGGCCTCAGAGATGGGTACGTCGAACTCTGGAGAGCTTTCAGGTTAGTCAGTGACTTCAGTCTTTTGCTGTCATTATGCAGTGGCTTTTCCCTATACTTCAAAAAGATCATCTATAATCAAAGGAACAATGTAAGGATGCTAAAGCACTAACTTTAAATATGGTGGTGAGTAAATGCAGCTTTAAAAAAAAAACAACCTTTCATCCATTTAATCACTAACAGTAAAAATGAAAAAAGCTGGTTTAAGTGTTGAAAGTAATAGCATCATGTCTTCGAACCCAAAACTGTTTTTTCCCACCATTAGTACTTTCGTCTTTTAGATACTGGTTCAACTTCATAGCATAAAATAATAGGAAAATATAACTGTCATACAAGTCAATGAATGCCATAGGCCCAATTACACTGTGGGATTTTTAGTGGCAGAAATGACTGTAGCTCTTTTCAAGCCTCCCACTTGAGGCCTCTGGCTGTCACTCTGTAGTAAACATCTGTTGATGAAATGTGTGTAGGTCCAGTTTCCTCTCTATGGAGTGGGAACTAGAGCCACCATGTGGCAAAATATCAAAATTACACCTGGCTTCAGTTCTTTTATCGAGTGCTGCACACAAATACAATCAAAAATGGTCAATAAACTTTAACTGCCACTGAAAATGCTGTTTACAACAGGGCAGTCATTTTGTATCACATGGCAATAAAGCTATCAGTTACTTGAAACTTTGTGCCTTTCAGTGGGATGTCAGTAGAGCAGAGGGCATTTTTGGAATGCCTATCATTTTTTCACCTCCACAACCAATAAACACTGCAGAGCAAAAAAGAAAAACCTACCCATGCAAGGGCAAACACCCATAATCACAGCTGAAATATGCTAAAGGAAAGATTCCTGTGTATGCAGCACTTGGCAGTCTCTGGCTTTTGTCTTTTTGTCTTGGGTTTTTTTTCAAACACAGAAAACACTATTTGTACAGGTTAGGATAGTGGATAGCTAAGAATTGTAGTGATTGTTTCCACCAGCACCCCCCGCCCCCCCAGTACAGACACTCAAAAATAGCAGCAACATTTCTTCAGGCCTGATCGAGCTGTGTGCTATTTCAGGTCTTCCTGTCTCAGGAAACTCCCCTCACCCCCTTATCTGTGTGTGAATATGGTTTTTGCTCTCCTTTGTCTGTGTCTTTGCCATGGAACTATGTCTGTATGTTTACTTTTACTTCTCACTGATGTTGTTTATTGTATAACAACTGGCTTGAGTAGAAACATTACACACCCATACTGCAGCAGTTTAAGGTGTGGTTAGCTCCGTTTGTAGTAATAAATGTACTGTTAGGAATTCAGTCGCTCCAAAATAGACATATTGCTTTCTGGCAGCAGGCGTTGCATCCGCAGTACACAATCCTTTCAGCTCAACTGTACAAAAAACTACAAGCTGTGATATATCAGATTCAAAAAACATAACATTTACATACAGTGCATGCTAAAATGTGACACACCTATTGTTGCATTATGCTGCTATTTAAAGAATTTGAAATTTATGACAAAGTTTAGATTGCATTTACCAAATGAATTGACAAGACATAATGGGACTGGGTTGATCCATCCATCCATCCATCCATCCATCCATCCATCCATCCATCCTTTTCCCTTGTATCTTTGTTCTCCATCCCCTCCGACTCTTTCTTAATCACTAAGGTTACCTCCTCTGACCACCGTCACTCATTCACTCTTCTTACCACCGAGCCAGCCAGGCTGCCTTACGTCTGAGGGATTGGTTATTTATAGAGTCACCTCCCAATGGAGAGGGATGCAGGCAATGGGGAAAGAGACACTCAGAGGACACTCTAGTCCCAAATACTCTGTTGTCCCTTACAGCCATTTTGCTACTTTTTGGGAATGCAAATGAGAAGCTGCAGTGTAGTACAGTGCAGTACTGTAAACATGCAGATACTGACACTGGCGTAGGGTTTCTGACAAATCAGACTGTAGACTGAGGACAGTTTTAGTGGCATAGATTTGGGAATACTTTAATTGATTATTTACGTGTTTCAAAGATACTTATGTTGTTTTGTCCACTGGCAACATGATAAGTATAACTATGAGCAGTAGGTCATTTTTGGACATGTAGTGGTCTAACTCAGTCACTCTGATTGCACCGATACTTTGGAAGGGTAGTAGGAATATCATTGTTGATATTCAATTATGTTCATCAATTATTGTAACCCTGACTAGTAATTAATTAGTAGAAGACATGTATCCGCTTTCGGGATAGGGCACATAAGCTTTACCACCCTGCCTAGTGCCTACTTAACTTCCCAGCCCTGGGGCTTTACCTTGGCACAGTCTGATTTGTGATTGTTGGCTACTGTTGCCAACAGGAAGCCAAATGAAAAACAGATGGCAGGTTACCGGTATTGTTGTAAAAACAGGGAGAAGTAGGGGAAAGCACAATAATGTAATATCTGATCTGTTGGATCATAGGGGATTTTAGCCCATTATTTGTATATAAGATGACATAAAGTCCTATGACCTGGCATGGCTCTGATATCATGATTTTATGTTTGATGTAAGAAACTCACAATTACTTACAAGAGGAGATCATGTTTTACATCCCTGTATGTTTACAACATTTACCAAGCAACGAAACGCAACTACTACTGTGATGATAAGTCCTATTTTCTAACTCCTGGAATTGGATATTATGGAAGATATTAAGTTTTCCAATGTCAACACTTAAAACACCATGTGTATGTGACATATACACCCCCTTGTGGATAGTTTCTGAAGCTGCATCAGGAATCAGCAGTCTTGACTCAACACAATAAAGTACCTTGAAAACCTGAAACAAGAAACACATGTGCAGTCCAATCCAGTTCCAACACAACAGCCATACAATAAATAAACCAATTTTGTAAGTCCTAATGTGGAATTTAATTAAATGTGACAAAAAGAAATGTGTTTATTTAAGTCTGTGGTAATGTTTTACAGTCTATGATTGGTTGACATCATCTTCATCACCATAACCTCCCCAAATTACCACAGATAGTGACATAATCTTAACAAATTGAATATGATAGCCTAGCTGTATTAGTATTTTCAATGACAGGGCTAAAAAAAGACAGTTGTACTCACATGTATTCTTGGAACATCTTATGATATTGTGATGAAACAATTGTTGTTATTTTTGTGTTGATCTGTTTAGCTGTATCATGATGGCATAGGCAATCATTTTACTAATGGCAGGAAACGTTCCATGCGTTTTAAAATGTAAAAAGATGGTATAGGAACAAGGGTCAATACTGCAGCCTGGTGGCTGTTCACTAGAATTACATGTGGTTGCAACAATATGAATCTGGCACAGTGAACTGAGGTAATGAGCTCTGACTTATGGCTGGTGGTAGAGAGGAGTATAATCTAGACAATTCCCTTTGCAGTCATTGACCTTTATGTTGTCACATCTTCCCCCTACAGATGAGAAGCCTTACATCTGCAGCCTGTGTGACTTTGTTGCTACAGACTCGCAGGCTTATCTGACTCATGTTCGTGTCCAACACCCGCCTGCCCCCGAAGATCGACCCAGCCCCATTCCTAGCCCTGGCTCCAGCTTGGACCGAGGCACCCCTAGTGGTTATCCCAAGCTGAAGAAAGCTCTTCTGCAGGGCCTCAACAACTCCGCATCACCTTCGTCTTACCATTCAGCTCGAACGTCACCACTCGATCCCAGCGTGACCCCCGTGGATCTGTGTGTGAGGGCTGAAGGCATCAGGGGGGAAGGCTCCTCAATCTTGGACAGGAAGAGCCTCCCTAGCCACAAGTGCTCCTTCTGCTCCCACTCTACCCGCTACCCCGAGGTGCTCTGGATGCACCAGACCGTGGCTCACCGCATCAACAGCAGTAGCTCCAACTTGGCTCCTAAATGGGCCTTTAAGAACAACTCAAAAGGCTCCAGGGACGGCTTGTTATCCTCCAGGAGACGTACTGGTCCCCCACCGGTCCTGGAGGGAAAGGAGTGTCCACCGCTGCCTCCGCTGAGGCGCACTCAACGAACCCGGCCCCCAACCAACTCGAGTGAGGTCCTAAAGAAGAGCAAGCCAGCCAGTCATGCGGCCACACCATCATCATCATCATCCTCTACCCCCTCCTCCTCCTCCTCCTCCTCCTCATCGTTCTCCAGGGGTCCCTCATCCTCCTCAGGCTCCCAAGCTGGGAGAGTCCCAGTACGGCCAGGCAGCAGCAGCAGCAGCAGCAGCAGCACCAGACACACAGAGGACCAGAGTCATCAGTCTCGCTTCAGACCCAAAGTGGATATTTACCCTCGGGGAACTTCGCTGTCATCCTCCAGCTCCATAGAGAAAAGCACTGGCACCCTCTCACGTTCCTCAGCCCCCAGCCCCAGTTCCGCCGCTGCTGCTGCTGCCTCCAGGATGGCCGATCGCTACTTGATGCCCCAAGAGGGCCTCGGATTCATGCTGTCCAGCAAACACGGCCTCGCAGAATACAGCCGCACTAGGGGTTCTCCTCATCAACTGCTCCACAACAACTCCCACAACCACCAGGGCCGGGCGAATGCGACCAGGCCCAGCACCATCACCCACAGCTCTGCAGCTGGACTCAACTACGGAGTCTCCCAGGCACATGGAGGCACTCTGCAGACTTCCTCCTTCTCCTCCTCCTCCTCCTCCTCTTCTGCTTCGTCTTTGCCTTCAGAGGCTCGTGGAGATGTAAAGCAGGAGCCGATAGCAGAGACACCAGAGATGCCAAGTGACATTCTCAGCTTCCTCAAAAACTACAGCCCCCATGAACTGGCTGCCCTCTACCACCGCTGGGGTGTAGCCAACACCCTGCTGGATCCCACTGGTAAGCAGGCATTTTATTAACTGATATTATGTGTTTGCGATTTAGAGCAAAGCAAACCCAGAAGTCTGTTTTTTTATTAGTTTAGTAAGTCTCCCGTGAAAGCTCTCATCATCAGCTCACATGCAGTGCGCCCAGAGCATCTTGGCCTCGGTGAAAATGCCAAATGTCAAGGAGTTGAGGAGGAATATTTTCCACTGAGCATCTTGTCTCTGAGCTGCTCTGAGTAGAATTGACTGAACTTGACAAGTCAAAGCAGGAAAAGACACACACAGTCACATACGGAAATCCATACCGTGATGAATGAGCCATATTCAATCAGGTATACATATTTATCCACTCTGACACGCTCTCTCACACTAGCTCACCATCTGGCAGAAAGTGATTGACAGACACATATACTGCTCCATTCTGACAAGGTTTTTGAATAATGAAGGGGAAATCCATTAAATGAGCACACATGTTTGCTTGGTATGATAAAAGGCGGTATCTAGGGCAGCATGTGTGTCTGTGCATGTGTGTCCATATGTGCTCGGGTTTTTTAGATGCAAAAGTTTGGTGTATGTGTGTGTGTGCGTATGTGTGTGTGTGTGTGTGTGTGTTGTTTTTCGCTGTGAAAGACGTGAGAGAACCTTTGCTACTCTCAGGTCTGCGAGGCATGCCTAGTCTCCAGCTCCACTCTCCCAGAAAGCTGTCACAAACTGTTTAGGTCACGGCTCTGCCTGACGAGAGACTCACACAGATGCGAATGGAGGGAGGCAAAACAGAGAGAGAGGGAACATAAGAGGCAAAGAGAGAGAGAGATGAGACAGAATAATTACCCCACCAGCTGCTTTGGAAATGGTCATTACCGAACATCCGTATTATTTGCCCATTTTCAGTTGTGTCTCTAAGGTCAAGTGGGGCTGTATGGAGCCAGGGGTCAAAGACAACAGCCCCAGAGCAGACACATGACATCGCTGTCACCCGTCCAGGCACATATCGTCACGATCCGCCTTAGCCCTTTGAGTCACATGCTATAAAGTGACCTTTTTTGAGCAACTGAGTCTTTCTCCCTTTTCTCTCTGCAATACGTGCACCAGCATGTGTGTGTGTGTGTGTGTGTGTCTGCTTGTGTTTTCTGTCCAGCACTGTCTTGTCTTTCATTAGTGCATCAGTGAGAAGGGCTGGCGGCTCAGAGTAGAAGCAGAGTATCCAGAGGCCAAGCAGTCGGGCTGCCAGAGACACTCTCTGTCACCTGCTCCGCCTCCCTGTCCTCCTTGTCCTGCTGTGTCCCTCCAACTCTCACCACTCACCAACAGACCACACAAACATAACATACACACACAACAACCAGTGGGCACTGCCCAGGTATATGCCAGCCTTAATTCTTGGGGACGCTGATGTATCCAGCGTGGGGTTTGAGCAGTAAGCGTGTCCCTCAATGAAAGCACCCCCCAACCCCCCCGGGGCCTGGTACATGTCAGCAGGAGAGGTCACAGGAGTGCATGTGTATGTGTGCGTGAGAATGCGAGTGCGCAACGGTCATTATGTCATCAAATAGACCCAATGTGCTGTTTTCCTCCTGCCGCACTATGTTTGCATTATATTATTAATACCTGTCTAATTGCTACAAATAGAAATGTTTTGTCATCATGGAACAACATGATTGTTGAAGTTGACTGGCCTCACTTTTAGCCACTCAGCATGCAACCTGTCTGCTTTACCAAACACAGTTGGGCTTCATGGCCCCAGAATAATTTATTTCTTGGTGGCATTTTTCTTATACTGCCTCATTATAGTTTCAGAACTCTCATTAACTGTTTTCAGTCGGAAATAGGCTGGTTTTGGTCAGAGTTTCACTTTGGTTTTTAAATGGGCCTCAAAGTAAAATCCATGCACAATTAAAGTATCTTTAAAAAAGTTTCAAATTTAATTTAGTTTACCCACAAGGAATCCAGTTAAGAATTAGAGCAAGAAGTGTAAGAAGTGTGTTCTCAAAGTATATAAAAAAAAGGTAATTTCAGGAAATTTTAAAATATTGTAACTGCATTAGTCACAGTTTCTGTGATGTGACAGCAAAGTGTATACACTGTGGGTATGCCACGACGAGTGGGAAAGTTAGATTCATCGACATTCTTCAACACCTACATGAAGAAAATGACTAAATGTAAAAACAGGATAGTCATGTGACTGAATGCATGGTCTTTGAAGTCATCAAGATTCAACAAGTTGCTTCTTTTTGCCATTTAAAACCATTAATATGTAAAGGTGGCTTGTGCTGCAGCATCACCCTGTTGCCCTGCGTGTGTGTGTGTGTGTGTGTGCAAATGTAGCCAGTGTGTGCCACAGCCCATGCCTCACTTGGACCGAAGACACACAGACACACACAGAGAGATATGACTCCTGAAATGCATACACATGCAGACACACACACACACACACCTGACATGTGACACACGGGCAGCGGAGCGGGCACATCACAGCCGGGGCGTTTTAATTGCCTGTAATTTATGCGGTGTGTGTGTGCTGTGTGTGTCTGGCTGTCAGCCTCTGAGATGATGCTGTGTGACAGCTGCAGTCCAGCCCCTGGAGCTAGCCGCTCATAATGACACATTAGACATACTAATGATGCTTACGCGAGTCCACTACTGACGCTACCTACCTCCACCGCTCCAGCCAGGCTCTGTGCTGCTTATGTACACCCACTCACTTTCTGCCCATTACTGACCTTTACGTCTCCATTCAATCTCTGCGAACGCCGCCATGAGGAAATGTCTTAACTGATACTGATGTCCTCCTCTTCCACCACTCTTCAGGGGAAAAGTCACATGTTGAATCTCACATGGAAATTTAAAGCACATGCGATTTTAGGACACTTTTCTTTTTTATTGACTTTCTTTTAATTCTTAAGTTTTTATTAAGTTTTTTGTTAAGTTTTTTAATATTTAAATTTAACTCACATTCCTTTAAGGGACAGACATGAAACATCAAAGTGTACTGTATATAACACAACACACCTGATCACTACAACATTTGGCAAAACATTCAAGAATAAAAAATGTAAAAGAAGCAAGAAAAACATACTTTTGAAGTGTTCCCAAATCGCTAGTGTTTAACATTTTAAATCAATGTGATTTTTGCACCTTCTTTAAATAAAGACTTGTTGATTTAAACTGACTAAGTACTACAGATGTCCTCAACAGTTAATCTGTCTAAACCTTATCCCAAATAAAAAAATCTCAATTCAAACAATAACTCTTTGTATATTTTGCTAATTTTGTGCTTTCCTTAATTGTGTGTTCCCTCTTTTTTTCTCTGTGTGTGTGTGTGTTTGTGTGTGACCAGGGATGCTGAGGTCCCTCATGCGACAAGGACAGTATTTCTGTCACGAGTGCGGAAAGAGTTTCAGTCAGCCCAGCCACCTGCGCACTCATATGAGATCCCACACAGGTAAATACAACCAACATCCAACAGTAACACCCACAGATTACACATGTGCACACATATCTAATGGATCTAAACAACAATACACCACAAACCATCTCTACTGTTGCCACTGCTATCAGCATGTGTCAGCTTTTAACCCCTGTGAAATGTTAAATGAGTTTAACTTGCTCATTATTTGAGTCAAAGAGGTCACCTGTTCACATTTCTTGAATATTTGCAGTACATAAAAGAAGTGATCATCAGTCAGTAAAGGTGTGACATTAGTAAAAAGGAACGGTTTGACAAACAGACATCGGCAAATAGCAACAGCTCTGACAGCAGGTGAGATGTACTGTGTGTGAGCGAGGCCTTAAACCTGTAGAGCAACCTCATCAGCCGCTTGTTCTTCATGTATTACGACGAGACGCTCCCATTTTTTCTGGCCTCTCCTTCGACAGTCACTTGTTCCTGTGCCACCTGTGCACACGCAGCATCGCCGCCCCTCAAAGCTATTTATCCACCCAGAAACACTCACATGACTTATAGAGAATATATGCACGGGGATTCACGCTCTCGACAATATTTCATGGTCCGACTCTCAATACGTCGGCGACGTCCCTGCATTCACCGAAATAAATCAAAACAGATCTTTTTGTTCAGTTGAGTGTGACAGCCAGTCTGTGAGTTCCTCCCCTGCCCTGGGCTGGGCAGCTGTCTCTATTTTTTAAACTGAAACATGATTTGCTCCAGATACTGACCTGTGACAAATTGTATACATTATTAATCACATGTCAATTAGAGAGATGGAATTGTGCATTCTAATGAAGCAGAACAGCATTTGTCCATGCCAGCCTTATGAATCCATTTGCATGTGTCCCGATGCCATTCACCAAACAGCTTGATTTAGACGTCCTGCCTTCTTCCTCTTCTTCTTCCTCCTTTCCCCCTCCACTTCTCATTTCTCGGCCCCCTCTTCCTTTTATTTTCCTCTCACTTATGCTTTCCGCTCATCTCACCTTTTCTCTCGTCCCATCCCTCTTTCTTTCCCCCTCTCTTTCACATTCCTTTCTACTCTGATTCCCTCGTTACTTCCTTCTCATCTCACCTTTCCTCTTTTCTTCTTTTGTTTTACTCATTTCTGTTCCTTTTATATGTCCTTTCTCTCGCTCTTCTCTTCTTCCATCGTCTATCATTTCTGTTCTTCTATTGTTTCCTCTCATCTTTCTTTTATCCTTTATTTCCTCTCCTCTCCTCTCCTCTCCTCTCCTCTCCTCTCCTCTCCTCTCCTCTCCTCTCCTCTCCTCTCCTCTCCTCTCCTCTCCTCTCTTCAGGCCCGCTTTCCTCTTCCTCCTCCTTCCCCTCTCCTGTCTCCTGTCCTGTCATGTCCATCAGCCGGCCTGGCAGTG
The DNA here is from genome assembly GCF_045865225.1 of Trachurus japonicus. Taxonomy (NCBI): domain Eukaryota; kingdom Metazoa; phylum Chordata; class Actinopteri; order Carangiformes; family Carangidae; genus Trachurus; species Trachurus japonicus. Next base: position 24,014,627 of record NC_140922.1, on the reverse strand, counting down.
ATCACACTAGACAGTGAGTTAAGTAGCTTCTTTATAGAGAGTGTGAATGATATGTGGCACAGCCAGTGATTCTAAGTGACAGGGGCCAAATGGTAAGTGATGCAGTACTCAGTCCCCCCCCACCCTCCCCCCCAAGCCCTACTGTAAACACATACACACACACACGATGCGATGCATTAACACACACACATACCCATGCTTAGACTCTGTAAACACTTGCCGAGGCTGTAATTAATGTTGTCACCAGTGGTTGTCTTCAGCATGGACGTGCACACGCAGAAAAGGCCAGCCACCCCGAGGCCTCCATTAACATGCGTCATATTAAATCACTGACTTGCCTCCACCAGGTTCCATCACCATCATCACCACCATCATCACCATCATCATCACTGCCAGCTCCCCTCTATTAGCAAGGGTGCTGGTGGCAAGTGCTACAGTGTGCGGATGGTGGTGAAAGAGAAAAAAAAAAAAAATGCTTGTGTGGATCTGGTAGAGCTTTTAACCGAATGCCCTCCTCCCCTTCCACCCTCCCTCCTCTTCCTCCTCCTCCTCCTCCTTCTCCTCCTCCCCCCTCCCCATCCCCACCCTCCTTCTCCCCCCACAGTTGGGTTTGATTTTAACGGACTCCACAGAGGTACTGACGCTCACACCACCGCTTCTGAAGCTCCCAAACAAGTATGTGGCACAATAGCTAATCACTGGGCTCCCCCCCATCGCTTCTGCATGTTTCTTATTATGACTGTCTCACCTCGGCATGTGCGTGTCTGTGTCAGTCCTGCACACCCCATCTTGTTGTGAATGTGTGTTGTTGTTTTTGTTTTTTCATGTGTAACAGTCACATGTGGCACACTCTGCACCTGGCATTAACACCTGGCATTCTCACATCGTTTGCTATTTCTTTTTTTTTTTCTTCTTTTTTTTGCTGGATGACACCTGACGACAGCATGATGTATCACAGATGCGTCATCAAAATGCTTCACGCTTCAGTTTTGTATCACTTTTGGTGACCGTCATGTTTTTAATGGAGTTAGACTTGAGTAATTGAGGAAAAGGCACCTTACTTACTGGATAGGCTACTGTTGTTTATTATTCCTCTTTAGCTGCTGATTTTTCACTCAACACTGACACAAGTGAAATCATTTTTTTCTCTGTTATGCCAAATTTCAAAATTCCTTCCCTTTGTATTGTAGAGACAATCAATTAATCAATCAATCTCTTTAGATAATAAACAACAAATATCCCGCATACACACAACACCACATTTATGAATGGATGGCCTTCCAGGAGTCTGGTGGCAGCTTCTGTTGGTAAAAATCCTTCATATCCTGTGGGAGAACTGCATGCTGGTAGTTAGTATGAGGAGTGAGGAGCTTAAGTGCATAAAACCACAATGGTTACAGACTATAAGTAAAATGATTAATTGATTGGTCAGTTTATTAGTTGGAGGATAGAAATTGACAGCTATTTTAATAATTTCAAGCACAAAAAATCCTCCTCAGTGTGAGATCTGGCTTCTTATCTCGGTCTTTTATCACGGTAAATTGAATAACTGTGGGCCGCTGCTTGTTGGATGGACGAATAAAAGTCGTCTTAGTCCCTTTAATGACTTTCAGAGTTTCCAGAGTCAGTGACGGAGACAAGCAGCGAGGTAGAGGGAGCAGAGGAGTAAATCTGTTCAGCTTTGACATTCGGAGAGAGCCGGGTTCTACACACTGCGCCTCCATCTTAATTAATCACACACATCACACGCAGACACGCACACACACACCCACATGGACTCAAGATTTACCGCACACTATGAATGATGGGAGCAGGCATGGCAGAGGGGTCCAATTAGATGTAGTGTTGACGCTGCTTTACGGTGACGATAACCTTTAGTATAATGTAGTGCACCGGTCCCGTCAGCGATGTTTCCTCGCAGGACGATGTCGTGGAGGTTTTTCGCTTTCCTCTCACGTCTCACCCTCGCTGTCTTTCCAGCTGTTTCCTTTTTTGATTTTTCTGTGATTAATTATATCTTTTTTTTTCTTTGTTTTTGTTTTTTATCTCCCTCTCCCCCCTCCCCAGCCCCCTCCCTCACACCCCCACCTTCCCCTCTTCCTTTTCTCTGTTGTGTTTCTGATGATGTATGATAACAGCTATATTTCGCTTTTTCTTCTTCAGGGATAGGGGTGCGGGAGGGGCACGGGGAGTCATTTGTTTTCCCGCTTTGATATTCCTCCATTTATCAAAATGATAATTAGGTGCAATTAAATGGCAATCTCATTTGTTTTGTTCAGGTGTTTGTTGCTGATTTTTTTTTTTTTTATATTATTATTTTCTTTATTTCTTTATTTATTTTTGCCGAGGTGTCTGTGCCATTGTAGGTCAGTCTAATTAGAAAAGAGTATAGGGTGTGTGTGTGTGTGTGTGTGTACAGTGTAGTGGGTTTGTGTGTGTGTGTCCGTGTGTGTTTGTGTGTTGGGGGCTGTTTGATTGAGAGAAATGCACAGAGAGACAAGTAGGACTGCTCAGACAGGGAGTGTGTGGCGCTTCTCTCCAGATGGCAGGAAACAGAAAGGAAGAGGAAGTCCATCTGGGTCAGGATAAAGAAGCAAAGTTAACTTACTAAGTGAAATTAGGTGTAAAAAATTAAATGTGAACGTTGATCTTGACCTGCATAATGTTTCCCTACTTGTAGCTAACTGCCATCATGTGTCTTGGTTTATATTTATCCGTTTGCTTTTTTTTGTTCTGCTCCCACTGCAGCGAGTCTGCATCGTTGTGTCTTGTTAATTCCTCCGTATATTCACTACTCCCTATAATGTCTTGTCCTTCTCCAAATCCTGTGGCCTCCTATCTGACCTATCAACCTATTGTGTGTGTGTGTGTGTGTGCTTTAGGGGAGAGGCCATTCTGCTGCCAGCTCTGCCCATACCGAGCCTCTCAGAAAGGGAACCTAAAGACGCACGTCCAGAGTGTCCACCATATGCCTTTTGACAACAGCCAGTATCCAGACACAAGGAGCTTGTCGCTGGGCCAGGAGGAGCGAGGAGCGCTGGCTGACCAACACCCACCAACACCACAGAAACAATAACCCTCAACCCTCTGATAGACCAGGATCTGGACTTGGGACCAGGCTATTCAGGGAATCACACAACCCAATACCACTGTCACCGTCACAGTCAGATCAGAGGACTGGATGTAGGACCCAAAACTCCCCACTGACTTTTTGAGCCTCTCCTCTGCACCCTTCACTCTTTAATGACCTTATAAGAATTTTCTACAATGAAGGTTCTTTTGGTTTTTGGAAGTTTTTTTTTCTATTATTATTATTATTATTATTATTGTAAAGAATCGAGTTAAAGCTGTTCTAGACAATTGTAAAATCACAGAATAGGGCCACAGAAGAAGAGTGTCCTGTCTCCTTTTGGGAAGAACTCTGCAATTTGAAGTTCAGCTGTCAGGCGTGCACACAGACGGGAACTTTTCTCCTCACAAAAATAAATGAAGAGTGAAATATAAAATATGTTGGCAGGAAGGCTGCTTCTTTAATGTTTTTTTTTTTTTTTAAGTGTGAAGTTTGGCAAAAAAAATGAGGAAGTTGTGTGTAGTTTACATCACCTTAATCTGAATAAAGCAGCCCAGAGAATTGATATATAGTAGTTACCTCTTGCTGCCATTTTGGAGGTACCAACACGTGAAGATGCTCCGTGCAGCTTCACAAGAAAAGCAAAGAGGAGGAAAAAAACGGAACTTCAACACAACAGCGTTTTAATCAAGGACTGTGGCAATGCATGGCTGCTGTGGTTGCCCCCCCTCCCCTCCCCTCCCCTCCCACCCCACACCTTCTCCTGTTACATTTAGCTTTATTGTGTGAATTTGTGCATTCCTCAGGACACTGGTCATCTAAGAGATGGCGTGAGGGAGGAGAAGACGCTCTGCCCTTCATCAGCAGTCAACTGACACGTTGCAAGTTCGTCTCCTCCGGGCTCTTAAGTCGTGAAGATGAAGACTTTGCATCTGCATGTGTGAGTGTGCGCAAGTGTGTTAAACTCACTTCCCTTCCACTCCAGAGTGCAGTGACCACTCGGAGGCTGTGCAGCTGATGATTAGAAAGAGAGAGAGGGAGAGAGAGAGAGTATGGAGAGAGGTAGGATTAAAAAGAGAGCGGGAGAGAAAGAGAGAGAATGCTAATGGGGGTGTCTGCTTTAGTGCTCATTAAAAAGAGTGTGCGTTTTTAATAGCCAATATAAATGAGCGTACCATTTTTATGGTCATTCAATTATTGTCCATTTAAGAGGAAGGGAGGGAAGTGGAGGCAGTTTTCCTCCATAACTCCATCATATTAGGGAGTGTTTCCCACACCAACACTTCTGACTTTGAATTAGACTCCAAGCAGTGGGAGTGGCAGGACGGCGTTAGTGGATTGCACAATTAAACTCCAACTTGTGTAGATGTAAAGGAGAAAATGGTACTTCTAGTGTTAGCCACAAAGATGCATCTTAATATTTTCTCATTGCTAAAGGGGTGATTTTTTTTTCCTGATCTCTTGATCTCTTAAAATTGAATCCTGGCTCCAAAAAATCTTCTTAATCCTTTTTGATAGAAAGCCAATCAGCTTCACATGGGACATTAACACAAGGCCTCCCAACAGGGTCTTTATGTAATGTGAGGGTCAGAAAACATATTTTTCTACACAAATTTAGCTCTTTTTCTTGTGAAATTGTGGAAATCATTTAAAATTTAAGAAATTTGAAACAGGACACTCAGAGCCAGGCTCGCTGTTCCGCCGTCTCCGGTGCAAGGCTAAGCTAATCGGCTGCTACCTGTAGCCTCACATTGAATAGATGATGTCCAACTGATGCGTTAAAACTGGCAGGTTGACCTCACAAATGAACACAGACACAAAGTACAATCAAGAGATTCAGCGCTGCTTTTATACAGCAAAAATATAAGCAGACTAATGAATCAGACTCCCATGGCATGAGAAAAATTCCTGGAATTGTGATGTGAAGATTTTGTACTGTAGAGGGCCAGAAAGAGGAGGTCAGAGAGAGAGAGCGATAGATAGATCGAGCAGCCAGAGGTCACGGGGGTCAGGCTTCCTGAGAGTTTGGGGATGAATACATAAAGTGGAAACGCTTTGAAGCCTATAGGACTCTAGAGCTGTCACAGCCTTAACCCAGTTGTGAGTGAGAGTGTACATTAATGCATGTGTATGTGCATTCTTTTCAAAACCTCTTCATACTGTATAAGAGGTTCACTGACTTCTCTGTACTCCAGCCTCCCTCTAGATGCTTTGTATACTAGCCTACCTCCTCTGCGATGAAAGCCTGTCTTAAGTTTGTTGGCTGGTATAAAGGTATCAACTGTTCTTTGCAAGGATGATTTTTTTCTTTCTTTCTTTCTTTCTTTCTTTCTCTGGTGTCCCATGCTTAGTTTTCTCCCCTCAGCGGTCTCCCATGATTGAATAAGCAATGCCTTGACACACTGGGGAACAGAAGAAGAAGGAGAAGAAAAGAAAGTAGTTCTTACTTAAAGAGCAAGAGTCGAACTGTTGACTTTTGCACGCATAGAATCAAAATTCACACCAGTGAAAGATCACAGAGCAGACAGAGTACTGTACTTCCCGTCTATTTTGAGACCTCACTAGTTTTTACATGATGATGAAATGGTTGCTGTAACCAGTGGGTGGGTTGTTTAGATATGCATACAATGTTGTGTGCTTGAATATGCCTAATAATACACAAATGTGTATGTTGAAGGTGTGGGGTAGTGAAAATACTTGAAACGGATACTCTAGCCTTCGAGGTAGTGTAGTACTAATACCAATGTACAGAATTCCCTTTAAGATTAACTCCTCAGTTATGAATTTGTACTCCGAAGTGTGACTTAGAAAAACTATGAAGCAGGAGTGAGTGTATGTAATATAAACTGTATATCTGTAATCCACTTTTACCAAACCCTTTATATACAGCAGTAGAAACCAAATGGCATTACTAGTGCACTTAGACTAGGTTACTGCTTTAACTGTTCTCATTTTGTCCAATTCTAGCTAAGGTTTCTTTGAGAATGTCTCTTTATTGGTGCCGGCTAACACACTTCATCGTCATTTCTGTTTTAGAGGCTTTTCTTTTATTATTAGGATGAATCCATAGATTTTAACGACATGGTTTGTGGCGGCGGCTGTGTGGCACAGCTTTTTAGCTACGATTCCTCATGGACAGTTTGATAATACTAGGTGCAGCAGTGCTTATTTTTCATAAAGATGTAAGAGTGTGTTTTTAGTCTCTCTTTGCTAAACTGTAGGATTTGTTCAGTAGCTAGTCATGGCTGCCCTCCCAGAGGGGCTGGCAGGTGTTGTTCTTTTCTCTTTGGTTGGGTTTTTATCATGCCTCTTAAGTTGTATTATTTGTGTCCGTATTGCTTTTTTTAAATAATATTTGTTATGAACTTCATGATTAATTTACCTTAGAAGACATTATTATTCCAAATGTATTTGGTTGATATCTGTATTTATTATCACTTCAAAAAGGATAAGAGGACAGAGGCAGACAGGAGCATTTGTTTTAATTTGATTTTTCTGGGTTGTTTTTGTTTTATACCGTGTCGTTTTCAAGCCAGCAAGCCGATGTGAAAGCTCTACCTCGTCTGAGCCATTCTCAGTTCTGTTACACTTTTGTACATCATTTCAAAAAGATGTAATGTCATGTCCACAATAAAGACACACAAAATGGCACCTGTTGGCAGCGTTTCATCTGGGTTTGCTTGTTTTTGCCGCTGTGACTGAACACGTCCAAGTATAGATGAAAAAGCTTCACAGATTCACAGTTTTCACATTTTATTTTTTTTCCTCTTTTACTCACACTACTGGTGTGAAATTTACAAAGATCCAGGTAGTGCACTGTCTGTGGATATTGACAGGATTAGAAACTGAACATATTTTGTATTCCTTTGTGTCTCTCACACACAGCTTATTCTTGGTCGGGTCACTCATGGCCGTCAGATGTTACTGTCACCATGTGCACATTAGCGCTCCTGGTATATCAACACTAAATATTGATCAGTGTCGGTGACTTTCTAGTACATTCCCTGCCTCACCACAGCTACAGGGCAGAAAAAAACCCATAAAACATGGTGAGAGTTTATTTTCTTACAGGATGTAAACCGTTCATTAGTGTATTAATGTTCTCACCTTGCAACCGAAAGGTCCTCTGTTCAAAAGTTAGGGGGCCTTTAGTGTGGAGTTCATGTCCTCCATTGTAACTGTCCTTATGTCTCTCTGGTTGAGTCGTCCAGTTAACTCACACAGTCAAAGTGCAGGTAAGGCAAACTGAAGATTCAGATCTGACTCAAGGTTCAGGCTCCATGGTCTGGAGTAAAAATATACATTATACAAAATACTAGCAGGGATAAAGTTGACTTTACCAAGAATAGAGTGGATTCATGTACTGTTTAACCTCTGGCCTACCTGAATGTCTTTAGAAGATCAATTGAAAAGTGATACTCATAATCGTAGTCGATCATAAGAACCTATCTAATGCTTTTTAATCCTACCTCTCTCCAGCACATCTTCAAGAATCTCCTGAAGACTCCAAGAGCCTCTTATTTCCTAACACCTCTAACACCCTAACTTACCTAACCAGCACTTACCATGCACTTGCAATGCATTCCTGTACTTGATCTCCCATTCATTAAATAGATGTAATGCTTCGTACTTACTCCTGTTTCCTCTTGGACTGAGGCTTGTGATGTGCCTCGGATATAAGTATCTTCCAAATGGCTAAATGCAGCATCTGCTCAACCTGCAATGTAGGCCTACTGTATCTCCATGGTGACTTACAGACACAACAGAGTTACACAAGTATCATGGTCATGCATTATCTGTTTCCTCCCATCTCCTCATCAATCAATACATGTATTTGACACACCTGACATGCAGACAGCAAACCTGGTGTGACTTAACACATCCATTGTTCAGGATGTTTCACTGCCTTTGGGAGAACACACACACATCACCTCATATGAATTCTGCACGTGTGGTGTAGTAGCCTACTAGGCGGCTGACGTACTTGCTTTTCCTGGTCAACTAGATTGAAAAATACTATAAAAGCCATTAACAAACTAGTACAGTAGAATGCAAATGCAAATTTACTGTTAATTGCCCCACACTTTTTTCCAATGCAACTGAAACTCTACCATACAAACCTGCCTCTCTAACACAGTCTGGTGTCTCTAATAGTGCCTTCTAGCTCTGACTGAGCTCCGCACACAATCTCCATCGCCGGCTGAAGAAAGTGAGAGTGGTCATGATTTATGAAGATGTAAAAACAGATCAGACCTAAGCCACACTGCAAGCTGTTCCCTTTCATAGCATGTGACACATTTGATGGATAGTGACTTTGATGTTCGCCCGGCCCGTTGGCACCTTGATGTCCATGTGTGGCCGTGCGGTTGAAGTCGAGCTGCCAAGCAACGGTGATGAGAAACCCTCACCCTTCAACTACGAGGGACCACCTAGGGATTTGTTGCTACTTTGCCAGTCTCTTTCATGTTCGGCGTCTACGTGCACCATCTGTCTGTCGGTTTGAGTGACGGCTGAATGACGGGTTCCCTCTGAGAACATGGCACATAACGTTAATGCCAGGCAGGCCTGCGGGCTGAGAAAAGACTGCAGCTGCCCGTCACTCTTCTCAACCTCATCAGTCACTCCGAAGGCAGACGTGACGGCCCTGAGCTCCCCGAAAAACCTGTTCGCTGACATCTCTTCTTTCTGTCACACGGCAGACAGAGGCTGACTGACTGACTGACTGACTGAGTGACTGACTGAGGTGGAAAATACGCCTAACGTCAGGCTGACTCAAATTTGATGGATAGGTGTGTTGGAGAGAACAGAGTAAAATGCGATTTTCTTTTTTATTTCCCGCAGTAAAAGAAAGCTGTTGTTGTTCTCTTTCTAAGTCTTTGCTTTTACAGAGGTGTAACCACAGGGGTATCAACACATTACTTTTTACTATTGCACAGAGAAGGTACAAGGTCTTTGTTTTTTGTTTTTTTACTTTTGCCAATGAATGCTTTGTTTATTAAGGACTGCATGAGACTGGAATTTTTAGATTGGCACATGATAGCTGATACGTGACCATCCTCATGCCCCAACATGATGCAGCAGGAGAAGCCTAACACAACATTCAGTCTTTAAGGAAATGCTAAAGGGTGCATGATAGGTTTTTTTGTTCTGGTCAGTGTAGAGAACCCTTCCTCTTCACCTTTTATGTTTTCATGTCGATCTGTTCACTTGGTGCCATGGATGAACTGATTATAGTTGAGAGTCAAAGGTCAGCGCAGCCTATCAAAATCACATTTGCAGCCATTATTCAAGAGTTAAAGCAGATATCATCGGCACGGCCGTTTCGGCTAATGCTGTGTTCAAGGCAGGCTTTTGAAACCGTAAGTTACAGCTTCAAGTCACAACTACGACTTGGTAGCGTTCCAGGTAACCCGTAGCTCGTGTTTTTACCGTCCTGTTGTCTGTGAAAGTTCCCTATAACGGCCACTCGTAACTTCCGACCCGTGAACTCGTACCAGATCGAACTGGTATGACTTCACAGGAAGGAAAAACACAAAGTACGAGTTTCCTTGAACGCACCATGAGTTAGCAGCCCCCGCCCTTGTCAGGCATCAATTGGTCCTCGTGCTACGTCACCACATTCACGCGCATCCCTTGGCTGCACACACAGCCCTTCATGCCGTTCTCTCCCCTCATAGGCGGCGCTATCAATAGGCTAAGGGAAGCTTAGCTTCCCCTAGATTGTCACAGAAAATGAATCATCACAAATAATAAAATGAAAAAATAAAATAATGTTTTTTTTTTTCGTTGTTGTTTTTAAATTATATTTTAGAAAGAGGTGGGAAATACATTAAAACACACATTTTTAAAGTATTATCTATGTCGATGGTTTATTTATTTTTTATTTCAGTGGTATATGACTGGTTACCTGCGTCATTAAGTACACACGGCGTAGCTACAACGCGCAGCGTAGAAGCTTACCCCTTTGCCTCGCTATGCTACTGTAGTCACTGACAGTCCAGCGAAATTAAAAGAAAAAAGCCCGGTAAAACAGACATTAGAAGGTTTTTGAATATCAAAATTGACGAGTCCGAGAGTCCCATGAAGCAGCAGCAATGAAGCCGACCACGATGCTTCCACGACCGGCTGCCGCCTTCTCTCCTGCCACTGGCCTCCATGATGACACCGGCTGCCCCCCCCCCGGATACCGGCCACTGCCCGCGAGTCACCGGTCTACCTCCGGACAGCCGCGCTCCCCCGAACACCTGCGCACACCCTCCTCCAGTCACTGGCCTAAGTTACGTCCAGACAGCAGCCCCGACCGCCCGGACACCTGCTGCCTCCCTCCTCCAGTCACCGGCCTACCTCTGGACACCTGTGTGAGCGCACATTCTCACAGGAGTTGCGCAACTGGATGAGGACAATGGCACAGCAGATACTGTCAACTCTGTTGCTTCTGTACATCGAGAGCGACAACTAAGAGGATTTAAACCTGAAGAAATAGTTGAAAAATATGACACAAACGCCCCGTGGCGTGCTGCTTAGGGTAAGAACATTGATTAGGTTAATTATGGGCCACTACAAAAGCAAAAAAAAAAACAACAAAAAAAAAACAAGTAGAGAATGAAAGGAATCATTCTGCTGCATCTCAGTTTGATGAACATCAAAACTATATAGGCTACAGTATATCTGCCTGGGTAAAGACTTTTTTTTCTTTTTCTTTTTTTTTTTTGTCCCGTAGCTTCCCCATTCCTTCTGCCCTAGCGCCGCCTATGTCTCCCCTCATTGGATAACACTTGTATCCCACAAGGAAAATTTTCTCCTCGGGTTACAGCAGAGCAGAGTGACGGAGAGACTCGTGTTTAGGCTGAAATACTTCATGTAAGTGATTGCTGACGGAAAATAGGACTATTTAGGACTTATATTAACAAAAACATTCCACTGATATCTGCTTTAATACATATGCTAATCATGAAAACATACATAGCACCTTTTATTGATTTCTGGAAGTCTGGACAGACTTGACTGGTTGGCAGAAGAAAAACAACTGTGACGTGGTATTAATAGTCAGTGGTAAAATACTGGTGGGCTATGTCTAACAACTTCTTACTTTATAAGGCCAACAAAGACAAGGAAGCCCATTTCATGCAACAATTAGGTGAGAAAGAAGGCAGGATTTCAACTCCCTAGTTCTTTTTTTCCCCTTCCTCCCACAACCATTTTCATCACTTTTTATTTCATTCTAACAAGAGTACCACCAAGAAGAACTTCAAGGAGCTGACTGTCCGAAAAAGTGTTATCCCTATTTGAATAATTACCATTTCTCAGACGTCTCTATGACAGGCTTTTGATCCTGCCCTCAAGTTTAGGAACAGAACAGAACAGAGATCAGAACTGCTTTAAATCTGTCTTTAGAGATGGTTGGACAACACTTCAAACTAGTTTGTTTCAAGAACTGTTTGACATTTATGGAAATACTCTGACTCACTTTCTTTTTGATGAGAGTCAGATGAGAAGATTGATACCATTCGTATCTGTCCAGTAAATATAAGGCTATACTGTCAGTAGTTGGTGACCCCACCCCATTAACCTATACAGCTCACTACTTGATAAATGATACCCCATTTGTTAGATCTGTAAAAGTTGTAGTATGATGTTGGATTATAAGAATATTTCTAAGCATAGAAAACTTACTTTCTAAGGTCATGGTACAAAAGAGGCTCAAGTTTCACCATGCTTCACTATATGTTTGAAAAACTCATTCCAGTACCTTTTTTATTGTGATATTTATACATCAAGGCCTCAACGGATACACTGCTAATAATCGGGTTAAACTTATTCCAACTGTTGTGAGTACGATATGACAATTTCTCACTTTAGCAGCTCCCTGTGGTCGTATCAAGACAGTACAGTACCTGCGCCACAGGATCCAACTTGTAAGACGTCACCAGGATTCTTTCATTTCTCTACAAACAAAAACTCATGCCATCCAATGCTATGCACTGTAACTTTCATTCGGAGTCAGCTCTCGCCCATGCTCCAGTTTCATTTGCCATGTTTCTGAGCCTCCATCTCATCCTTGTCCCTGTGGTATCGCTCGCGCTGCACTGCGTGTAAGAATGAACATCCCTCTGGAGCAGCTTCCTCTTTGCATGTAACCCTTTGTAGCTCTGCTGCGAACAGTCCGAGTCAGAGGGCATGATCTATATCTGCCACCAGGGAGCACTATCCCTCTCTAATGGCTGCTAAACGGCCTTCCTCAAGAAGACGAGGGCCACATCACACACCAAATGGTTCTTGTATGCGTACGGCAGTGCGGGCAATGGAGGGGTAAATATACTTAAAACACACTACGGCGTAAATCAGCATGGCAGCCTTGACTACAGTTACCACCAGAGAGTCAGACTCCTCCGCATTTCCCAGGCAAAAGGCCAAACGCATTTACAACACTTCAAGTGTCTGCGACACAAGAACGCCCTCTCCACTGTGAAATATGTAAATATTGCACTAATCAAAGGGTGGTGGAATCGCAAAATGCCACGGAAAGGTTATGACCTGGAGCCTGTGCTAATAGGGGAGTGAGGGAGGGGGAGGAAGAGGAGGATAGAGGAGGTGGTGGTGGGGGAGGGCTGGGGGTTGAGTTGTGGTGTTGGCGGTGGTAGTGGTGGTGGTGGTGGTGGGGAGGGGGGAGTAGAGGAGTGACAGCTACCACAGGCGTTTCTCCTGCCTGAGGAGGACCTTCACATGCTGACCTCCGCCTCCTGCACTCCAACGCTCTGACAGTAATGAATAGGAAGGGGCTGTTTATGCATATCAAATGTTATTTACTCTCCCACAGTCAACTGTAGCCACAGAGGATAGAAAGAGAGAGGAGCAAAAAAAAAAAAACACACACACACAAAAAAACAGGATATTCCCAAAGACCGTGGGCTGCCATTAGAACAATGTGGACAAGAATGCAGAGGCCTCTGCGGTGCACTGAGGTTAATCTATCTATCGCAATGAATTACATGACATGGTTTTTGTGGGGCTTTAGCTTGACTTGCTTTTAAAATGCGGCATTGTTCACTGCCTTGATTTTCCTCCAGCATTTGAGTGCTTGACAGATACAGAGTACCTACATGAAAACAAGCCCTTGTAAGTATATAAGTGAACTTGACAATGAACTCCTCTCGATATCCAGCCACACGGTTATTTACTTCAACTATCTCCTGCTCTTCCAAACTAAAGTCTATATCCAGAGACAGAATCAGGGGGATGTTAACATACATTCTAGTCATGTAATATATTTTTAAGCAGGATTAATTCTTTTCCACATTGACATGATTGGTCTTAAATAGCACAAACCTTAAAAAGCCAGAGGGAGGAAAAGCCTGCGTGGAATTATTCAAGGGAATGACGTTCGACGAGCAGCTCAAGAAAATGACCTTGAGCACGAACAATGAAGAATCAGCCGCCAGAAAACGTTTGTGTTTTCTCCGAGCCCCTGCGTGTCATCGTCATCGGTTTACGGCTCAGCTTCATTTTCCATCAGCCCTTATGAGAATTAAGTTGGATCTTAAGTATGTAAATGAGAACCTATTCTGTGCCCCCCACCCTCTCTTATATGAATCCCAGGACAGACCATGACATTTAACATCGCCTTCACTAATTTGTGCTTAATAGCCAAAAAGTGATTAGAATTAACATTAATGACATTTCATATGTCTCCCCTTCTACATTCATTACCCCTTCTCTGGTGCTGATACTTAACCAACTAATGCTGGTGGCTGATTCTTGCAGCTTAAATTTCACGTTACACTTACAGCAGGAATCTTTCTGTCTCCCCTTTTTTTTTCACTTCACTTTCTTCCGTTCCTTTGCGTGAAGACAACAAGAGAGGAGAATTAAAGACGGGGAGGGAGGGGTGGTGCTATAAAGCCTTTAAGTTGGGAATCTATTCTATCGGTCACACCCTCTTTACCAATTGACATGAGCATCGGAGCAGATTAAGAATGTGGGGGGGTGGGGTGGGGGTCATCTCTTTTCTGGCTCAACGCCTGTCCTATCACCCTCAGCCCTTCTTGTTGAAACAAATGCTGTCCGTTATCCTTCATCTCTTCTTCTCTTTCAGCTGCTTGAACCTGACTCTTCTATAGTTTTCCCCCCAGTAAAGCCGAATCACAGAGGATAACAGTGCCTAAAGAAATATCTATAGTGTTTCATCTGTTGCTTATATCTGTACATGGAGGTGATTATTGGGTGAAAAATGAACATTGTTTCTATCAAACGACAGTCTCTCCACCAAACCCCTCCACCCTCCTCTCTGGTAATTAGTAATGGTCTCCAACCTTGTTCAAGGGCGCTGAGCTTTTCCCATGTGCTTCTACAGAGAGGTCACCCACTCCTACAGCAAGCATGTGACAAAGGTGGTTCAGCGTCAGCCACAGCAGCTACACATTTTTGTATAATATTAAAATAGTTAAATGGAAAACCACTATTTTTTATTTCTTTATAGATTCATTAGATACTTTGATGAAACACTGTGGAATTGAGGCAACGTTTTCCAATTTAAGGGTATGATCAACCTCTGCAAATTTTTCAGTGGGGAAAATATATCAGAAAGTTTAATCAACACGAATAAAGCCAACATATGAACCACATCAGGGTCGAATTAATAATAATAATAAAAAACTCGGCATTTACTTTTTGTTATAAACTTTTGGACAACCCAACAAGGACAAGCCACTTTAAATGACTCACTTACATTGACAAATGACATCTTTTACAAATCATTTTAATATTGTTGCACTCCAGTGTTGTAAACATACTGGCTGTATGACTATACGCCAGAGTAATGACAATTGTTATTACAATTCGATTGAGTTTTCATTGGCATGTCCTCCGTCCAGGAATTTTCTCATGCACTTGAGCTTGACAAAGGCAAAACCTTTCACCTTCCTCCACCTACTCAGATGTGTTAAAACATTACCTACAGCCACATACTGTAATTTCAAACTTTACGATATTAAATAATACTCACTTGAGTAGTGTGTGTTACAAAATTTAGTTTTATGCAGCACAGGTGGTGATTGACACGTTTTCCCCCTCAGGGCTTACCGTACAGCTGCATGTGCTTGCTACTGAGACTGTTAACTACGGTAAGTACTGCATATGCTCTGCACTTCCTGTACAGCTAAATAGCAGCCTATATGCTAAACAATACTGACAAGTGCCAACGTCAAACTTTGACGTGAGCACATCATGTTGATTTGGCCTGTGTCTTTTGACCATAAAGGTGCGTAACATAGAATACCTGAAAACTCAAAATACTTACTACATTTATAGATATATTGACATGTCTATACAGAGGAACAGAAACACTTACACAACACAACCCTATTACATTTAATCCACACAAAGCATTTAAATAAGCCCATTAATTAATGCTTTTCTGCAGGTTTAACTGATTTTTTATTAAGTCTGTTATTTTGTCTCATTAAGATCATCTGCTGGAGGGCAGAGTTTAAACACCTTTTTTTGTTTACCACTGCAACACAGTTGTAATACAGGGATGGAGGCCAGAAGAAGCAGTAAGAGGAGGAAAACACAGAGGGTTGTTGTTGCGGACAAAGGGAGAAGAGAGGGTATTTCAGTGCAGGACGAGGGGGTTAAAAGGGTAAGAAGAGCTGGGGGTGATCATGGGTAATGGCAGGGGTCTTTGCCGCTGACAGACAGGCCAATCTCCCGCCTGGACAGACTCAAGAGAGATGTGTCAGTCTCCGCCGGCACCCCGGGCCAGCCGCACCACCACACCGCTAAATGTGTATTGGCAAAGTGTCGGTGCCAATGCCATTAGCCAGCAGACCTAAATTCCCCTGTAATTTTCTATGGCGCACCTCGTTATTGGCACCTCTGATGGGTCGAGTATTTGAATCCTGGTTTACTTTTAATGGACGAGCAGTAGTGGTGAGCAGCCGGGTGATTTGTTATCACTCTTGCAGGACACGTCCACACACGCACACACACACGCACACACGCACACACACATACACACTTACTTGTGTAAAGGTCCTTCTAAAGACCCTGATAAACAGCAGCATTTCCCATTGCCCCAAACCTTAGATTGTAAACAAAATGTAATAAACACACATGTAATTATTATTGCATTTGATAACTGAACTCCGCACATCGTTGAAGATTAAACAAGTGGTTTCACCGCTTTTGTGGCTTGTGACCAGTTGTCAGGTTTTGTCTATGAGCTGTTAGCTGTCCCACCATAGACAGCTCCCCTTTATAAATGTGTCGGATCGTTTCATTTAAATGAGTTGCGACTGTTCAAGGCCAAAGTATTGTCGCTCCATCTCCAACAGATACAGCAGTAAAATGCTGCTTAAATGCACTGACGTATTAACTCTTGTCCCAGAGGAATCACTCACAGGGCCATTGCTCCACAGAATGATGAATTTCACTTTTGATAATTAAGTAAATCTGGCTGTGAACAAAACCACTACTCACCGAAGTTTCCTTTGCTGTACTTTTACCCAAGTTTTTGGATATCTGCATCTTCCATCACCGAAGCTAAAAAAAAGTCTGCATATCTGATGCTCATAAACGGAGGAGAAACAGCAGACAAAGTGCAGACACACATACTCACACACACACACACACACACACCTTAAAGCATTCCTACCACACACATTAACACCCCTCATTACACCACAAGGACACATCTAATGAAGGAGAAAAGACAAGAGACGGAGAGTTTGGAGACACTTCCTGACTTCCAGTTCTGATCTGACTAAGGCCTTTGCCAATCAAACCTCACTCATTAGCTTTATAGGGCAACAAGGACAAACTTGCATGTGGTCTGATTGTGATTAGCATTTAATTTAATTTTTAATTTTTCAGCTTAATTCTCCCTGGATAATGATACAATGAGTGCAACAAAAAAACGAGACATTTTTACTTCCTCTTACCATCTGTGACCTAAAAACACATTAAAACTACTTGAATTTTCATGAGCTAACGATTGTGAAGCTGTTTTGGACTCTTGTGGGATTTGTAGCTTTGAACGTCTCTTTCACAATTTTTTTTTTTATAAATCTCCCCGTTACTTCGCTCTCTCCCCCCTTCTAGCGACATTGCCCGTAGTGTATCCAGGGAATAGAGCCTTCATCAGGCCAAGACAAACACCCTCAAAAACACACACAAAAGTTAAATAACTATATACAGAACAATTTCGCTCGGCTGTAATTTGTATATAGTGGTTGACAACCTTGCTGGAGAAGTTTTCACCCTAGAAATGCTAAGTAGTCCCAGCAGGAGTCAGTCAGGAAGAGGAGAGGGGCTTTTTGCCGTTTAATGTATTCTTCAGCAGCCCAGAGGCCTCCAAAACGCTGCATGTCTTTACCATCCACCGTACACACACACACACACACACAGACACATGTGCACACACTCACATATCTGTCGGCAGTCAGGCTCTGAAGGAACACTGCTAATGGGGCTGTTTTTAATGAGCCAGGAAGAGGAGAGTGACCCTTCGAAGGTGAATATCTCTATCTCTCTCTGTATTTGGCTGCGTGGAAACAGATGCATGCATGCCATTCACACACACACAGACACATATAACATGCACGGCACGCACAACCACGCGATCAGTACATGCACACAAGTCCTCGTGAATTTATACGAAGTTGTAATATTTATGTCTAATTGTTTTTAACTGCCATAATCACTTTCAGCTTTCGACTCCTTCATTCATCCAGTCCTCCCATCAGGCGCGAGTGTGTGAGACATCAGAAGGCAGAAATGTGTGTTTTTACGGCTGGAGAGCCTGCATAAATTGTAAGGGTTTGAAAAAAGAGCCCTGCAGCAATAGTCCTCTGCAAAGCTGCAGGAGATCCGTCGATTTCCTCAAGTTCCACTTCGCGTTGCAAGGGACATATCCATCCCCAGACAACCATTTCACTTTATTTCACTGATTTTATGATCTTTGTCTGCAAAGGGGAAAAAAAGAAGGAGAAGGAGAAGGAGAAGGAAAAAAAAAGAAGAAGCAGAGGAAGCAGTTCTGTGAGCAGCCAAAAGATGGCACACTATGTATGGTGGGAGGAGGGTTGTGATGAGTGTTGTGGCGGCTGTGGTGTCTGTATTTAACCTAGAACCTGGAGAGCGTCTGTGTTTCCTCTGCTGGGAATCTTCAGCTTCCAGGATTCATAGAGGAGAAGGGAGGAGGAGGAGGAGGAGGAGGAGGAAGATGAGGGAGAAGAAGGAGCTAGGTAGGTGAACGGATGTCATGCTTCTGCTCATGTTGCTCAACAAGCCGTACTGTGGCCGCTTTTACACTAAAATGAGCCTGAGGATATATAGCTGTGACATTTTATCTGAGAACCCCCCCAACCCCACAACAACCATCCCCTTACCCTCACAGCCCCCGCGCCACACACACTAGTTCATTTTGTCTGCAGAACATGCTCAATCCGAGAACATGGCTAAAAATAACTTATTAATGTCTCATAGAGAAAATAAATGCGCAAACTAACCAGGTAGGACGTATTGGATGAGTTCATATTTTTGGTTCCCAACACCCAAAAAATAAAAAAAATAAGGAAGCTGAATGAAAAAGATCATTTCATACATCATTTTTTAAACAAATTTGTCATGAAGAATCCTCATTAATTCCGCCAAAATTGTCTTTTTACGGGTGTTGCTGATTTCATTTAATCATTCTTTGCTGACGCTTGTGCGGGTGCAGCAGAGGCAGTTTTATGTCTGTGCTAAACAATTTCTTTCTTTCTTTTTTTTCCCACACATGAATGATTGGAACGTCCCCTTTCTGGTGGGTTAATCTGGGAATCATCACATTATCATTATCACAAAAATACAACATGTGAAATTTGGCTCATGATTCACAGGCCACCGATATTACAGTTTAAATTCGCACAGTTTAAGATGATCTGGACTTTGTTTAGAAATCAAAATACATTTTATTATATCTTTTCTATTAATGGACATTCATCATTATATGGCTTGTATTGTGTTTTAGTGGGTATGAGCAGTGTAACTTCAGTGTGATTACATTTGCCCTGTTGCCACACAAACACTTAACATGGACATCCTGCTACACTCCACACACTCACACTCACATACACACTCACACACATGCTATGAGACCACTGAAAATCAATGTGACAGGTTTCAGTCGTCCCTCAGTGTACACATCCCCTCTCAGACTCTCTCCTGACATCTGCTCGATTACCTCCTACAGCCACACACACACACACACACACACACACACACAACACACATGGAGAGAGAGAGAGAGAGAGAGAGAGATAGAGACGCCCTCCCCGTGGCCGCTCTAAGCCCCTCTGAGCCATATGAAATGTAGTCGGTGCAGGAGAAACCAGATACTGCTGGCTGTGTCACATTGCGTTTGCCGCCACCCGTCAAGAGTGGGTCTGTTTGACTGCCAGACGTTATGACAGCGTCAGTCATCCTCCAGCCCGGCAGCAGGCTGTGGGACAGAGAAGAGGAGGAAGAGGAGGAAGAGGAGGGAGGGGAGGATGGTGTGGGGTTAGATCTCCAACACAGACTGACGAGGATGAGGGTATAGAGTCCTGCATTTACATCAACATTTACACCATTTTTTGCATGAAAATACCCAAACACATGTGCATACTTTTTTTTTTTTGCTGTGTTTGTTTAACATTTTGATACAGAGAAGGTAATCGAGCTCATTCACTCAGTCACACTTGATAAAAAAGGGGTGGGGGGGTGATTTTAAGAGGGTGACACATATTTTTTCAGCTGGTCTACAGCTTTGAAGCGATCGTCTAGTGCCTCTCTAACCTCTTGCATTATGCTTGTGTATCAGAGTGTGTTTGTGTCTGGCTTGGGGATTTGACAGCTGGCAACCTGATGATTGAGCTGCTTATCCTGACGGCTACATTTTTACATTTTTATTTCATAGCTTTATATATATTTTTTGAGCCTAAGCTGTAGGAGGGAGCAGCGTGTCGGGGGCCAGGAGGAATGCAGATAAAAGCTCCACTATACAAGCACTCATGACAGTCAAGGACACACACACACACACGCAAACAAACACAGGTGTGCACTCAAACCAACCCGCACTTCATACACCTCCCACAGACACACAGAAGATGTGACGGCAGGCCGGGTTCTGTCAGGTCATCCGACAGCACGGACAGAGCCGCGAGCTCCCATGTGGCCTGGAGAGTTTCAGCAGCACCTCGTGCCCTCACCCCCCGTCTTGCCACCTCCCTCCTCCCTCCTCCCTCCCTCCCTGGCTTCGCTTCCTGCCTCACCTCCAGCCTCACCCACTGCCTCTCACCTTGTAGGACAGCAACCCTCAGAAGAGCCTGGCAGGATGAGAGGTGATGGACGGGCCGTCTCTGGTGTGAACTCTCGCCCCTCTCTGGCCGGCGTCATGGACAGACAGCTCGCTGTGACATATACAGCAGCAGAGAAGGAAACACAGTGAAAAAGTGGTAATCCTCCCAAATGCTTGTGTTGTGGAGACTTCTTTTCGTCTCTGTACATCGCTGTGATGTCTATGCCGTGTGGTTTCACGTGTCGATCAAAGGGCTGTCTGTGGAGTCTTCCTCCTCTGTGTGATCTTTAAGTTTCTATAGTTGGAGTTCTTTTCTTTGTCTTCCAAGATTCTGTGATTATTAGTGCTCGCGCTCACTTTTTCTGCCACTCATCTAAATCATCCAAACCTCCTGTGTGCTGCTCAGTTTGCTATCACAACACCAAATACTAAAGCCTTTGTAGTAACTCACATTTAATTCACTGCTGTGTTATACTGTACTAGAGATAAAATGGACCTATGCACTCAGATGCTTTACATTACAATGTAGCTGTGTTCCACTATTAGAGTAAAGATACAGCCTGCAAAATTACCCCACGAATCAAAGGTAAAAGTGCTCTTTTACATGAAGTGATTGTGATGTTTTACTGATAGACATTTTGACTCATTTGGCATTTTACTATTACAGTATAGAGGGTTGAGTTGTAGCTAGTTTTTACACAGTGGTCTATGGCTCAGAGCTCACTAGATAAATCTGAGCAGCTGTAGTGAAGACAAACAAAAAAAAACAAATAAAATACAAAAACTGTTTTGCTACACATGTCTGTTTTCATTTTGTGGACATTTTGTAAGCTAATAGTTTTAGGTTTGAGGGCATTTAAAGATGATGATTTAGATAAAACTGTCTGACTGTGGTGCAGTGGTTAGATGCTGGGTTTGAACTTGCTGGCCTGCTGGGGTCTTTCTGTGCAGAGTTTGCATGTTCATCTTCTGTGGGTTTCCTCCCACAATCCAAAAGACATGCAAGTCGGGTTAATTTGGGATACTCTAAATTGTGCGAGTGGTTGTTTGTCTCTATGTGTCGGCCCTGTGGCAGACTGGAGACCTGTCCAGGATGTACTCTGCCCTCAGCCAATGTCAGCTCAGAATGTCTCTGGTGCCCCTGCACTCCCCCAAAAAAGAAAAAGCTAATGTAGCTAATGAACGAATGAGCCTGAGAGGTTTTAGAGGAGACACTGAAAATTCAAGACATCAGGAAACATCAGAAAACTCTGCAGTTTTTGCTGTAGTGGAGAAGAAGTATATACTGTAGTAGCAATAATAGGGAAATACTTAAGTGAAGTGCCTCCTTGACATTTTGCAAACATACCTCTTCTTTAGTAAATGCACATAGTTATTTCCCACCACTGCATACAGTGTACTTGCTGTTCAAATGCAAACAGTGTACGTGTGCAGACAAATACTTGTATTCTGCATGGATCTCACTCAGAGCTGCTGTCAGTCTGCTTCATAGCCATTCTATGTATCACTACCTCAGAAATGAAGGCCCTCTCCCATGAATGATTAATAAACAAACCTATTAACAATGCAGCAGACATTTCACAAAAGGTTCATTTTCGGAAATACAATCTCCCTTTTGTTAATAATGTCCATTAATCATGTGAGGATGTCACTTAACGCAAGGTTAATGAAACACTGCTAATGCCTGGCTAATCTATTCGCAGTCAGAAAGCCGCTGTAACTGTAATTCCTAACCCTCTAAACTATTTTCCCCAGGATTCTCGTCATGTGATTGATGGATGCGGGACAGGGGATGTCCATTATTTTTAAGTGGAACACAGAGGCAGAATGTGGGGTCAGCGGTGGGCCGAACTCAGAAAGCTTTACCTGTCCAAATGGCTAATGAACCGCTGACAAGATATATGGGAACACTTTGGGGGAGAATTTAAGTATGACATAACAACTTGATAATGGATTTATTGTGGCACTCTGAACCATTCATTCACGATCAAGCAGTATGTTCATGGCCTTCTTCCTATATAATCATCTGGCAAAGTATTGACAGCGAAGAGCGACTGACTTCAGCCATTGCTGATCTTCACGTGTCATCAGTGTGTGTGTGTGTTTGTGTGTGTGTGTGTCAGTTTGGCTTGTTCTGACTTCCATTTTCCAGCTGTCAGGCCGACCTATTAAACAAGAGTATTATTTTTTTATGTCTGTGTGCATTGTGTCTGTGTAAGCATGGCGTGGTGTAAGCACAACATTAGGAGAGATGTTTATTGTAATGTGAGTGTCTGGTGCCAGCTGAGCTGAGCTGCAAGCTGTTTAGAGAAGCGGATGACTGTTTGATTGTTTGATGACAATGTGAGCCTTGCATCTCTCTTCCTTTCGTCTGTGTCTCAGAAGAATGCTGACATTAAATGTTTGATGTTGGCATGCACAACTGATGTACAAATAAAAACCTCACCGGTGAGACATGATTTTTCTTTCCTTTTTTTTTCCTTCTTCTTGCATTTTGACAATACATTTGTTGTTTCTGTTGTTTCCAGATTTGATTCAAGTTTTACCTTTTCCCCCTTTTTTTTAAAAGTTTGGTTTGTTTTATCTCTTATTTTCCTTCTCTTGAACCAGAAAAAGTCGCCAGAACGGAGTGAAAAACAAGAAAAATTCACTCAGGGTTGCACATGACTTAAGGAATAAATGTTTTCCAGTCGAGCGCCTCTTGGTTTTCAATAGGGGGTGTATACAGCATGACGCTATGATGCCAGAGAGTGGAGGTGGTAGCTGGTAGAGGAGAGGCAGGTCAATATGAGTCCTAATAAAGCGTGAGTTCATTTCCCCGCTGTACTCCCCCCTGGCCACCGGCCGCTCCATATACAAGTCAAATCGGCTTTTTGCCTCCCAAAGCCCTGTGATTTATGACCTGGCTCCATTGACCAGACCAGCTAGTTTTCATTTTTGTTAAATCACACGGCCCCTTAAATGAAACTATTGATTTAAAGTCAGCTTACTGAGGATTTAATTTGTATTTGGAAAATTAAAGCAGGTAACGCTTTATAATTTCACACTACACTGGAGTAGAACCAGTTATCCCCTTTCCCTGGACCTGCTGTGTCCCAAGAATAGACGCGAGCCCCCACCCACCCAACACCAACACATGCACACCTATCCCCGCACACCCCCATCCACTCATTTCTCCCTCCATCTGGTTTCACTGGCCACTTTGTGTGGCCATTAATGAATTTTGGACAGGGAGAAGAGGGATTTATAGCCCTGGGACTCCAGCCTGGACCGTCCCGTACTTAGTGCCCCTTTGCTCATGGCTGCTGCCACAGCACATCAGCACTTAACTGCCTTATTTCCTCTGATTTCCCGTGACCTTGACTCGCGCCGGTGTTGTCCCAAACTTAAATTTACCCACTGGTCAATACCTCCTCCTCAGCGGCGGCTGCAGTCAGAGGATGCTGCCGTCGCTGTCACTTCATCACGTGGAGTCTGGGAAATCAGGTTAACTCTGTCTTTTATCCATGTATCAAAGAAACCGCTTTGTGCCAGTTTATTTGTTTGTTCACTGGTTTGTCACCACTGTTCCACTTTCTTATGAAACTTGGGGGGAAGGATGCATCAGTGTATGATAAATCACAGACACGGTAACAATATCATCTCACACATCGACTACAGTACATTCTGGTATTTTCAAAATGGCACGGCGGGGTGAAGCTACTTTGTTGCTCTCTCCATCACAAGTGATTTCTCTGACACCCTTGCCTCCCAGTTTGACAAAACCTGGAGAAATGATGCACCTCACCTTATCAACAAAAAAAAAGAAAGAAAAAAAGATCACACTTCCTGGCCAAAAGAGGAAGCTGCAATTACAGCTCAAAACATGCTGACATATTTGTTCCTGATTGTCCCTTATTTGTGGAAGGAGAAGACACGCTCACTGTCTCCTTGTCTCAGCTTTGTCTCCAGGTCTGTTTCCGCCGTCTCCCCTCCGCTGACACCATGGCAGCCAGGCATCCCTCCGTGCTACCCCTCTCTCCTCTCCCCCCACTCCCTCACCCCTCACCCTGCCATAAGCTCCTTCACCAAGCCCCTCATTAACCCCTCCCTTTTCCCCTGGCATTGAAAAGGCGCTGTCTTTAAACCTGTCCCCGCATCTTCAACAGAGTTTTCAATAGTGAGCATGTGGGCGGATGGGTGGATCCCTTTCTCCGTGCCCCCGCACTGACTGTTTTATATTATATTTAGTAATAATAATCACAGTTATCGCGCCTCCTCCTCCTCCTTCCTTTTTGTTAGAGCCTCCCGCTAGCGGGGCGGTGGGACGGCATGGTTGTCTCCCTGGCCTCCTCACCTCCGAGAGGGGCTGTGTGTGTCGCTCACCCACCATAAAGGAGAGGGAGGAGCGGCGGGTGGGGGTGAGAAGCTCTAGGGTGTCATTAACTCCTTTCTTCTCCCCAGGAGGAAACAGCAGTTTGACTACCATGATCCTGACCCCCCCACACCACCCCCAGCCAGCCAGCCCCCCCCCCCCCCCTCCACTTTGCCCTCCCCAGCCCCTTCGCCCTTCGAGCTTCCTTCTATCCAACCCCCAAGCACCCCCACCCCTGGGGCTCTCCATAACTGTTTATTAACATGTCTTTGACTTCACTAGACTCTTTAAACCGAGCTCACCCCTCCACCCACCACCTTCACTCAGACGTCACTTGAAGCCTGCGCCTTCCCTTTCATTATCAGGGACCTGTTAGAGCTCGGGATTCTTAACCTTTTAGCTCAGTTCATGCAGGGGAATTTCCTGTCACTTGCTTTTGTTGCCCCCCCCATTTGTGCATCTCCCAACTCTGGAGGTGGCCATATTTATAGTTTAAGGAGTTAGCAGTATATTGATAGTCCATCAGCAGGTTATAAAACCTTTCCTGCAGTATAAACATAATTAACTACATTTAGTTAACATTACCTGATTAACTTTTTTTTTCTTTTAATGGCATTGCCTTTACCGCATCATTGTTTGGGGTCACACAGACTCCACTGCAACTGCAACAATAATGTTAATAAATGTAGCTTGGCTTCTTTTTGACCAATAAGAAACAAGTATATAAAACAGAACTGGCCATTTGCCACCCTCTGAGTTCGCACAGGTAAGAAAGAAATAACCGACCTAAGAACCACCGTCACTACACCAAATAATGAAATGTTTCATTTTATATGGCACAAAGTCTATGCCTTTTGTTTGGCAACCTGTTCTTCGCAGACAAAGGAATGCACTGTATTTTTTCTAAATAGTGACATTATGTTTAAGGTCAGTAGATTCCACTGAGGTTGAACTATAAGCTAAACCTTCTATGGAGAAAGAAAAATCACTAAAAGTCCAATAACACAAATGAAATAGAGATTGGGGTTTGGGAGGGGCAATACTGCAAAAACAGTTCAGTCAAAACCAATCCCAGATACATATGTAGAGTGGATGAATCTTAACTGTATTTGACTGTCTTTACAGCAGGGGTCTCTGAAATACCAAACAGAAGTAATGTGTCATTTTCTGTCGCACACTTCTGAAACATGTCATCTGTTTAAAATCATGTTTACAAGAAAATATTTGGAAAAAGTCATTAAGTATCAAGCTAATAAAGCAACGTTAAGTATGTTTTACAAGCTGTTACAACGGCCCTGATGTCTCCAGGAGACCAAACAGAACATTAGTCTTCACTGCACTGTCAACACATGAAGTATTTTTAGCATATTAAATTTATAATCACTTATAATCACTCATTTCCCATTTATGTTTTTTTTATTTACAACTTGGAAAAAAAAAGTTTCTCTAATGTGATTAAATTTCTTTTAAATGCCACATGAGCAACACTTCAAGGGACGGACATGATTTTAAAGGTTACTGGCTGAGCGCGTCTACCTCTAAATATAAAGGCATAATAGATCACATGCAGTGTTGAATGTGCCAAATACAGTGAGTTGAAATGGATTTTCTTTTTTTTTTGTATGTGTGTGTTAGTGAAATGATCATAAATACAGCACACACTTTTCTCTCACAAATAACCATCATAATGAAGTTATAATGTAAAATTGTACTAATTATATCAAATTATTCAGCATTACTCCGAAACATTGTATTTTAAATATAGGCTACATGCAATAAACTGTTTAAACAAGTCTTTAAAACAGTTCAATCTCTCTAAATGAGAGCACTGCAAAAACTTAAATTAACGACATTGTGGTTAAATACTGAAAGACAGAAAGTATGTGTGCCGGATTAGTCTTTATATAACTTAGTATAAACACCATCCATCATAAACTGAGAACAGCTGTCGGTCAGGTCTGGCTTTGATTGTTTCCATCTCTGGAGGAAGGAAGTCTGACTATGTTCGGGATGATCCAGGACAGTAGTAGCTGACTGACTGTATGAGTGTCCCAGAGGGAGATTGCACAAGGGTCTCTGGGCTGGGGCTGCCAAGCCCATATCTCTCTCCTCCCATAAACATCACAGAGCACTGATGTCTTTAAAAGGCCCTGAATGACATCTGGGAGTGGAGGAACACTGTGATTAATCGCCACGTTGATTCTCATGGAAATCACCCCGGGTCGACGCAGAAAGAGAGGAGGAGGAGGAGCTGAAAACCGTGTGAAACCAACTCTGGCCAAATACACAAAGATGATTGCTCACAAGGGGATTTTTTATGTTATCAAAAAGGGGATTGTGCTTTGTACAATGGGCTCCCTCTTGTGCTAGTATTTTACTCCATACTTCAGATCTATAGCTTGTAAATTGGCATTTTGAATCGTTTAGAATAGGAAGGCCTTGAATACAACTTCATTAACTGACATCTAAATCATTCCCTAATCATGTGTCAGTCACTCAACAAATCTATAGAATAACAGCAGGGAGAGGAATTGTACATTGTTTGAAATTCATGTATGAATTAGTTCTTTTGAGAGAAAAAAAACTCTTGTGATTGAATGAGTAGCATCAATAAATGACACAAGTGTTGTACTTAGGGATAAGAGTTAGGCAGTAAATGTAGGATTATACTTGATTTAATGGGGATGTTGGGGACTGAGTCAGTGGCTCTGATTTCCCACAGGACAAAAAAACTCTATCTATTGTAAATGCTGCACATGTCCTGTTTAGGTAATTCATCCAGGGGATCATTCAAATGAACAGATCTCAATGATAAATGCAGACATTGGAAAGACATAGACAGATGTTCGTTCCTTAAAAAAAAAAAGAAGGTGTGTGCAACATTTGAGGAACGGTGGATTTCACAACACTACTTCTTCATAACAAAGCCTTGGAAAGTTGAGGCTGACACCCCAAAAAAATGAATGAAAGTTCAATGCCGCTCTGAATGTTTGTCAGGAGGTGTAGTTTATACTGTTTGGCATAACTGCCTTCCCCAAGCCATAAGTCTATGCCAGTATTAAAAACAAATAGCTGAACAGAAAAAAAAAGAGCAGGGAAGGAGGAAATTTGCCCGAGTGAGGAATTGATTTTGTCTGGCCCAAGAGAGTACTTCATTCTTGGTCACGGCAGCAGGAGGGCTCCGAGATGTGTTTTACTAACAGGAGAGCAAAGGCACCCATGCAAAACTATTTTTTAACAGCGCCTGGAAAAATCACCTTCTCCCGTGCACCATTTTTTTCTTCTTTACAGATGACACAATACTTTCCAGTCACTCGTCACCAAGAGCACCTCATGGCCACTTTTCAGATTTAAAGCTGCAGTGGTGAAACATGCCATCTTTTGCTATGCAAGCAGATGGGGAGGGGGGGTCACATACTTAGATTTACAGTAAAGGTGAGCATAGGACTCTAAAAGAAACAAAAAGGATTTCCCTCTGGAGGCTTATATGTCAAACTGAACACACTCAACCCCCTAACGCTCACTTCCACCGTGCTCATGCACATGTTAATCCTCACATTTTGTTGTTAGATATTATTTGCAACAGGCTATTGATTTTGATTCCAAACGATTATGGCGAATGATGATACAATTCTCCCCATATAATTGAATATCTCTTTTCTTACTCTATCAAAACGCAGGACACAGATACAGCGTGTACGCTCCGGCTGTCACCGTTTCTGTCCACCTCAGCAGAAGCGGCTGGTTTTATAGGGCTGGTAAGGAGCGGAAAATGTGAATAAGCGAATTTGGAAAGCTTGACTCTCCTCTGCAGTGCTAATTTAGTGTGAGAGCTAAGTGGCTCATTTTTATGTGAACACCATTGTGTTCCTAACTGTGCAGCAAACAATTGCTGTTCCAAGGCAAAGAATGACACAATGTGAACAATGGAACAATGAGGACCTTTTTTCTCTCTGTTGCTGCCTGGAGGAAAAAAAAAGAAAAAAAGAGAGATCCTCACAAAACAAAAAAAACTGGGCTAGTATAATTGTTTTCTAAGGTTGTGATTTGGAGATGTTAAGTATTTTTTTATTTTTTCAGGGAGGAGACAGGATGATGCTATGCACAAAAGAATGTGAAGTGTATGCTGTTACACACACACTTGCACAGACACACAAACACGGGATCGGGCGGGGGTCGTGTACACATGAAAACACACACACACAGACACACACTCAGGTGCACGTATACACGGCGTGTATCAGCTGGCGCTGCCTGATGTCATGTGTGTTAGTGTGTATGTTGACAGGGATCAGCGATGGGTGTTAAAACATTTCAGGCCCCTGCTCTCCCCACAGCCATAGCATTGACAGTGTGAGACCTGCCACTGAGCAGCCTAACCTGACACTATCTATCACTGGGAGCATGCAGGAGTCAATGCTACACTGAACACACCGACACACAATCTCCCTCACTGTCTACTGCACTCTGTCTCACTTCCGCTGCTTGGCTATTTCATTCCCTCTCTCTGTATTTATGTATGTCTCTTTGTCCCTCTGCCTCGGCTCCTCTCAAAGACACTAAAATCGTGTCTCTCTCTTTCACACACACACACAGACACACACACACACACACAACCTTGTGCACTCAGGAATTCCTGGAAGTCTGTGCATGTCATAAATCAAAATGATCATATCAGTCTTGCGCACAACGCTGTATTTATTGCAAGGAATGATGATACAATAGATTTCATCCTCCCTCGTGCTCTGCTCGGTAACGCATTATCAGTTGCTGTATCAAACTTTGTGTGTGTGTGTGTGTGTGTGTATGTATGTGTGTCTCGCTCTCAGTCCCACCCACCATACACTTCACTCTTTCCAAAAACCACCCCCGGGTGGCTCGTAGTCCTACATCTGTTTGTGATATACAGTGTAATACAACACCTCACCCACACGCTACAATGTCACAGATTCACAGTACGACAAGGAATTGACACAGTGTACTTTCCCAGAAGGTCTTGCTCTTAACGGCTGCAACCACCACCCCCCACCCCCGCCACCCCCGACCCTCCCACCTCTTACCAATGCAAGCCCCTCTATACCCCCCCCCCCCCCTTTTCAAATTCTCACCCTGGTAACATGGACAGCCCATAATAGCAGACATGAATCTGTGTCTCCCCTTGCTCCAAACAGATGCTGGCTGTCCATAAATCACATGCCTCCATTTTGTTGAGGAGAACAAAAAGCGTTGTTTCCGTGGGCCTGGTAATAATCCCTGTGCCCCATGTTGTGTTTTGTCTCTGGGCCGGCTCTCGTCTCCCCTCTCCTCTGTCACGCTCCGGCTTCTCCACATGCATTACAATAGGGGCAGCCAGGTGATGAATATTTGTGTCTGGCCTGCCGTTAAGATTTCATTAATCACCCCAAGACTTGAGAGCAAAGCAGCGTACCTGGCTGGCCAGCAGGCAGCGGGCCTCAGTATACAACCTCCTGGGGATGACGCGCAGCCATGTTGTGTTATGTTATGGCAAGGCTTATTTGTTGTATTTGTCTCCCCTCTGTCTCGCTGTTTACATTGTTCTAAGTTATACGGTTTCTTTAAAAAAGGGATGAATTCGCTGAAAGGAGCAAAAAGAAAAGTTTTTTTACTGTCCGGCAGCACAAAATAACTGTGATATGCCAGCAGGGGCTGGTTATGGCCGTTGATCAATATCAACTGACTCAACAATTATTTGGCCAGGTGTTGAGATTTCTTCCTTTAAAAAACTCCACACCTCTGGTGGGAGACAGCGCTGCAAAGAAGCGAGTAGAGCTGCAGCACATTTCAGCTGAAAAAGGCTCACTCTGAAGTGAAAAGTAAAGATTAAAGGGTAGCGATATTATTTCAGAAATTAGAATATGACTTCCTCTTTAGACAGGTGGTTTGGATTTCTCCCCAGTCGGCTTGACTTGATTTTCTCCACCGTGAACTCATGAGTTGTTATTTATGTCAATCACAGGCCAGCGTTACACAAGGAGATGGTCTCAGTGATTTCAGTGGAGTGATGTTGTGTTATCTCAGTGCTTCAGCTTAGCTTTTAACACTTTGTGGTCGCCGGCTCGTAAAGGTCAGAGGTCACTGGTCTTCACAGGCTTTGCCTTTATTTCCTGTCTGACCTCTTCTCATAGCCATAGAGCGGTGGCTTATTGATTTATCGCTCATTGGTCAGTCACTTGGGCCACCACTTTGGTCTGGACACAAATCTCGGCACCTATCAGATTACCATGAGGTTTGGTCTAGATATTCATATTACCCTTAATATGATTTTTAACTATGTTGGCAATCCCTTGGCTTATCATCTTGTGAAGGTGAAAAGTATGCTTTGTCCAATAACTGAAATTTCTCATCAAACAAATAACAGAACACAGATGAAAGCTCTGAGTTTGTGATTCTGTGTCTGTGTACTCGGCAGTAACTCCAGGTCTTTGTCATTTCCCTCCAGACTCTGTGTGTTTATGAAGCAGATTCCTAAAAGACCAGTGTTGATAGCAAAGTGTTTGCTCAAGTTGAAGTTGACATTTTCACTGATGTGTGCTGTCTGAACACACAGTTTGGACATTCTTGTAAACTAAATAAAAAGATCTCATCCCGACATCCAAGAACTACCAAAAAATGATCCTTACTGGTCCTGGATAATGAGATTAAGATATTCAATGTAATGATTTTAAATACAGACAGAGCAGGATGAAAATGAATTACTAGTTTAGATTTCACCCTCAATCACAGTTTTATATTATTTCGTTGGGGGAGACTGACACATGCTCTTGTTGTTGCATCATCATGCACTGACAATATTGTCATAAGTCCTTGTTATTACATCACACCTGCCATTTAGAGCTCACGCAGGAGCGTTTCCCTCTCTCAGCAGTGAGGCTTAATGGCAGGCTTTCAAAGGCTCATGTTAACATCTTAACCCGACTCAAACTTTCACCGAAACACGACCGTGGGCTCACGACATAACTGGAGTCTTTCTGCCTCTTTTTCCTTCTTCTTTTGTGTCCCCTCTCTTCTTCTTCTTCTTCTTCTTTTTTTATGGCACTGGTGAGGGAGTAACAGATGGAGAGACAGAGTGCAGGGATGATGAGGACGTAAAATGTGCAACGTTTACTCATTCGCTTCTTTATTGTCTCTCGCTGCAGGAGCGGAGTGAGGGAGTGAGTGGAAAACAAACCGGTGGGTACAAGGACACGGGCCTCCCGAGCCTCATTCACCAACCAATCGGCCTTGATAGGATCCACCAGCTGCCAAGGATACACCGACACCCTCTCTCTCCTTTTACCTCTCGCCCTACCTCTCTCTATCCACCCTCGCCTCCCCACCTGTTCTCTCACTGTCAGTCAATTTTACTCTCTTTTTGCCGTCTATTTGCCCCCCCTCCCCTCTCTCTCTCTCTTCCCTTCACTGCTCTCCCCCTTCCCTTCCTTTCTTCCTGTCTGTAATGTGGAGCGGTGATGGATAGACATGTGCTGGTGTACAGAGGAACCTATTTGGACTGGTATGTCAGCCCATCTTTATCAAATGTTGCAGAGGTATATTCTCTTGCTATGCTTCATTACTCTGGAATGGCGGGCCCTGAAATGTTTGACTGCTCTGTCTTCTCTCCTCAGACCCCCACCACCACCTCAGATCGCCCCCCACTCCCCCCCGCTCCTCCCTCCTCCCCCCCTCTCCCTCTCATTTAGCGGCCGTGAGCTGTAGTATTGGAGCT
This sequence comes from Trachurus japonicus, assembly GCF_045865225.1. NCBI lineage: Eukaryota > Metazoa > Chordata > Actinopteri > Carangiformes > Carangidae > Trachurus > Trachurus japonicus. The sequence goes on along the minus strand of NC_140922.1, from coordinate 23,982,163 downwards.
GTGGAGTGAGTGTGAGCAATGCTGTCTTCCTCCGTGCGCCGGCTGGCCGAGGGAACACAGCGATGCCTCGGGGGGTAGATATCGATTCCATTGCATGGCTGAGGCACTAACGAAGCCCCTCCCTCCTGCCTGCCCATTCTCATGACAACCAGCTGCCACATCGGGCCGCCATTGGCCGGGACAAGGCGGTTCCTCTGCCAATCAAAACGCCACTGACAGCCCCTGTTTCTGAGCCTGACCTCAGAATGACATCACTGGAAAGGCATTAAAGTAATAAAGAGCATGGTAGTACAATACTGTAAAGGGCAGTGCAACATAAAGACTCATCGATCAGCATGTACGGAATCTAAATCGAGGTATTTCACTCTCCGCTGAATGAGAGGTCAGCTCTGCCGGAGTAGTCTCTCTGGGAAAAACTTTTCTCTGGCAGTCTATCTGTTCTGTCATAATATTCCCAGTATATCTGTGCCACACACCTTGTCGGTAAAAATCGAGATTGAATGTGTGTGTGGATGACGGTATATCACCCCCGTAGGAAGTGGGGATCAATAGTAAATCCTCCAGAGCTGGGGGTATTTCTCCAGAGAGGTGGGAACTCTAAGCCAAATCAATGAGGAGCACAGACAGCATCTTGGACTTGATGGAAGTTTGGAGTGATGGGAATCAGGCCAGGGCCGAATGATAGCGACTATCATAACAGAGAGGATGACACTTTCTCTGAGGCCAACAACACAGCTCCAAGTTTAGGTGGAGTTCCAACGGAAAAAAAATGTCTCCTCATAGGTCATCATTAGATCAATTGCGGCTAGTTCATTGTGTTATTTTCAACATTATTTCAAAGAATGACACTGAGTATCAACCGGGTTGGAGCCAAACTGGAGGGCAGCCAGTTCAACTGTTAGATTTGTTGCAGTCATATCGAAGCTCTCCCCGAGGCCAGTGGAGCCTGCGTTCTTCCACCAGCCCCATTTGGACCTGACTGGCCTTTCCCCAAATAGCCAGTTTGGCCCTATAATCCATGACTGGAAAGGGGGGCACTATGGGATCAAAGGGAAAGCGTGGAACCCTAAAGAAGCCATAACTCTGGGGTTTAATTGTGTTTCGAGTAAATGTCAGAGCACCCCAGACGTCTGGGAATCATCTGGCTCCCTTTAATACCACTTATTGTCATTCTATCAAACAAAATCACATTTGGACCAAAATATTTGGAGAAGTAGCATGTGGGAGATTCACTCCATGCAGAGCACTAAATTAGAGAATAAATGTAAACGGGGAGCTGTTTTATGACACACACAGTAAACATGTTGTAAATTGGACTGTCATTGGTTCGTTTCTTTAAAGAGCTGCAGAGAAATGTGTGCTCGATGTGAAAGGGAGAAGTTGTGTTGATCATCTGCAGTAGGATTGCTTTATAACTAGAGTGAAACAGAGTGGCTTATGTGTCTGTGATAATTAGGACTATATTCTGTTTTGCATAATCACCCAGAAAGATTAAAAAAAAAAAGTTGAGATGAAGCATTATCAAAACAATGATAACTGCACAGGGGGACGTTATCAATATATCTGTTTCACATCCTGAATTCCCTCATATTTTGACAACCTATATAGCACATTTAACCTTCGGTGTCTGTTTCTCAAAATGAAATTGCACGGTGAAAGAGAAAAAAAGAGAGAGAAAAGAAAGACTCATATTACCGTGAAAAAAGATGGCTTTTCTCTGGAACAATAAGCAGTCCTTGAACTCCACGTCATTAAAGTGAACGCCATCATTTCCTTTCATTAAGATGACTGTGTGCAGACACATATTGCAGTTGGAAGGCGAAGCTGCGGCAGGAGACTCATTTAAAAACCGCCCTAATCTGGAAAATGATTCTAATGTTTCTCAAATGTTATATCCTCCCAACCTAGCATGTGAAACGCTTAAGAGAGCTGTAACATTTTGAGGCATTTAAACGAGTCTCTGCTTTAAAAAAAAAAAAAAAAAAAAGTACCCTCAGAGCTGCTTTTCCCACTTTCGCATATATTGCCAATATTTTTGACAATAAATATTGAAAAACTGAATAAAATACATATCGTTTCTCCGTCGGAGATTATGGTTATCACATGCAAAGAGGCCTCTCATAAATTGTGAGCCTCCATTGCTGTTTTTTTTTTTTTGTCAGTACCAGAGCAGAAATAGCCATGCCCTCTCCTGTTTTCCTCATTTGACTCAACGGGTGTGAAACACTCGCTCATATCCTTGTCTTGTCTATAAGAGATGAAATGACTTTAAAACTGTGCAGTGTTGCCACAGGCAGGCCAGCTGAAAGGCTATTTCAGGAGAAATGGACATGGACATAAATATCCTCACAGGGTGCTTTGTAATAAAAAAAAAAAACACAATGTTATGAAACGCAATGAAACATAAAGAAAGGAAGAAGGAAGAGGGTGTGTGTGTGTGTGTGTGTGTGTGTGAGAGAGAGAGGGGTGGGGTGGTGGTGGCAGTGGTGGTGGTGGAGGGGAAATATCCATCAAATTAACACATCAGTGGCTTTGATTGTAATCTCTCCGCCCTGGCTCTTGCTCTGCCACGCTAGACAAGCAGCCAAACGTGATTTATCAATGCAAAGCTAATGGCATCAATATGAATCTAACTAAAAATCAATATTTCATTACCAAATTGTTAGCGAGAATGAAGAAAAATGGCCACGGCCGGAGCGTTCTCCAGGGTAGGAGCATCTGGAGTTCAATGTGACAAGATGAGCGATGCGTGACTCGGGGCTCGAGGAAGGACACGGCGAGGACAGGACTCAGTCTCGGCACACTTTGAACTCTCTCTCTCTCCCTCTCTCCCTCCTCCATGTTTCAGCCACTCCAACAATGTTCCCTCCACTTTATTATGTTTTTGCTGTTCACTTCCTCTCCCTCTCTCTCTCTCCCCTCCTTTCATATCTTTATCACACCGTTTCCTCTATCAATCTCCTCTTGTGTGTCAGCGAGGGTGTCGGCGGAGGACCACACAGTGTTTCACATTCCTCCTCAATTAATGACCAACTCGAACATGGAGCCACTCAATCTCCCCCCGCCAACCTCACCCCACCCCTCCCACTCTCTCTCTCTCTCTCTCTCTCACACACACATATATATATATACACACACGCACACATACGCACACACCCCATTTCAATTATTTTTGCCTCCTTTGAAGACAAGTCAGCATTTTTTTATCTATTCCCCTTCCCCTTCTGTCTCTCTCTACCTCTCTCCCTCCCAGTGGATATATCTCCCAAGGCTCATCACACGTTCTCCTAACCAGCACTGCATGGCTTCTCCTGTAATGAGCGCAAGAAAGAGCAAGAAAGAGAGACGGAGTATGAAAAAGAGAGAGAGAGAGGGAGAGAGAGAGAGAGGGAGGTTGGGTATGATGGCTAAGACACCTACCTCTGGACTAGATCACGCCTCCCTCAGACGTGACCTTCACTTTATTTATATTCTAGTTTTAAGTAACGAGTATTTATTAGGGAGGGCCTGTGATTGTGGCGCTCTGTCAGGTAAGTAATGATGCACCTTTGTGCTTGTGCAGCAGCCCCAGTTGCAATTAAAAACAAACACTCTTTCTCTTCCTCTCCCTTTCTGCATCATCCCATCAACACCCCCCCCCCAAAAAAAACAACAACATATCTTACACATGCACATACGCACACACACACTTCCTTCCTCCTCCTACAGTGTTTGGACACACTCCAGTTCTACCTTCTTCTTCTTCTTCTTCTTCTTCTTCTTCTTCTTCCTTTAGTCTCCCCCTTTTGCCACTCGCTCATTTATGTCTCCCCTGGGAGGAGGCGGTAATGTCCGAGAGGCCCATTTCTCTCCAGCAGGAGCGGACAGGTCCACTCCTCCGAATGAAAAGGGGAAGGGGGTGATTGTAAAACATGTGTCATTACTGTGTCAAAACACCACACAAGCACAATGACTCCATCCTCCATCCTTCGCCTTCCATGTTTCGGAGGGAATTCATCCCCTAATTTATGGCTCATGAGATAAGCATCCCTGAACTGTGTTGGTGTGCTAAAGGGCTGGCAATGACGAATATCATACATGGGCAGAGCGGCTAATATGAATGCTAATATCGCCCCTGACATACAGTAAATCGACCCCGGGTGTGAAACATATGCGGCTTTGGATAAAGTGTTCATGTTTCCATCGGAGGGAGATTAACCTGCTATGGATTTTATTGACATTTTCAGACTGCGGAGCAGGAGTATGGGAACAGGAGTGTGTGAGGGTGTGTGTGTGTATGGGATACGGGGGCTCGCACACAAACACAGAAGGAAATAAAATAAAACATTCCCTCCCACCTCCCACACACACACACACACACACACACATGTACAGATCATAGGAATCAGCAGCAACACCTTTCTTCTCTAGCAGCAGCATCACTGACAAAGTGATGGAAGAAAAAACTGACATCCCTTACTCAAGTAGATGTAGCAGCACCACAATACTGAAATTATACAAAGTTGTAGATGTTATTTTTTTAAGTTATAGTTTGGGTTATTAAAAGTGTGAGATTGAGTGAGGTAGTTATCTCTAGTCAGCATGTTACCTGTAGTAGATTTGGATCAGTGCGCTCCAGTTTGGAGAAGCAGCCGGGAGCACTGGCACAGGAGCTGAGTGATGAGCTGCGGTGGACGGGGCCATCCACAAAAACATGTTTTAGCCACACAGAAAACAGCAATATCAGTTGAAGTGTACACACTTTATTTACTATATTTTCTCCACTCTATCTTGCTGTCACACAGCCCTTTCCTTTGGATCTACATTTTTTTTTTTTTCAGCCGTTGAACAACAGCACCCTGCAAACGCAACTAGCTAGTCGTAGATCTGTACCATAAACAGGCGTAGTAATGCGGTAGTTCCCGAGCTAAATAAAGTGGCTAATAATCTGCACTCTTTTTTGCAGATGGTCTTGTCCACAGCACCACATCAATCAGCTTCTGTGCCCATGCTCCACGTTGGGAGCGCACTGATCCGAATCTGCTGCACTGACTATAGATTAAGTACCTCAAACAACTCCACGTCAAATAACTCCAACTCTCAAAAAATTAAACTTCCATTAATAAATTGGGGGCAAATCTGAAATGATTTCAGTGGATAGATCCCATGATTTGTATAAAATCCATATGCAATATGTAATATTAACTATAGCACTAAAAGCAGTCAAATAAATGTAGAGTTGTAAAAAGCACAACACTACCTTGTGAAATGTGGTGGACCAGAAGTGCAAAGTGACATAATAAAGAAACACTATATGAGTGCCATGCACAAATGTCAATTTGAGACTCTATTTATGTGTGTACACACTGCACTGCATGAAATTTGGAAAAACATAAAAAGAAAAGAAAACATGCAATTAAAGTCTAAAAAGAAAGAAAGTCTGAAAAATACAAGTAGGTAGAAAGCTTAATGAAATAAACTTTTGTACCGATATTCAATTCTGGTTTTACTGAACCAAGTTCAAAGTTTATGTTGACTATTTCTCAGGGCAGGTTATTCCTCCCCTTTGTCCTTCTGACCACAAACAACACAGTCATGCCTTGGTGAAGAAAAAAAGCCTCTTCAAATAAATGAATGATTGCTTTTTAATTCTTTTTGTTTCAGCCATACATTTCAATTAATCACCGGTGTACTTGTCACTGAGGCTGCAAACAGCCTTGTAGTCCTCTGTGGCCGTGTATAAATAGGAGTGTATCAGCGTGGAGCATAGCATGGCTTGGGCTCATGTCTAAGAAATGAGGCTAACAAGACTTTCGTTTTGTCTTAATGAATAAATTAGAGAAGGTAATGCATAATACATAGATGATCCCATGTTAGATGGAGTGATAGATAATACATATCTTTCATTATTTATTTAATGACATTAACTTGGTCGGGAGGTTTGGAGCCAAGAGTCCAGCATATATAGAGCCTGATTAGAATAGCAATCAGGCTGAATCACCTTACCCCTGCCTGCCCAACACAATGGACATCCTGACCATTTAGAAAATGCTGGAACACTGTGAGAAAATCAAACCACTGTCGCTGACCCCTGAGACTGTGATACCTGCAGAGAAAGATCAATCAGACCTTGTCATGGTTTGACGTTTGAATGACTGCTATATTTATCAGTATGGTGTAATTAAAGCGACCAGGTTGATAATGACAGAAAAGCCTCTTTATCATGCTGCTAACATGTTAATCTCTGTGATAAGTGACATTTGACTTTTCTGCTTTTGCATATATGCACAGAGCAGGGGTCTGCAGGCAAACTGGCTCCAATATTCCTTTTTCTTTTATCTCTGGTTTGGTCACCACCACCTAAAAACAAATAGTGTTAATCTCGTCAGCTTCTCACTTTCACCACTGTCTGCTCTTTGACACTGGTAAGATATGGCCCATTTCCAATACACAGTTACAGCTCTACTCGGCTCAACTCGACTTGGTTTAGGTTATCTTCCATTACAACTGAGTACTTCATAGTACCTCGTCAACGTGGGCGGAGTTTCGACATCACGCTCACGACCCTTCCAGTGACGACACTTTGGCCAATCAGTGGCCAGCAGTTGGTTGACGTCCCGTTTTAGTATCGGCTTGGCTCGCTTGGAACCTAAGCTGAGGCATTACCGAAAAAAGCACCAGGTTACCGGATACTATCACTAGTGGAAAAGCAAAAAAACAAGTCGAGTCAAGCCGAGAAGTGGTTTTAATAAACCCCTCAGCTAAAAGAGACATGCTTGCTAATTCTGAAGACAAAAGTGATACAAATGGTGAGACTGAACAATAATCAGATACTGGGGGGCCATAAAACCAAACGCTAGTGGTGTAAATGCTTCAGCAGCCTGACATCACAAAATTCTCAATTTTCCAACAGGACGAAACAATAAAGAATGAAAGTGTCATCTTGGGGGGTGTGAAGCTGGCCGGACACTGAGACGTCTAATAGAATCATTTGGTTAGCAGCGGTACCCCAACCCTCCTTCTCCTTTTTTTCCCCTGTAAGCCATTACAGGTTTTAATCAGCCATCCAGCCCGAGACCAATTAATCGCTGAATAAATTAGCCAGTTTGGCCCAGACCTCGCCACTCAGCGCTGGAAACAGAGGAGGAAGAACAGGGGACTGATGGTGTGGGATAGGGCAGGGCTGCACAGCGAGGCAGGGCCATAAGGTGGAGCTCATAAGGGGGATAATGGGACTGGTGTGTTGCTCCTGGCTCAGTTGGTTCATAACATGTAATTTAAGGCTCTGTGACTGACAGTGCATTACAACCAGAAACAAATCAACAGTCATGTGAAAGTCAATAGTTATGGTGATTAGTAGCCGGAGACCGCGCCTGCTAATCCATCATATATTTGCCACTTTTTATCGCACTGTTTTATACAGCCACAGATTCTTTTTTTTTTTTTTTTTAATAATGAAAAACAAATTAAGAGAACGCAGATAAAAGAGCAAAGAGACAATTGTTCCTATCTAGAGGTATTTTTCACAGATGTTATCAATTTGCCCACATCAGAAAATTCCTGACATCAGCATTCAAGTGTCCCATTAGAATTTCCACCATTTACCTGGGGTATCTAACCAATCAGCCGCTCTGTGGTCCTGGAGGTGGGGGTGGTAGAGGGGTAGGAAGGGCCTCTGGGGTTTATCTGTGGAACATTCGAAGGATCTTCATGGAGGCAGCCAGGGTTTGATGGGCGAGGCACACTTTAGTGTACGGTGAAGGCAGTATGACTAATGTGTGGAATGGGACATTTACATAGGAGAGGCAGGCTGTGCTTGCAGCCTCCCAGAGGTATGTATGGCTGGCCCAGCGCTGTGTCTGCTGCCTGTCCTCAGGGCTCCCTCTGCCACTTCATTTCCATGCTCCATTTTAGATCAAGGCTTCTCTAATATTTCCACATTATCCAAGGAGGCAATCTAAGATTGAAATTTGATCCACTTTGAAGGGACGTGCTGTCACACACACACACATGTACACACACACACACATACGCGTGCGTACACCTCTTCCTTGGTTTTTAAGGTTATTTTTTGTTGTGTACCTGTGATGAGAACCAAGGATTCTGTAATTGTTGCTACGTGTAACGACTCAAAAATCATAATGAAATGAAAATCATTACAATGTTGGATTAAATTACTATTTTCATTTCCAGCATGAATGTAAATTGACATTTCTGTTTTCTCTCTCTCCTCATTGTCACCTTTGACTGATTTCACACACGAAACAAAATGATTTACTTAGTGCCAGGCAACAGTCACATTGCGATGCAAATAGAAAATCAGGCAAAACAACAGTAGGTATTTATACACATCTTGCGACTACTATAACTCATTCTGCGGGGAGTAATTATTACCGACAAACCTTCTCAGCTTGAACATTATTAGTGCGCATTAACTAGCATTCCCGTTTGTAATTGCACATGGCGAAAGCAGCTTTTTAGGCTGAATTAGAGGAGGGCTGAGCCAAAGGGAGAGACAGAAAGGATTGGAAAGTTAATCTCATATAGAGGACGGAGAACCGGAGGGGACATACAGCAAGAGGAAGGAGGTTTTGGGGGGGTGGGTGGCAATGGATGTGAATATGATAAACAATAACATCTCTCCTCTGGACCCTATTATTGTTGTTTTAATTAGGTGAGAGGAGTGTTTGTGTGCGCTGTATAAGGCTATGTATATTTACTGTATAAAATATGTTTTTTCATGTGAAATGGATGAGGAGAGATGTGATGAGAGACCTCCTGTGTGTCTCTGACACCCACCTAATGTTAGTGCTCAGGCAGGCCTGTTTCTCTTCTTGATGTCTTGCAAAGAGGAGTTTTTACACTATTCTCATTCATCCCGAAATGCAATATGTCCTCTAAATGTTAAAAAGAAAGTGACCTCACTGAGGAGAGAGAAATTGCTTTCTGGAAGAATGGAATGGGCATTTCTTTCCTTCTTTTTCAGTTTTTAGGATTTACCAATACATGTCATGTAAATGAGGTTGGTGCAATTTCACTTGTCCCTGGGGCTTAGATTGTGTTAGAAAAGCTGCATGTAAAAGAAAGACAGAAGGATAATATTTTTTTTGCAGATAAATTCACAGCAGTTAAGTAGCAGGTCTATTGTGACAGCGAACCAAAGTAAAAACACTTTCTGTGTCTTCCTATCTTTAACTGCATGCCACTGTTGTCAGCATGGATTACTTTTTAATTAGTGTTTTATTTAGTTAGACTGAATAAAAATTCAACTTTTTCTCTTTTTGCATCATTGTGTGCAATCTTCAAGAAACACAGAGAAACAACACTTGAGGCTAATAAATGGGGACAGAGTTTCCCACTTTGACTACCCTCACTCTAAAAGACTGATCTTCACCTGACATTCAGCGTAATTTATTCTTTGCACTCCAATGAGAGGAGTTAGTCTCTTTTGCATGGGAGTTTCATCTACGCAGGACATTAAAAGCAAAAGTAAAAATAAAACATTTGACAACTTTATTCCAAGAAAACTGAAAACTATAAGAATATGGTTAAAAAAAGACCTCAATAACCTTCAAGAAAATGAACTCAATGGGATGCTCAAATCAAGAGTCAAGCTGAACATTTAAATGACTTTTTACAGAGTTATTGTTGAATATGAGGGGGCTTCACATTTGTAATGTTCATTTGAATAGAAAATAAATCAATAAAAATGAATTCCTTTAATGAAAGTTAAAAATACCCAATGCTGTTTCTCTCATCTTCTTTCTTTACTGAGCTCTGACGTACAGAGGCTCTCAGTCAAGCTCCTGAACAATTTGTTAACAGTTCCATATTAGTCAGCCTAAACACTCGGGAGGGTGCCAGAATACATCTTGTTGTGCAATCAGCAATTTTTAGCCTATTAATGTCCAGATGGTGGAGGTGAGGACTGACGTCCACAAGAACCCACAGGCCCAAATGGTGCTGCTGTGACACAGTGAAGTCATCCAAGTACCTTGGAGACCACAATCTGCAACTCCATTAGATGGGATGCAAATATCTCCAATGTAATTAAGGAAGCCAACGCAGGATGTAAATGTCCACTTGGGCTAACATGCCAACATGTCACTTCCAAGCGTAGTCTTACAACATCAACCATTATGGCTCTGCCTCTCTCAGCATCACAGGATGTCAGTTGAGGAGTTGAAAGGTTAGCATTCTGCCGCTCTCCCTCCATCATAATGTTAGTATACAGACCTGTAGGATGGCAGAGCAAAGAAAAGGGCAAAGAAAAGACCGCTGCTGGTCCTCTCAGGCCAGACAAGCTCCTATTTGACATCTTACCCTCTGGAAGACAGTTCTGGTGCATCAGTGTAGCACCACCTGCCACAACAACACCTTCTTCCCAACGGCAATCACCATCCTCAATCTGCCCTTCTCAGGCTGCAGGACTACCACCTCCCCTGCCAACTTCACAGGTAAAACATAAAAGGTCCTTACTCTTTTCTTTGGCTTTATTTTGAATGTTTTTTTTTATGTTTTTACTCCTCTTTTATGGAATTAGTTCAATTCGGCTTCGCACATGTGATTCTTTACCAAGGCCGGAGTCAGGCTTCATGCCTTGGACATGAACGATGTTTAGAACAGTGGACAAAGACCAAGTAGCAAAGCACTCACAGGGTTACTCTCACTTAAAAGCTTGCAGGAAAAGTGCAGAGTGAAAAGAGAAAGACAGCACTGCATGCAGGCTAACAGTTACGAAAAAGGTGAATACAGTTCTCATAAATGAAAAAACCTGAAAATATTATTTTCTTTTTCAGATAACCTCAGAAACGAACAAAAAATGCCATAACTATCCTATACCGACAGTGGTTGAGAAAACAAAGCATTCAATGGATCTCTCTCTGCACGCAGACATGGTCACATTATATTCCAGCATTGGAAGTATGCAGCAGCCCCGCTACATGCATATCTCTGCAAACTAAAAAGGTTATGTATACACTTTGGGAAAGTATATATATATTTTTATCATTCTCGTGTCTGAGGTAAATCAGGAGATACAGAACATGATTGAATACCTAAATACAGGAAACTCTGAGTAACAGCCACCTTTCCCAAAGTAATAAAAGCCATCAACCGACACCTCTATTTAACACGGCATACATCACCTGTGCAGAAATGCATAAAAATAAATAAAACACTGCAAAGGCGTCCGAGGTAAACAGAGTAAAAGGGAACCAAGTAAGATTAAGTGTAACAGCATCAGTTTGTAAAATAAAGCAATGTAATTTCTGGGGGGGTCAAAACTCCAAACCCTCTAAACAAATTTTACAGCCTATCAGTATGTTTTTACTCCCGTAGAATTATAGGAGCATCATTTTTAGAAGCTTTGGGAAAAAAATACAAAAGGATTAAATAATTATTAATCAGTACTACCCATCAAAATTAGGAGTCTTAGCTTTAACCAAATACTGTATTTTTGGGGGTATTTCCCATTTTCAATGCATTATTAAGCATGTAGACTTTCACATCATTACATTTTCATGACATATAGGTGACTTAGAGCAAAACTGTTATGTTAAAACGTTATGGTAACTACAGGGTAACTTTATTTTGTAAGTGCACAGGACCCAATGGACCAGGTCAAACTCGTTATAAAGCCATCCTGTTTGCTCAAAGTGATTAATTACAATTTTGATGAGGCTGGAATGTACAAAGCTCAGGCCAATACATGACTAGAAAAAGAGTATTTTTTTTCCACTTCGTTTTTCTAACAAAGGGGTCATGAGAAAAACCGGCCACATCCTCTTGTTTGCTTGCATTCCCAGGGTGGATATCTCTCTTTTCATCTCCGTCGTCTTCCTCATTCATGTCCTTTTCAGTCTCAGGCCTTCTTCTCATCAATGCAGCGCTGCACAGCATGCAGCGTGCAGCAACAACGGGCTAATTTAGCACAGGGGGAGAGGTGGAGGCTTTCTATCTCAAGGCAATAAATACCAACGTAAAAGTAATGAATTCTGGCTTGGAAAACCACACAGATGGAGTCATTTGATTACTGTATACCTCCCTTTTTTGTTCTGTAGGACAGTTGAGAGCCATTAATTTAGTGAAAACATAAAGCTTTGGATAATTTATTTAATATTTTTGGTTTATGCTTGAGCAGGAGCTTTTTTTATGGAATGAACATGTTGTTCTAAAATGCTAATTTGTGTTAAATGTGATTAATATGTTGTCCAGGATAAAGTTTTAATATTGTCCTCAGCTAGGCAGCATCGCATAACAATCCAGCCCGACAGAAAATACCCTTTAACACGCTGCCGCAAAAGAGACGAGGAGCTGCAGGAGCTAACCTCCAACGAACATGTGCTTACACTGTGAGTGGTGGTTTAAAGAACGTGGGACGTCGAGCGTTGTGCATGGGTGACACGGGGCGATGCTTGGCAGAGAGGGAATGGGAGCGTGGGTGAAGCCTCCTTGACCCCAAGTAACGCAGTGGGTGTGGATGGGTGGGGGCGAGTGTGGCCTTTCTGGGGCGCTAAGTGCTCTGCTTGTCCAGCCCTGGCAGGTGAACTGGCAGGGGCTTCACCCCGAGGTTGGAGGGCTCAGCACTGAACACTGGCACTGGATAGGGGTTCTGGGATACATTCTAGCTGAGCGTGTGTGTGTGTGTGTGTTTGTGTGTGTCTGTGTGTTTTTTTTTTTGGTTGTACAACTGCATATACATAAGAACACATGCTCATATGCGCTTCTGTTGTGTGTATGTGCCGCGCCTCTCGGTGTTTAGCCCCTAAATGATGAACACCCTGGTAGAACCAGTTGGCAGATGGGGACCCGCGGCCCTTTCTTTGAGTGGGGTAACACGCAGACGACTGTTCCCCGAAGAGACTCGACAGGCTCTACACCGGCGCATCATAGGGGCCCTCTAACCTCTCTGTCGTCTCTGAGGGGCCCTCCCAACCCTCTGCGGTGGCCTTTTCCAGTCGTAGGGGCGAGCGGTGCGTGCCCCCAGGACCCCGCTCCTCTTCCCCCTGGCATGCGGTGACAAAGAGGGCAGGAGAAGTCAGCGGATACGAGGGTTCACCTGGACAGGACAGAGAGGAGTAACACGCCAAGCTACATCGCCCCTGCTTCCCGAGCTGACATGATAAGAGCTGTTCCTGAGAGCCACTTTGACCTGTTTTCCCTTTATGAGGAGAAGATAATCCTTGCCTACTGAAACCCGTTTGATGCTGAAGTGTGTAACACCTTCTGCGCCACATTACAAATGAATCCTGTCATTGCGCAGCTACAGATGAGCAATTTCTCCCTGCTTTGATTTCCGTCTTTTATATTTTTTTGCTCAAAGTCTTGCACTTTTATGCGTCCACCTCACCATAAACACGTGTATGACAAGTTTATAATTGTAGCTCCAAATCGGCGTGTTGGTGTGTGCCACATGGAGGCAGAGGAGGCCATAATTGGCATTCCTACCTCTGTGTGCCAGCCGGCTCTCTCTCCTCTCGTCAGAGTGAGAGTTGACAAAGAGAGCGCCAAGCGTTTCCAATCCCACATCCCTCACTTTTTTTCTTCGCGGCCTGTGACGAGAAGAAGGCGAGATGTGTGTGTGTGTGTGTGTGTGTGTGTGTGTGTGTGTGCGCGCATGTGTGTGTGTGTGTGTGTTTTGGATTAGTGTCTTGCTGCACAATAAATCTTTGTTAAACAAATGCAAAGCAGATGGCACCGTGGTGTCTCCACCGTGAGGAGAGAAAGAAAGAAAGGAGAGAGAGAAAAGGAGAAAGAAAGAGAGAGAGAGAGAAAGAGAGAGTGAGAGGGAGAGGGAGAGAAAAAAAAACAAACGCCTACTCCTTATTCTCATCCTCCACAGACACACTGATCATGCACATTACACAGACGGTGACTGTGTTGAGCTGCAAAACACTTAATCCTGAAGTAGAAGCTAAAGGTGGTGAATGCTGACGGACACCCAAACACATTCTGTTCATGAGAGGGAACATTTTGTTTATCAGAAGTGCCGTCACTGCGCCCTGTTGATATTAATGATAGAGCCGACATCTCTTGCCCCGGCGCGCATGAAAAAAAAAAAGATCTGACCGGGGCCAACTCACCGCATTAAAGCAAGGTAAGGGGAAAGGTAGAGGACTCTGTTATGTCTCTACCTTTTCATGTAGAAGTGGCCTTTTCTGCATGAGGCTGGCCGCGCTTTGGCCCCGGCTGTCGCTGATAGTTATAGATCCTTTTCAAGAGCTTGCGTGTTCCCTGACACAAAAGAGCGAGGAGAGCCCTGTGGGCAATATTGTGCACGGGAGCAGCGTTGCAAGATGGCCGGGGACGACGGCGTGGTGAGACTTGATGTGCTCATCAGGAAGCGACACGGAGGAATCCAGTGACCATTGTCCAGATCAGACAAATCTCACAGACAGCGGGAGGGCCGCTATTGGATTCAGGGCAAATACAAAAATTCCTCTGTTTATACTTCTCGATGAGTTATTTATTTTTTGCTCATTATAATATTCAACCTGACATCATGTCCAGTCGGCCCTGTGTAACCCCTGTGAGGAATCATGGGATACACATTTAAAAATAAGAAGAACAGAGAACGCAGTCATAATTATGATGATAGGTGACAGTGCTAGTGAGCCAAACATCATTGCAAATGACAGTGGCCTGTGTGTTTATATTTGTATGCAGCCGCGTAAGACTGCACAAAGTGGAAATGTGCTTCAGCGACTTACCACAACTCCTGCTCACGGACATGAGACTCGGACTGATTTTAACTACTCTACTTTGTACATCCATATTTTACCTTCATTGACTGTGGATTGTGATTAATGGAGTTATTATGCAGCATACACCAGGGACTTGATTATTTACATATATTCAGGAAGTAGCCAGTCTAATGGAAAGAGCCATTACCCATGCTGATGATCCTGACATCAAGGTGCTGTTCTCCTCCACTCAAAAAGCTGAGACTCATTCGTGGCATGTATTTTTAGACTCGGTGTCGGACTGGGAGGCCGGATTGAGCCACGTATTTCAGCACTGCAGCCTTTACTCCTTTCATCTTGGCTGAAAATGGAGGGAAAGCATCACTTAACATTGCAGCTTACCACACAATTACCTGAGTACCTGTTCTCACTGCAATTACAAGCCCAAGACAAATAATTAGTCTGACAAATGACTGCTGGGCACATCGCCCTTGTTGTGGTTGAGCTGTGTAATTTGGAGCCCCAGCTCTGAATGCTGGCACTGTGGCGGTAATTAGCGATAGGCGATGTAACGTTACACCCGCAGAGTGTGTATGCGCACAGACGTGTATGCTCAAGTGTGTGTGTGTGTGTGTGTGTGTGCCACTGTGAGTTCATGTGTCACCGTGGCCTCGGCTGCAATCATCAGCTTCAGAACCTGGAGTCTGGGTTGTGGGAATCTCTGCATGTCGGCCCTGATCTCCCAGTCAGTGACACAGACAGCAGCAGCCCACCTGCCAGCCTGTCACGTCTCCCTGGCGGAGGGGCTGACACCATATTGTCAATGCCGTAGATTGGGCGGCGATCTTTTTTTTTTTTTTTTTACTATCCCTCCCTTCACTCCATCTGCCATCATCTGCGGTCTGTCTGCACATCACACCGTGTGTATCCGCTCCTTCCTACCTTCATTCACTCAGTCCCGGTTGTCACAGCTGACAGCGGCTTGTCAAATGTTCCTGCAGCTGCAGGTTCATCCATCATTAAACGGCTGAGGAGAATTGAAATCATCTCTATCAGAGCCCTCCGGTAGAGATGGCGCCTTTGGAGATGCGGGGTCTGTAGACTACGAGGCCTCACTTGTAGAAGGCATCATTACTTCTACATCTGTCAGATTTGAGTAAAAGGTTACACGGTTAGAGGAGGAAAGAAGACTCGCGCCTGCAAATTCAGGATGATAGAGTAAAGTCATAAAAGTAATTTGAGCTGTCTGCTGCGATACGTCAAGTCTTGCTTTCTTTCCCGCTGAAGTGCACAGTCATGTCTTCACACAATATGCACGTGCACCCACATACGGCTCAGCCCTCTTATTATAAATATAGACAAACACAAACAAACAGTTCCCTCCACACACATGTTTTTTGGGCTCCCGTGGGGCCTCTTAAAGAACATTGGTTCTCAGAAGTAAATGGATCGCAGGTGTTTTCTTCCACACGAGGGAGGAGATTTCACAGGAGCGCGGTTCTGACCTCTCTATGGGGATTAAGTGCAGGTAAATCCGCGGTGTGTTCCCTGCCCGGCCCCGACAGCCTGGGAGGCCACGTCTGACTCCTCTTAGTGAGTCACTGAGGCCCTGGGGCCAGGAGCACACACCAGGCAGGCAGCACCTCCACCCTGGGGGCCAGCGCACAATCATACAGTAACCACCCATACACACTGCAACACACGTAGAGACTGCAGCACAGGTGTGGAGCCAAGGAAAACAAAAATATCCTTAATTAGGTTATTTTTTAATCTATAGAGGCAAGGAGCCTAATTACTACAAGGTGTAAATACAGACGTTTCCATATTTACCGCTTGCGAAATAACAGGATGCTGAGGTAAAACAAAAGGGGAGGATCAGGGAAATGTTAAACACAACACGGATAAAAAAAAAAAAAAAAAAAAAAAACCCAATGAGAATTAACAAACAAAGCCCTTCGTTATTCTTATCGTGCTATCTGATCAATCTATTTTTGTTCCTCAACAGCTCTAATCTCTCTCTCCCACTCCCTCCCCGTGTTGCGCCGAGAAACATTTTTGCACTTCAGAGATAAAAATCACAGTCTTCTCATCCACTCCTCTTCTTTTGTCTCCATTTCACACAACAAAGAGATAACACACCCACGTGTGACAAGTCCACCCACATCCATCAAACTTCGCTCAAATCCGCCAGCAACAGAAAACAAAAGGATGACTCTTTCATCAGAGAGTGGGCCAGAGAGCATCGATCACTCTCGGAGAGGCTAAACAGCGAGAGACTGAGTGGTGTGGAATGGAAATGTACAGACCTGTTATGCATTTTAGATTGACTTCAAGCCACTTTCTTCCAACACGTGTAGCATTTGTTTTAAATTAGGCAAAACATCATAACAGTTGTGTAATCCTAAGGCAGGAAACCTCCAAGATGGTGTGTTAGTTTTTTGCTTGTTTGTCTCTGTTGTCATTTATAAGACATATTACCATACACTTCAAAGGGATCACTCTAATCAAACGGCGTGGCTCGTGTCCAACGCTGTGATGTCTTCTTTCTGGGAATTCTTCTGTGGACAAAGTTTATGTTTTTGTAGGTGGAGCTCTTCTTATTATCTGATCAGCCACAGCTGCCGTCGCTGCGTTACTACCCAGCACTTCTTCTGTTTCTACTCCATCTCCCTCTGTAATAAACCGCTGTTGACGCTGCCATCCACGTAAAAACCCCCTCTTCAATAAGAAGAGTTTTCCGAGGAAATACTTGACAGCAGGAATTTATCATGGGAAAGGGAAAAAGCTTTCATCACTTGGAAGATGATTGATGGATTAACTGACAGCAGAAACGATGACTTATTTGTTATGAAAATGTATCTGATTGCAGTTGATTGCAGATTATAGCTGAGTCATTGGTTTTTCCACCGAAGAAAAAGAAAGTCCTTATGCATATTATTACGTTCTGAGGATTATCCAAAACAGAGTTTCGTAACCTGGGGGCCATGACCACTTGGCCACCACATTCAAATCTATTTAATCTGTGACCAAAGGTAATTTTAATGTCAATGAAAACCACAGTGGAAAATAATCACTGGCCACCCAATTTTTCCTGATGAAAACAAGAGTATACTGTAAGTACACAATAACCTTTACCAATGCGAACTCTGATCACATGAAAAATCATAGTAAAAAAATATTAATGACTAAATCAATAACTTATCAACAAATAGATGATGCTCAGAATTCGACACAGCTGCTTTACCTGGTTCATTGGCATAAAAAAGTATATTGCAGTCACTATGCACAATCTCTGTCATTTTGTTTTTACCTGATATTATCAGGAAGCCAAATAATGCTATCTATAATTAACCTCAATCATTCCTGAGAAGGCAAGCTAACAAAATATTGTGGACTAACTTACTATCAAATGAAATCCAGATACTGAGTAAATGATATCTGCTGATGGAGTTTCTATATGTATATTGTGCCACTATAATGTCAGCAGAGGAAGGCGAGCGATGTGTTTCTCTGTAATTCAGCTGGATCAACTCTCTAATATCAGCTAAAAGTCCCCGGTTTACCATGAATCCCCGTTAAAGGAATACCAGACAAACTGTACCAGCATATCTTACTTTTTTATGTCTTTAAAAATAGCTGCACTATTACATAAATTTCATAGTTAAGGGCAGATGACAGTGGGCAGTGAAACAAAGACACTAATATTCCACAACAGATGAGGTGCCAGAAATGGGATACAACGGAAGACAAGAAGGAAAAAGGTCAAGGTAAACTGGACCAGAGATTTAAAATGTTCATCACAATCACAGCTTGCTATCAGCTATTAAGCGTCCAGCAGCGGACAGCCACACAAATCCAGGCCTGACTGCCTCTCACAAAACCTCCTTATCTCACCTGTCCACCTGTCCCGTTCACTCGTCCATCTTCCACCCGCCGACCGCTGTGATTGCATCTTTAGTGTTACTACCCGAGCGACAGCTCTGCTGCAAAAGCAACATAAAGTCAGCCATTAAAAAAAGTGTATTTATTATTTCTGAGACACAAGGAGACAGCAAAGAGGATTGCCTCCTTTCTTTGGCCATGTAAGGGTACAGTGATGGAGATGACGGTGAAATCAACAGTTTATCAGCAGCCTGAGGCGGTGATGTAGCAGATGGGAGGCCTTCCTAAATCTGACCATATTCACGCGTTGACTGTAATGCGGTGAATGTTTTGTGAATGCAAGAATATTGTTTCTTCACCAATGAAGTTACGATATTAATAGAGAAAAGTAAAAATGTCTTTGTCCTCAGAGGCAAACGCTGCAGAGATTACTTATTATTAGACTAAAAGAAAGTATTATTTGATAATTATAGTTTTAAGACATTTATACTTTCCCTATAGAGCTGAATAAATGATTATCTTCAAGTAATGCTTCACATGGAAATCAAATTCAGAGCCTCCGCACAGTTTTTCAGATTCAGATTGTTTAATTAAGTAATAGTAAATACGCGCTATAGAAATCTTAAAGCTATTTTACAACAGCAACAAGATGTACTTAAATATTAAAAGGTGGTAATTTTATATAAATATATATATATATATATTTTTTATTATTAAAATGTACTTTGGCAACTACTCTAATTTTGTAGACAGCTAAAGTTAACATAAACTGATTTTTTATAATAAGGTTAATAAATGAATGTAGCATATTTTACACAATGATACAGTACATTACATGTGTTTTTTATGAAGGTGGTAATAACTTCTGACGTTAAATAAAATGATGCAGTTTACCTGAAAATGTTTAATCTGATTTAAGCACTTGATAATCAATGTTATACTGTGTATTTGAAGGTTTTGTGCAGCATCACAGCTACAGTTGAGCAGAATCTGTTCACAGGGTGTTAGAGCATGTATTATGTGTGCAAATCAATAAATGTATTTATAGGAACAGTAGCCTATATACATCTATATGTTAATGTGTTGTGTTATCTATAATTGGTCAACAAGGCATTTCCTATGTTATAATACACAGCTTCTTCTTCTTTGCACAGAACAATAGTTCAGTGCTCTTAAGCCCAGCAATGTGTGTTTTTTCCCTCTCAAAAAATTGACTGTATCTGTGTTGTCTTGTTTGTTGCCGGGGGCGTAAAGGGCTCTAAAGTCAACGGGTGTCGTGCTACTTCCACCAGGCAGCCACCCGTCTCTGAAGCCAACATGCGTCACACTTATTGACGGTGGAAGTTGTCCGTGTTTCTGCAGACAGCCCTGTCCGCCCGCGCTTCCCCTTCACTGTGCCGAGATCCATCCCTACAGAACGAGGTCAAGCCTGCATAATGACCCTAACGAGTCAAGATTCGCTGGATTAGATTATTTCAAACAGTTTGCCGAGCTACCGTTTTGACAACAAATATCCCCAAGCCAGCGAGTGATGGTCATTTCCTGGCTGCTTCTGACACTGCAAAAACAATGTGTTGATTTGGATTTCACGTTCAGCCGCTCGTCGCGTCCACACGGCTTATGCGGAGAGATATGTCATTCTGGGGGTTAGGCTAATTTCAGCCAGGCCATTTTAGATGATGTCAGTGGGCGCAGGAGAAAATGGAGCTGACCTCTCATGCCCCGTGCTGCTATGCTGCGTTAGACTTGCTGCTCACCAAATTTGGTAAATCTGCCGCGTTTATTTCCCCCAATGTCCACTTCATTACGGCACGTCTCAGATATCGGGTGCACCGCCCCATGACAGATCGCCGGCCTCCTTTCCTCCTCCACCAGCAGAGCAACGCCGTCCTGCTCTTTTAATGCAAAGCGATGGGAGGCGATGTGAGCTTTGGTTCTAAAATAAAACACATTGCCTCCTCTGTCAGTCTCCTCTTCAGGAAGCATTTTGTGAAAATGTCGTCCTAATCTGCCTTGTCTTTGGCTGTAATTATCAACCCTATACTATAACCAGGCCTCTGCCTCTCTCTTCTTACATTGTGTCTCTTTTGTGTTTCGCTTTTCTCATCTGTTTTTTTGTTCCCCTTTCTGTCTTTTGATTCCAGCGGATTGAAGAAGAACAGGCCTGATTGTCTCGCCTGAGGTAAGATTTCATAGGTTTACATATCAAAGTCTATAAATAGATAAGAGCTTTTGAAAGAGAAAGTGAGCAGAGAGAGAAAAGTGTGTATGCGCGCGTGTGAGTGTGTATATGTGTGTGTGTGCGCGTGCATTGATTTGTGCTTGCATGTTTGTTTGTATATCTCTGTGTGTATGCATGTGTGTGTGTGTGTGTGTGTGTGTGTGTGTAGAAAGACAGAGAGGCTTTCCCAATTGCATACACAGCGAAAAGAGCCTCCACCAAAACAAAAGGGATTATGGCGTTTCAAGGGTGTTGTGTTTGCTGTGTTTATTCACATAGCTCATGGGGCTGCACAGGACCGGCAATGAATGTCAATGTCAGGGAGCGAAAACGCTGCAACACAAGATAAATATGATGAACAATAAACACAGATTAAGGCTGAATATGTCACGCTACATCATGTGCAGATCCCAAGTCTCATGACATTAAGTAACCCTGGAAAGTGTTGACATGATCATGTTAAAAATGATGATGGTTGTTTGCCTCGAGTGCACTGCCACAGACAAGACGTTATTCATATGGATAGTTCAGCAAATTCAGGTGTCACACCTGCTTAATCCAGTCCTGGAAGTAGCAGAGGTGGTGGAACAGGGAGTGGACCGTATTAGCAAATATCATAAAGGTCCAAAGAAGAGCCGAGATGAATGCATCAAGTACTGTAGTTGATGGAGGTGCTTTGAATAAACTAATTAGGCTGGAGTGTGTATTCTGCAGCAGGTGCAGTCTGTATTGCAGGTGCGGCAATACTCACTATTAATGTGCAGGAAGTACAATATCTACGTAATCAAAATGATGCCTCAGCAAACACACTCTTACCAACACATTTTTCCCTGTTGGGGAGGAGGAAAAAAAAGTTGAAAGATAAAGCCTAATGTGCACAATATTGCACCGTGTTAGTTAACAACTGTAGCCTTAACTTTAAGTTAACCGATTGCTTTTCCTTTCGCCTTTTTTTTTTGTATTTCCACATCTAATTACACTTTCATTCATCAATGTTGATTAATAGGTCCTGTGGCACGCCTGCCTCATTTTACTCTCAATTAAGCTGGTTGATGCATGTTCTCATCAAGCAAGATGCATTGGCCTGGTTTACTTGAGGCGCTATTAGTGGACACTGTAATTAGTATCCCAGCACATAGAGCTTCCCCCACCTCCTGAGCCCCTCTCTTCGAGCTGCCATCCCTGGCCTCTTTTAATGCCTTCCAAATAATGAAGATAACAGAATAGATGAGGGACGAGCAGTCCGGCCCACGTTAATCATCTTCCTCTCCGCTGTTTTTTTTTTTCTTCTTTTTCTTTTTTCTTTATAGCCGGAGAATTATGGCTTGTAAAATCACCAAACTCCCAATGTCTTGACAGACCTTTTGTGTGCCAAGCACTCCAGCTCCTCCCCGCGTTTTCCTTATCAGTGGGGAGATGTATGTCTTTATCACATTTCACACTCAAAAGGGAACAGCCAGCCTGATATATTTGCCAGCTACTAAATGTGGGGCTTTATCGAAAATATCAGTTTAAGTTGTGCACATTAGCCCTCATGCTCTTTGAGAAGCCACTTTAAAAGAGGGCTGATTACACGCTTGTTGCTGTCGTGATACCAGCTTCAGCGCTGGAGCCCCTTTTTCTCGCTCAGCCAGCTTTCCCAGAGCGCTCTTCTGCCTTTGATTCCCTGCACTTCAAGAGATTTCTCTAAGGAGGGCTCTGGGGGCCTCAGCAAAGAGCCTGGCTGGGCAGACAGAGACTAAAGGATGGGTGAAAGATGGAAAGAGATGGAGAGAGATGGAGATAGAGGCAGCAGCGGTAATAAAGCCAAGAGAAGCAGATAGAAAAGAAGAGCGGCCACGCTGCTGCCGTGCCGCTGCTCTTTGTGCTTTAGACGCTGCTGCGGTGGCCACGTCTCGTCCCAATGTCTGCACAGACGGCTCCCATGGGCCCCTGCGCCGAGCTTGTAAGTGCTAATTGGGCCTGTTAGGGTCAGCAATTAGCCGGCTGCTATTGAAGGATCGTGACAGCCAGGCCTTTCACAGCCCCCCGTCATTCTTTTAGGGCAGAGAGAGAAAGAGCAGAACATAACATGGACAAGGCTGATGCTCAGACAACCAACAGACAAGCGGCAGAGGAAGATAAACCAACAGCATATCCCACAATGCAGTGTGCCGAGGAGAACGGGGAAGCGACACTATGAGGCAACATGGCTCTTATTGACTTCAGTCAGACCTGAAAGGACTGATGCAACTCTCTCCTGCTAGAAATCACGCATCAAGCAGCACTTTCTCTTCCTGTGCAAAATGAATAAAGTTTGGAGTTGAAATTCTCTCCCAGTGTGATGTGGTGCACTTTGACTCGCTGTGGGTGTTTGGTGTCTGACTGGCACTGCAGTTACTCAGCTACTTTGCTCAGTGGTCGTTTCATGGTAGGATGTAGTAGAGATTACTTACTGAGCTCGACCAAACTGATGCAAGTCAGGCCAGGACACGGTGTTTTAGAGAGGAAAACACTGTGAGCTTTCCTCTTCTTTTGTTAGAAATGATGATGGTTCTTTGAGCTGCTTCGTTGCTGCCACATTTTTCTGCCGTCTGGCGCAAACTCGCACACGGCGTGTTCAGTGTCTTCAAGCCAGGTGCATAGGTTTTTTTTTCTGTCATGTTAGCCGCCACTTAACATCATCGAGTTGTTATTTCACTGAATATTAGAATAAAGTTTATTTAAAAAGAAAAAAAGTCAACAGTTTCAGTGTAAGTTTCCACCTGGATGTTAAACTCACAACACCAAATACAGTCAAATTGTTTCATCCAGATTATGGGGGAAAATAATATGACTGTAAATGTGAGTGTCTGGGACCGCCTGCACAGGTGTAAGTGGCTGTCAGATGTTGGCGACAGGCGGTTAACTGCCCGACAATCACCGCCGCCATGCAGACACTGACGAGACTCCCTAATGAATGTGACAGGGGGTCATTAGCAGATTTGGCCTCTCGCAAACCACAGCTGTCCCTCATTGTAAGGGCCTTCCGGTTCGTTGTGTGTTTGTTTGTTTGAGACTTAGCAAGGAGCATCTGCTGCAGGGTGACAACCTCAGCGGCGTCTGGGCTGAACACGACAAGACACACGAGTTTCATATTCTTAATTCATTCATCCGTTCGGACAATAACATATAAATCAACATCACCATGAACGTGACAGTGTTTGCTCATGTCCAACTGCCAGATGTTTAAAAACCAATAGAGACATGACGATGAGGTGCACGACGACAAATTGCACAGCAAAATCTGCAGCGTCATGAGAAGAAGCAGTGTGAAGCTGTGCAGAGCTGAAGCAACACAAAAGAGCAACTGTTATTCATCACACTTTTCACACAAAGCAGCATAAAGCAACAAGACAAATAAAGCACAATGTGAACAACCATATGTCTTAATCTTAATAAATACATCAAAAGTTAAAAAAAATGTTTAAAAGTTCTTGTTTTTTTGTTAGACTTAATAAAATCTGAAGCATTCATCAAAAAACATGTGAGTGTTCTGTTACGACTGTAAAACGATGCTTGATTTAAAAACTTCCATTCACACTACCATTGCTTAGTTACTACTGTATTAATGATTTTTTGATATAAGTAAGGGTTTAACACACACATAGTTACCAATAAAGTTTTTATAATTTTATTCACATTACCTTCTTTTTATTCCTATTATAAAGGCTAATTGTGGTTTAATTTTCACAATGATCTTTGGAAGAGATTGATCAATAAAGTTTTTGAGAAGATATGCACTTTATCTATCGAGAATAAATTACATTGTCACAATCATTTCATGAAAAAAAGGTAAAAAAAAAATCCAATATTCCAACTTTATGGGCAATAGTGTATATCGATATGTGTGTGTGTCTCTTTCCATTGCAGTTAACAACATTTGAATCTTGTTTTTTTGTTTCGCTACTTGTTTTTGTGTAAGATTTCAAATTGCACATTAACAGGTTAACAGAAACCTAGTATTATAGTACAGAGTGATCCTCAACATAATAAACATAACAAAAGTAATAATAATAATGATATTACCAATAATTATTGTCAGTATTATCACAATCACTGTCATCATCTGATGTGATTCAGTGACTGCACTGTAAAAATTGAACTACAATACATATGTCATCAATCTTATCGGAGGTGCTCAATACTGAAGTGGTATGGGTCTGATTTTTAATAGCAGTCCAATGAAGGCATACTAATGAATCAGGTTGCCCCTGTCATGCACTCCACCACTAAAGAATAACATTAGAATAATGTCATTTTTATAAAAGCAGTAAGCCACTCAATGCAGTGCTTCACAGTGATTTTAGAACAGCTTAGAGGCTTTAGCTGTGCTTCGCATCACACATAACAGTGCCTCTTAGCTGCTCTACATTCACTGCAAAGCGCTGCCTCTCATTGCTTATAGCTCACATCAAAAAGCACCTTCTCACCACAAATAGCAAACGAGGAGCAATATAGAGTTGTAGGTATATGAAAGGCAGTGAGGTTACAGTATATTTGTGTCACAAGTGGCTCTCCACTTGCGTCTATGCATTCTCTCTATTTAATGGACGAGTTCAGAGGTTTATCAGAACGCACTGTTTGTGTTAAAGAGCAGGAGTATAGATGGGAACGTTTCCGGCTGAAGTGGCAACGGTGACTTTGTTTTCTTTGGGCTTTTATTCATCTTATTTTGTCATTGAGTGAAGAGGAGAAGTTACTTTCTTTCTCTCTGCTTTCTCTCTCTCTCACTTGTGTGTCTACGTGTGTGTGTGTATGTGTGTGTGTGTGTGTGTGTGTGTGTGTGTGTGTGTGTGAGACGGTTGGGGACTTGTTGTGCTGTGAGAGAGTGATGGGTTAGGCAAGATGACAGGCTGGCACAGGGGGCAAGCAGGACGGCGACTGAACATGCTCGGATCTGGGGAGAGGTGTCAGTCCTGCAGCCAGCCAAGCAGAAACACACAGGAACACTTAGGAAAAGGTGATTCAAAGAGGAAACAAACAGAGGATCCACTTTTGATATTCCTGAGACCTGGAGGAAGTGAATAAAGGCAGAAAAGATCTTTTCTTACTCTGGAAAACGAAAGAATTGTATCTGTTTCACAGGTATTTGTTTGATCTGCTAATTGGACTCAATAAGCTGCCATAAAAAAAGAAAATACCAAATCAGGGACACTAAAATAAATTGAAATTATTTCATTTTGATGGCATCCAACCATTTCTAGGGATGTTTGCATGAGCTTTGCCCTCCCTAATAATGACAAAAACAAGAGTGAATTTGCTGTGACTGAGGCCATGGACTTGTTAAATGTGATCTCCATCCACGAGGAGTAAAAAAGAAGACATACCAGCTGTTCAAATTCATAGGTGATGAATCGTGCTGCAGGCTTCCAGCCATCATTTTTCAAAAAAAAAAAAAAAAAAAAAGTCCTCACGGTCACAGTCCATTTTTTACATAAAACAGCATGAGGGGTTTTTAAAGAGAGATGCTCCACTTGTAGTCTCTCTTAGTCATGGCTAAAGAGCGATTTTGCTTCAGCTCCATCGTTTACGTGGAGCAAGGGGGGAAATTAATCAAAGCTGAAGAGTGATTTTTTTTCAAGCAGCTCCCTCGGAGAATAAACATCAATAAACATTACTTAATACCCTACAACACAACCCCGCAGGGTCCCATTTAATTTCACTGGTGGAGAACGCCTAAAGTGCTACTGTTTTACACCAAATTACATACTCTGAAAGTTTGAAGAGGCAGCTAGTTTTCCCACCCTTGAGAAAGAAATTAAATTAGCTCAAATAAAACTGTAGGGGAAAAAAATGCCATACAGTAAATGTAGCTATTTGTCCTTAAAAGTTCACTTTGACACTTAAGTTGTTATTAGGTAGTCTCAATTATTGTATTTGAAAAAAAAAAAAAAAAAAGACAGGAGAAAGTCCAAGTTAGTAGAGAAATGAATAACAAACTTATCCATCAAACTGTGGCACACACAACTCTGTTTCTCTTTTTTTATTGCTTTTTTCCGGGGGCTGCTCAGTGTTCGCATCACTTTGAGCTGTCGTGTGTGGCTGCTGCACGGTGACAGCCATCACAACACTTCACATTGTACTTTTCACAACACACTTTTTAAGGAACCACTTGGACTATAAATTAATTACAGTGCAATTAACTGATGCTTTACTGATGTGATCTCTGTGTTTAAAAATAAGCTCCGGAGATGAGTGACGGTGAGATGCGAGGTGCGCTGCTGCTGCCCTTTAGCATCTATTTTTCTTAGTGCGCACGCATACACACGGGCGTGCGCACTCTTTTATTTAAACCTGCTGGTTAAAGGCTCGAGAACGAGTGCCATTCACTGTCGGCACGTCACGCACTCATGTGGGCACCTCTTGTGTCAGTCTAGAAATAGGCATTTTACAGGCGTGCTGTCAACCAGGTGCCGTCAGTTCTTTTGTGTTTAACACAGTTTGACCTCATGTCAAACATGAAATTACTTCATCATAATTCATCATGTTTTTCAGAGTTGTTGTGAAGAAGATGTGCAGACATGACTTGACTTAAAACTCCCGTATGATCATCAAACACACATTTACTCCACATGTGGGAGAAGCTGTCAGTCACAGCTGTCAGAAGCCATTGACTGATTTATCATATCATGTTGGTTTCTCTTTAATCACCTGTTTCTCCAACTACAGTGATGGACAGTTGCCTTGATACCGTACTAGTGAGTATGAACATTTTTTTTTTTTATCACTTATTATCTTACAACAAAAGTGATGGAAAAACTACTATAGTTCATTTGTGCCACACTTTCTGTCTTTTTTGTTTGTTTCAAGTTACAGTGAGGGAACAATTAGGATCAGCGTTCCCTTTAAACTGATAAAGTTGCGATACGACTTTACATGACTGACCAGATAATAACATTCCTCACAAATTTTGTTGATATGAACAGGTCACAAAGTTTCAGCTGCAAATGATAGCAGATATAAAGACTCGGCCAGAGTTCCTGCAGAGTTCCTCAAAGTTTGGTCCCCAAAAAAGGCCTCATTATAGCGGTGGATAAGGCTGGGTTTGTGTATAGTATACGGACATGCCGGACTTCCAAAGCAATGACACTGTGTAATATGTTGAAAATAAATGGTCAGCTAATGCCAGGAACTATCGCTGTTGTGGCAACACACTTTTATCATAAAATAACTGAGGGGAACAATAACGCCGGAGTCTCAGATCTGGATTCGCTAATGAGCTGCAGCGACCTGTTTCGGATTACAGACGACGAGATCATGATGGAGGCTGGAGATGTGAGCACCTGACTGCTTGTGGCTTTTTTGGAAGAGGAACACCTGGCTGTCCATCCCTCTGTCCGAGGCCCCCCACAACCCCTCGAGGGGGAGAGAGAAAGAGAGAAAGAGAGGGAGGGAGGGAAGTGTGATGAACAAGCGGCACTGGCGGACACCCAAAGGCAGTGATATCTGATCCGCCTCCCACATCCCAGCACAGGATGAAGGACAATGAAACAAAACACACACATACATGCACACACACACACATACACAAAATATGTCATATCCCAGCCCTCAAAACAGGGAGAAAGAGAGAGAGGGAGTAAGAGATGAGAGCTGTGTTTCCTGTTACCCCTGCTCCTCCCACTCCTCCTTCTCCCTCTTCTATTTTGATTTAAGAGCTGAGCCACTTTGGTGGAGATATGGAAGAGGGGGGGTCGGGCAGGGGGGGCCTAAGAGAAAATAACAAGGCCTTCCAACAGATTAAGCCTTTAGCCACATGGCTGTTATTGGAGAATGAGACTCTATGATCACATACAATAAAACACACTTCAAAAGTTTACATGATCCTGTTGCAGTGTGCTCACTGTCATTATTGTATTAAGAGTCGGTCTGGATTTTGCTTTGTGATCAGAGCATCAGCTGGAGGAATGCTAAGAAACTGCAATTTGAAAAAAGAATAATACTGCACTACCATTGTATTGAGCATTTCTATTTCTCTGTCTTGCTATTTAAAAAAAAAAAAGCGAGATTGGTGACAGTGTACTAGTTGTAGCTGGAAAGATTTTCTTTTTCCTCTCCACAAACAAAACGGACGTATCGTCTATAAGTCAAGAGGACCACAGCAAACAAGCGAGGACAAATACGGAGATATTAGTTTCCGATTGTGAGCCGTGTCTTTCTTCCTCTCTTGTGTTGACAGAGAATGTCCTTCAGAGTGGATCTAAGCAGCTGTGTCAGCAGGCACCCAGCCTGCAGAGGGGTCTTTGATCAACACACTGAGTCCGTACAAGCTGTTCCGCTGCTGACCCTGACCTCTGACCTCTGGGAAGCCATATAAGAACACACATTGTTCCCACAGGGATCACCGAGGCATCACATGATTTTTGACTTAAGTTTTTTCCTTTGGCAAAATGCTCAAGTAATTGAGAGTGGTGGTCACAGGATTGGTCAGAGTCTGTACATTATCATTATAGCGCTGTTGTTTAAGGAAGCTGCTAATTGCTAAGCCAACTCTCATCTATATGCTAATCAACAAGTGTAGCTGGGTGTATTCAAACAGTAATTCATTTCTTGGCTGTAGCTGCCAAGAGAAAAGAGGACAAAATAAATGACTCCAGGAAATTTATGAATGGAGGAAAAAGTGTGTAGTGTATAAGTGGGAAATAAAATGACTTGACAGTTTTTAACACGAAAGGTTTTTGGAAGATTTTACTTTTTTTTTTACGAGTATGAGTATGTGTACTCCTTGGATTAACACATTACTGGACTTGTAACTGCAGCAGGTGCCTCATGTGGTGAAGGTAAGAACTGACACACTGTTATCTATCCAATATAGTGCTACACTACACAGTTGAATGTGCAGCAGTGCAGTGCTGCTGTCTGCTATTGTCTTGTCTATGTTATTTTCTTTTACATTTTACTTATGTGGTGTGATCAGTTCTACCTCCGGGCCTTGCATGTTTGCTTGAAGGCCACAACATGCTGCAGGAGATGCTCCAGGCAGCACTGGTGCACACACTGTTGCATGTACAAAGGGAGACACACACACATAACATGGTTTCATTTGTATTTTATCATCTTTAGATTAATCGGGATCACCCCAGTGTCACTGACTGTGCCCCCCTCCCCCCATCAAAAAAACAAAAAACAAACAAAAAAACAAACAAAGAGATGATCTTTACAGAAAACTGATAAGCTTAACATTCGCTGCACATTGCATTTCGCTCTCTTCTCTGCAGGGATAGAATATCAAACATAAAACATGAAATGTGTTTTAAATCACTGGAGGATGGTGACATGATTGTTCACAGCACACACATACACACATACACACACACACACAGACAGCACTTCCCCTTTCTTTTTCCCCTCCCTTGTACGTAATCTGCAGAACAATCACACAGAAGCCACACATCACAGTGACAGAGATGCACCTCCTCTCTACCTCTCAGTATCGATCTCCCATCCAATCTAAATGACCCTGTTAACCATTCCCTTAGCCCACCCCACCTCTCCTCTTTACTACCCCTCACCGCTTTGAGTCCTACTTAGCCCAGCACTACCCTGACCACCCCCCCCTCCCCTACACACACACACATACACACCAACCACCCACTCCCATCCACCCACCCACTCACCCACCACCTTACTTCTCTTAGTTTAAAATGGCCCAGTGTGAAATAACTCACATCACTACAAGAGGGATGAGGTCATTAGAACATGTGACGCCCTCTTGAAACAGCAAGCATGATTGAAAAATCAATTTTGATGCCTGTTTTTTTCTCCTCCTCTCTGCTCTCCTCTCATGCCGCCCCGTGTTTGCATTTCTCTTCGTAATGCTCTCAATAACACATTTCCGCCATGGAAACGCTGAATCAAAAGACATAAAACTATTAGAGCAAAACTCCTTGTACTTCAAACAGCCTTTATCTCACTCTTCTTCTCTACCTGTTTTTTTTTTTATCTCTCTTGTTCCGATTTCTGGTTTTTGAATATGCAGGTAGAATAAATTCTGCAGAAGCAGAAGTTGAGGGTGGGCTCCGGAGTACAAACTAGGCTGTCACACTCAAATGATGTTGTGCTAATATGTTATCATATACATAACACCCCCCCTCCCCCCTCTTCTTGGTAATATTTCAATCTAGCTCATTACTCCGAGCCTCTCGATAGGACTGTGGTCTTTTGGGAGTGCAGCAGTGGCTTTGAGTGATTTCTGAGTTTTTTGATCTTTTTAGCACATCGCTCCAGGTTAGCTCTTCCGCTCACCTCACATCTCCCATCCATTAAACCGGAGTCATTTTGAAGCATGTTCTTATTAAACGGCTCCTGTGTTCTTTTGGTTGAATATTTTCACGTTAGAAACCCAAGGACAGGGCCTGCCCACGGCGAGAGAGAGAGGGAGAGATAGAGGCAGAGAGACGTCAGTGTTTTTTTTTTCCCTTCCTTTTTTTTTTCTTTACCAGCCGTCAACCTTGTTGGGTTCAGTGTAACTTTCATTAGAGAAGGAGATTTAGTGCACTTGAAAAGACAGATGAAAGAGTTAGAGGCTAATTATCAGGAAATTGAAAAAAGATAGATGTACTGCAGCGACTACAATTAGTGAAGCACAGAATATCAAAGACTTATCAAGAGCAAGTGAAAAGGCTGCCTTGAAGAGCGAGCACAATTAAGGCATCTGCAGCCCATGTGAAATGAGAGAGAAGAGGAGGAATAAAAATATGCCGGCTTGAATAGAAGTCCTTTTTTCAAACATTTCAGGGATAGAGGGGGGAGCTTTAGCGAGCCGGCAGATGACATTAAATCACACTGTTTGATGAGCTTCACTCGCTGTGGCAGAGTTCTGCCGCTCCTCTTCCTCACTTGCCCTTCTTCCATTCTCGCCCCCCCCTCCCTCCCTTTCTCGCCTCTTTGCATTCATGGTGCCTTTTCCAACCACCGCCACGCACACACACACACACACACACACACACAGACACAAACTTCCTCTGGATGGAGGGGATGGGGGTGATGTCTAGCCTCTGCTCTGACGGGACTCTCCTGCATGCTTCATTGCCTCACAAATTTGCACTGATCGACAGTCGCAGGTCACACATGCTCACAAATAGGTCATTTTGGGGCTGCGTGTGTGTGCGCGTCTGTGTGTGTGTGTGTATATGTGTGGGTGGATGAGCGCCCGCCCACTCTGCACTAAACATTTTGTCACTGGCCAGAAATACTGCTACGTATCCCAGATATTCAAGTGAATTACAGTATCAATCATTTGAATCAATAGAAATAACAATAATTGTGCGGCCTGTTGTGTTTGTGTGTACTCGCTGCGTTAGATCATAGATAAGAAGAAGAGACAAGAGGAAAATTTGAATAAAACTCACAAATGAAAACAACTACATTTCGGTTACAACTTTAGAAGTTAGTCAATGAATAGATTTGCTGAATATAACAGTAATTGAAATAATAATGTAATCAATTTTCAAACAACTCTATTCCAGCTGCAACATTGCTTCCGTTTGTCATGGTTCACTGTGAAGTGAATAACTGCTGTTATGGACAAGTGACTGAACAAAACGAAACATTTACAGACATCACAAAGTCATGGGCATTTTTCACACTTCTTTTACTTATTTATCTGCAGATAAAACCATTCAATAATAATATAATAATTGTTAATTTGATACCGCAGGTCTTATTTTGATTTCTAAATACACACAAATGTTTGGTATATTTGATTTTAATAATTAAGCCAATTAATTGATAATGTAATAATGTTTTATAACTAAGTCCGATCTTATTAATATCCCCGAACAGTATGCAAATAAATAATTAATTTACAAGCATATTGTGTGTATATGTATATACTGTACGTATATTCATCCTCCCTTGTTTAACACGGTTCTACAGTTTTGGCTCAGACTTATTTGGTGATTTAATGTCATCCAGACAATAAAGTCTGACTGGATGAACCGTTCCCAGGTGAAAAGCAGTAGTATTTCGGTAATGACCGACATTAGGGCCGTCTCACTTTGCAGCCTGGCCATGATTGTGACTCCTCAGTATGTGAGAGATGCTTCGGGGGTCTGTGCTCTTTCCAGACAGGCTTTTACATAAACTGCATGGCAGAGGCCTCGCCAAATCTACCATCTGTTGGATCTCTCTCTCTCTGTCTTTCTCTCTCTTTCTCTTTCTCTCTTCCTCCTATCTCTTCTCCCTGTCTTCCCTCTTGTCTGTCTGTTTTTCTCCTTTATTACAAATATGGAAGGGGGGGGGGGGGTGCAGAAGAAAAAACTGCAGCGATTCTCAGACTGTTTACAAAACAAGAGCTTTTTGCTGGTTAGAACAGAGAGCTCAGTTAAGGCAAGTCGTCAGGTTTTTTTCTTTTTCTTTTTTTTCGCAGAGCATTTGTTACCAGAGATCTTTAGGGATACCACAGTCTTTAGTCAGAGGACCTGCTTTTTTGCCATTAGTAGAATGATATAAAACATGACAAAACAGCGTCTCTGTGAAGCCGGGTGTTAGACGGGTCTATTCTCTCCGGGACTGATATGTAGGGCAAGAGAGGAACAGCAGGAGGAGGAGAAAAGAAAGAGGACTGGCCTCGGCTGAAAGCTAGGGGGCGCACTAGCTCATGCACACCGCATTATGGGTAGGCACTGGCTCAAACACTCACACACACACAACTGAGGCCCATATTGGCATGGCTATCCATTAAATCAGTGTTGCCAAAGCAAAGCAGAACACAAAATGTGTCATCTATGAGTTTCCCAGCGCAAACTGCAAAATCACTAATATCCAATAAAATAAAATCACATAATTCTACAAAGCATTCACCACATATCAATAAGCCAGAGTGTGTGTGTGTGTATGTGTGTTTTATGTGCATGAGCCAGAGCACACTCTTCTGTCTCACATTCACACTCGCACATACTGAGAGAGATGAGATGAGATATTGGGAGGTGGTGGTGTCTCTTTGACTGTTGTGCCTGAGGCTCTAGCACATGGGATGGGGGGTAAAACAAATGCTAATGTCTCTCAGCCAACTAGCACACATGTCTAGCAGGGGGAGAGAGGGAAGGAGGGATAGATTGGCATCTGTCTGTTAGCGCTGAAATCCACAGTACAGTGGAGTGAGTGTTGTTTTAGACGCTCATTGTTTCACTTGCACTTCAAGCTCCCAAAAAACTGAGGTGCCAGGAAATTAATTACTCTCTTTGGGAAATTTTTTCGCTTTTTGTCGGCTGCACACTTTTGAATCGTATCAATCTCCAAACATGAAAAGCGTGTGTGAAATATTGGCAGATATTCGTTAGCTGAAAACTAGAAAATTCAGTTTACTTTAAGCGCCGGATGATGAGACACTTTTGGAAAAAAAAAAAAAAAAAAAATCTCTTGCAGCTGCCATTGTTTTTCAGTCTCAAAGAGTCAGAAGAACAACAGCGATCAGTGAGTGACAGAACAATCCTTTGGCTGAAAAACAGGATTCAAATTAGGATTTTATTTGTAAGGGTTAGCATCTGCAAATGCCTTTGCAAGCATGCATTCATGCACGCGTTAATGTCTTCTCTCTGTGCGTGCGTGCATGTGTGTGCAGACAAACCCACAGCCACTATCTGCTGTCTCCTCATTCATTCCCACCACCTGATCTCCATCTGAATTGACAGCTGTAATGCTGACTCTTTTCATCCGTGCTACAGTTGAAAACAGCCAATAACAGTGAGCACAGCACTGCAGCACGCTGATGGCCTCTGCGTATGTGTGTGTGTGTGTGTGTGTGTGTCATTCACTCACTGCAGACAGTGTTACAACTCACCCTGTATTTTTAACTCATCTCCACCAGAACTGTAATCTTGCCCACTGAACCTTCAAATTGTTGGATGTTACCTCAAAGGGAATTGGTGAAGAAAAACATTACCTTTTGCTTATCGTCACCTCTCCTACCTCTGTCAAACCTGTGTTTGCTTCTCTGCTGCCCTTTTATTCTACCTGCTACTTTCTCCTGATTATTTTTATTCTGTCACTTTTTTTTTCTGAATGGTTGCACCCTCTTGTTCAATTCAAGGCTTTATTGAAATCTGTGTACAATGTTGCCAAAGCAAAATGTCAGCTTTCCCACACTGACAGGCATGTTTATACACCGAAATCACAATAAAAATGATTAATTATTTAATCTGAAGTCAGGCATTAATACTATCTATAACAACACAGAAGCAAGTGCAAAAAAAAAAAAAAAATCAAATGCCAGTGTAGGCATAGCAACAATTTGGAGTGTGTGTGTTTGCTCTTGTCTGCATTCTGTATTTATGTTACATTACATCTCTGTTTGCTTCATGTCTCCACTCTCATACTTCACCCCCTGCTGCCTCTCTCCCACTGTCTCCCTCTCTCCCTCTCTGTTTTGTTTTCTCTTTCTCTCTCCTCTCTCTCTTTTCTCTGGTTACAGGATTATCGGGCTGAGGGTCAGAGTCGATGTGCGCTGGACTATGAGGCAGAGATTAGCTTCCAAAGTTCCTGCCCAGCAGAGTTCAGAGAAGGAGGAGGTGGAGGTGGTGGTGTGTGTGTGTGTGTGTGTAGGAGGGGGCAGAGGTGGGAGGGTGGTGGTGGTGGTTTGTGGTGGGGATCTGCGGGAGAGAAAGAGAGAGACTGAGCTGCGACTCCGTGAGCAGGGCCCCTCCACCTCGACGCCTATCCCACCCCTTCTTAATAAGAATGGTACGGTCCTGTGTGTATGTGTGTGTGAGTTTTGTAGCTCTGCCCTGTCAGGTTTTTGGTAGGGTCTGGCCCAGGAGGAATGCTAACTCACAGAGCTAGTGCCTGTCACGCCGTCTCTGCTCTCAACCTGCAAACACACACACATACGCAGAGGTACACACACACACACACACACACACACACACACACACACACATTTTGCTTGTCACGGCTCCTCCACACCAGGCTGGTAATTAAACTCCCACTGATTTATTGAGTGACACCAACAAATCCCAACCCAGCTTTTTTTATGACAGCCATACCTCCTCGGGCAACAGTCGCCATTTTTCCCTCTGTCTTTGTGTGTATGTTTGTGTGCATATATATATATTATGAATATATACACACATGTGTGCATATATATATATATGTGTGTATATGTGTGTCTGTATCTGTATGTTGTCTTTGTATGATGATTGAGTGCGTGCATTGAACTGCCATCCCTCCACTCCTTCAACCAACGCATGAATAGAAGAGCAAGAGTTCATGCACTCATGTTAAGGAGATATAGAAACTTGGGGCTATTTTGTACCACGCTGTGTGCTCTTTCTTTGCCTCCTGCCCCTCAGCTTCAAGTCACAAGATTGAGATGTGCATCTCCACGGTATAAATGAAGCATTTATGAAGCTTGGCAAGCCCAAACACCCCGCCCTTCCAATATGTTTTGTAAGAACTATAATTAGCCATTCCCTGTGACAGGAAGCCTTGTGGGTGTCTGGCTGACCACTCATGATGACACTGTAGGATGCTTCACCTTGGTAACGACTCCGGGGTCGACTCAATGAGTCTTCCATCATCACGAGCCTCGGAAAGCCAATAAGCGTTAAGAGAGTCTTTGCTCTCCAAATCCAATTTCTTCTTCCAACGTCAGGCCTTCGTCGCCAAAACCACAAGCAAAGATTCTTGTTTGTCGACAGGCGCTATCATTTACCCATCCGCCGTCAGGCAGCATTAGCAGGTTCAGAGGGAGATGAGGGACTGTCAGTGTATCTGATTCCTCTGTAGGAGCTCTGGGATGATGCTTGGGTGGGTGCAAAGGGTGGGATACGATCCTCAGATCCTTGGCAGCTGCCAGTCAAGCAGCTCTCTGAAGTGCAATCAATATCATCAGGCTCTTCGTCAACTCGATCCGCTTCAGAAGAAAAAGCACGTCTCTGTTTATTTGGTGCGAGGAAAAGAAGATTTACATGAGGAAATATGAACTAAATGTCAAGACGTATCAATCACGCATACACCTCTTCTATTTTATCTTTAATTTGACGCGAGCCCGTCAGCACAAAAGTAAAACAAGCGGCGTGTTTGTGAAAAAGTTTCATCACGGGGAGTGTTTGCTGGCGATTGGGGAGGTGGATGGGGTGGGGCGGCAGCGCTCCCAGACTGTGGGACTAAAGGTGTGTCACGGGGGGGTGGGGGTTGGGGAAGGGGCGGGGTGGTGGTGGATTTGCGCTGACAGCTCGACACATGGAGGGTTCGCCGGTTCCCTCCTGACAGAGAGAACGGCATACTAAATGCCTACCTGAGGTGCTACAGATGGAGAAGTCAAAGACAGAGGATCCTTTACAAGGCATTTTGGAAGGCGCCATTAATATTTCATCAAAACTGCGTTTACACACGCAAACAAACAAAAAAGGAAGTGTGTCGCCTTAATCCGCCCTGCAGTCTCTCACTCACTCTCACACATCTGCTCTGTTCTATACTTCTGATCCCTCTTCACTCATTCTTCTTTTTCTCTTTACTGTTTCACCCACAAGCCCTCACCCGATACCCCATTTTGTTCTTGTGCTCTTTGTTTTTACTCGGTACAGTTGTAAAGAACTTCAACCAGGCTCAGGGTTTATATCCCAAATGGTGTTGTGTGATTAGCTGTTTAATCTGTGTTTGTGTGTATCAATGAATGACTACATTTTTATGTATTAGCTCAGGCTTTGGTATGAATTTTGGCCAGATGTTTTACCAATATTTCCTTTAATGTCACTGAAATCCTTCCTCAAAGCTGGTCCAATTAAAATATTTATATTAACTATTAATTGAAATGTCTACAGTATGTGCTGAGAAAAGCATATGTCACTGCAATTATCAGGAGACAAAATCAGAGCTCATCAGGCTCCAAACAAATGCCAATCTTGACTGGTTAGTATCAGTATCTGATTTTTGCAACCCTTTGAGAACATAACCTCAACTACTTTATAACATAAAATCTCCATATTGAGATAGCTGCAGAGATTTTATGTCAGCCTGGTTTAATTGTGTTTAGGATGGGTATTTATTTTTTATTATAAAGAATTTGGATGTAAGTACAATCCTCTAAAACAGAGCTGATTCTTAATGTGAAGGTAAAATAAAAAACATTTGTCATCACGTATTTTAAATCTCCCTTGATAAAAGCCCACAATATTGATATCAGCGCAAAATCAGATGCAAATTCAATCAGCCTTTTGACCCTGCTACTCCATTAACTGCAGAACATAAAGAAACTCTTCCTCTCTGATCGCTGCGCGCTTCACTCACGCATTGTGTTTGGCGCGCTTGGATTTTTTTTGGCGAACGTGATCTGAAGCCATCAAAGGTATTTATGGGAGCTGTCAGTAACCACAGAAATCAAGGGAGCAGCAGGGTGGCGCTGCTTTGGCATGTTAACTAAAGGCATGGACTGTTTAGATTAGAGATTTTGGGGAGGCTGCAAATCTGCATTGCATGTTCAGTCACAGTAAAATCTAGTGTAAATATCACAATGGTATGAGAAACAATCACTACAATCCCCGTAATCCAAACACAAAGTGGCCTGACCTGGCTTTATTTGCACAGAGCGGTGTGACAGAGTTCCCTTGTGCACACAGTAATGCAGAAACCTTTATGTGCAGAATAACATGGAAGTTAAGTTAAAGGCACATATGCAAAGATTAATGCCAACACATACTCTTCTCTCTCTCTCTCTCTCTCTCTCTGTCTCTCTCCCTCACTCACACTTGCAGACACACACATGGCACGGTGGTAGATCAACATGTGACGATGAGAGATAGCAGCAGCTTGCCGTCTTTGCCGGGAGCAGCCATTAAATAAACATGTCAAGTTGTGTGCGTTTTAATGATGATCAGCCGAGCCCGGTTTCCCTGTGAAGCGCCAGCCAAAAAGGATCGACACAGTGCAACTCCCCAGACCTCCTCTCTCTCTCTCTCTCCCTCTCCCCCTCTCTCTCTGTTTCTGCCTCTCATCGACACTTCCCTCACGTTGACAGAGAAAGAAAGAACAAGAGGCAGGCCCTTTTGAATCAGGTTTGGGGGTGAGGGGAGTTGTTTGTATGATGATTTTTCATTTGAAAAGAAAGAAAAACATCAGTCAAGTGCAGGCTTTTGTGAGGGTTTTGACACAGCTCTATCCCCAGTCGTGTGTGTGTTAGTTAGTTCTGAGTGCTATGTGTTTGACATGAGAGTGAATAACGGGCCGGCTGGTAAATGCTCTGTTTGTGTGTTTACAGTGTTGCACGCCCTCAGGTGAGGCGGCTCTCTCTCTCTCACTCTCTCTCTCTGTTTCTTACTTCCGCTTCGGCTTTGAAGAGCAGCGGCTCAGCAATGGATTAAAGTTTGTTTGTTTTACGTTTAGCGAGCGAGAGCTGCCATTTCTCTCCTCCTTTCTCCTCATCTTCTCCCACTCGCCTTATGAACACTCACAATCTTGCACAGACACACACACACACACACACACACACACACACACACACACACACACACACACACACACACACACAAACACAGTAAATCTCGCAAACACACACACATACACACACCTCAGATCAGAAGTAGTGTGGAGTGCTGAGGCTGCATATGTAAATGCTGAGAGATTGTCAAGTGTCTGGGTGTGCATACATCAGGGTAATCAAGCCAGCGCTGATGGGGAGAGCTCGCTCCAGGAGCAGATCCGCAGTACTGGCAGTCACACAGCCGTCACTGAACTGCTGCCAATAATGGGTTTGAGAGGTGCTGGAGGAGGGGGTAGAGAGCATGTGTGTGTGTGTGTGTGCGCGCGCTTCTGTGTGTGTGTGTGTGTTTACTCGCACACAAACATGGCCCATCTGCAAGTTGCCATCTATTTTGTATGGCATGTGTGCATGCATGTATGTTAATGTGACACCTCTATGATAGAAAAGCTGATTGAGAGTGTGAAGGTGAAGCCAATCTGCCTGCAGAGGCGTTGGAGTTGCGGTTGGAGTGCTGCTGAGTTACAATCTGATAGAAACATGCCCGTAGATAAGCTGGCCTTGCTTCACCTTCCTTTGCAAAAGCTACTGTGTCCAATGCAGTAATAACCTTTTTCCCTCCTCTCCAACCTCATCTTACAACACTGCGCTTGTTTGCGTGTACACAGCACCAATCATAGCTCAAGGGTCGGCCAATGAAAACGCGCCTGATTATTGAACACTCAGTTGTTCTGGCATACGGCTGTATATCATGCCTGTCAAGTTTATTGTCACCCAGTCTCAATTAAACACAACACAGCAGTTGTATTGGATTATGCACAGCTACTTAAAGGGGTAGTTCAACATTTTGGGCAAATTGGCCCATTGCCATAATCCCTATAGTCATAGCGGTAGGTTCGTTACCTTTAATTGTCGGTGCAAGCTATTTTTAGAACGGCGGAGCAGAGTCGCGAGCTGCTCAGAGCTACGCTACAGAGGCTAATGGGATTTCTTGGTTTCCCTCATCAAATACACAATCCAACAACTCCAAAACGCTCTGGTGGACAAGTTGTGACCTGCACATTCACCACGCTATGAGATACAGACGGTTCAAGGAGGAAAAGGGGAATCATTTACTTTCTCTATAAGTAGGATAACAGAGTGTATGACTATCTTGGAGATGGTTAGAAATACTTCCTTTCATAAAACCTATTGAACCTAAAACCTTATCAAATGAGGTCTGTGGTCTGAATCGTTCCAGTTTAAGGGTCCTTGATGTGGGAAGGTTGCAGCACCACTGGTTTGACAAGCAACTTACTCCACATCAACTGCTAGCATAGCCCTGCTGACTGTGTTCAGCTCGCTCTTCCTCAGGCTTCATTCAGACCGACTTTCTCTGCCCTGTCTGCATTTCTGGTGGATTTATTTGCTAACTCCTTTGTTTGACAAAAGACGGATCACAACACTCCTTCCACTTCTGCCAGCTTCATAGCTTTTCCTAGTTTAGTTTATACTAACCCAAGATACACCTCTACTATGTATATCACCATTCTAGCCCAAACCAAAGACACTATCTCGTCCTCCGCCTGCTATGTTATTCATGCTTAGCCTTACAATGCTATTCTACTCAGCAGTATCCTTTATCTCATCCTAGTCTGTCACGCCCTTCTCTCCTATTGTATCGTACACTAGTCTATTCCCTTGCCTGGTGAGAGCACTGGCACGTCTGATCAACTAAACAGATCCCCCAGCAGGCCTTGCTCTTCCCTGTGGAGAGCCCGGGATTGGGAGGAATGTTAACACTGCATTACAGCACGCCGCCACGTACACAATGTCCTCGATGATGAACGACACGGCTTTATCTGTCTCTCCTGGGATCTCAGCTATGCCTCTTTCTCTCTTCCCTCTCTATTTTCTATGATATTCTCTCTCCCTGTCCCCTTCCTCTCTCACCTCCCCCTCCCTTTCTCTGCACACATGTGCGATAGACAGAATATCAGGATTACAGTATGAGCTGACATGGTGACACGGTGTTAATCGTCAGAGTCGTGTTTTTTTACGCCCCAAAACTGTCACCCTCTAATAACGAGCCCCCAAAAACCCAACACAATTGGTGCTGGAATGGCAGGAGTGGCACAATAGGCACAAAAACCCGGCAATCTTGTCAACATATACAAATGGAAAGGCCTGGTAGGAAGCTACACACATCCCCTTTTCTCTTGTTGTCATAGAGCACACATGCGTCTTCACGTCTTCTTCCTGAGTCGTGTCAGCAGAGGCCTGCAATTAATTTGTGTAATTGCCCCCGCATCTGAACACACACACACACACACACACACACAGAAACACACACATATCCATCCCAACACACATAACCCTCCATCCCACCCTTTCAACCTCCTTTCAGTTTGGCAGAGTGGCCCTCCTGTTTTAACCCCTTCACCAGTATCACAGACTATACTGAC
Organism: Trachurus japonicus; assembly: GCF_045865225.1. Taxonomy (NCBI): domain Eukaryota; kingdom Metazoa; phylum Chordata; class Actinopteri; order Carangiformes; family Carangidae; genus Trachurus; species Trachurus japonicus. Next base: position 23,940,517 of record NC_140922.1, on the reverse strand, counting down.
TATACACAATACTGAACAGACAGAGGCCCAGGATGCAACAGAAACACAAAGACAGTGTAGCTTGATGACCATGGTGTTTATATTTAAGGTGTAAGGTGTTTTTTATTGGTTTTTTATATAGATTTTTTTTAGGCCTAGTTCAAGCATCAAAAAGAGAGTCAGAGTTCTGCTCAGCTTGCACCTGAAGAAGAAATAAAGTATTCTAAGACAACTAGCGTTCACTGCATCATTTACTTATCAGTAGTTGAAACCTTTGACAAAGTGAGATAACAAAGCATTTGTTAGGATACACAAAAGACTACAGCTCTTATGAAATTTATCACCATGGTCACTGTATCACTGCTTAATCCATATCCACAATATTCACCATTATTTGCTGTAATCTTTGTACACTGTAAAAAAAAAAAGAGCTGTTCCAATGTAAAATCTTTCAGTAACTAATTCCCTAGCTATTGTTAATTTACTCAATTTCTCTGTTCAAGTAATTCTCTCAATTAAAAAATCTTGGTTGGCTCAATTTGATTTGTTTGCTTGCCCAACCATCAGAAGAATTCACTCAATTAAAGTTTATCCATTATCCCAACCATTAAAGAATTCACTCAATTAAAGTTTATCCATTATCTTATCATACTTTCAATTAGAAATTCTTCATTGGACATCCCAATGAAAAAATAGCTAGGGAATTAGTTTCTATACAATTGTTCATTAAAGCAATCAACATAAAATTCTTAATTGGATGTAAAACTAGACATACTGAATCAACAGAATGAAAGCAGCAATGTTTTTTTAACACAACTTTATTAAAAATGCAAATAGTGCAACTTTGCAGGAACTGGCACCAACTCCAGGATGTCGACCTTAACTCCGTCAGTTGCAGTCTCCACATCAGCTGTCTAAATTAAAGTACATACAAGACTCGTTAAAATCTTTCAAGATATTTATAGCAGAAGTGTTTCCCCCTGATGCCTGAAATGTTGATTTACCTGACATGTCTTCATGATAGTGTAGGTTCTTTGAGAAAGTACTGCAGGCCTTGGATTGCAACCGATCTTCGATGCATGGTAATGTTGTGTTCTGTATAGAAAGAACAATTAGGAAATTGCATCACACAATGTTCAACACTGCATTATTACTTGCACCGATAGGCCACACGTGGGAGATAATATTTACTAACATTAAAATTGTTTCACATTAATAAATCATAAAACAATATACACAGTGGGTCCTGCATATATCATATGAAAAAAAATATTGTTTAAGTTACAGCAGGCGAAAACAGTGAAAACACAAGCGCGTCACAAAGAATTTCCCTCTGTTGTATGTTGATTAGATTAAATTTAATGTAGACCAATCAGTTAGGCTAATTGTGAAACATGAATTTATTGATATGAATGTGATGATTTCTGTACATCCAGAGCCCCGGGGCAGCGCTGCTCTTCTGACCTGGAGCCTCACTTTTCATTTAACAAACCATTCAATGAGATCATGAATTAACCAGCTGCTGACTCCTTGACAACCCCTCTACTCTCTGTGGCTGCTCCCCAGGTGGAGCTTCACTTCTCCAAAAACGTGGGAGCAAATTTCCAAACAGGCGTCATTTGGATTAACTGTCCGCAGATTGGGACTCTAAATGATTTCTTTCTCGCATGAAAAAATATTAAAACTAAGCGTTAGTTTAGCTGATGGCCGGTATCCTCCAGCCAACATTAACATTAGCTAGTCAGTCTGTCAGCTAGCTAATGTTTAGCTAACTAGCTAGAATATCAAAGCCAAAGAAATATTAAGACGGTTATTTAACTTGTTCGCTAGGAACACGTCGACCATGATGAGTTAAGATACAACTACCAACAAAGTAGAGTTTATTATTTAGCAACTTGATGTGAATAAACTCACCTTGTCTGGTCTCTGAAGATGCTGCTCCTCGAATGGCACATTTGCACTGGCCTTGTGGACAAGTTTTGACTTCATTCACTTAATGAATCATTTGTCATTGATTGAACGAGTCACTCGTATGAAATGTCACATGACAGCCAGCATCTCTTTGACTGGATTTATGTCTTTTAATTGAGCCAACAGCTAACTGTGGGTGTTCACTGTATTTGAATATGTTAGTTCTTTCAACAATTTCCAAAGAATGATCATTCCAACATAGATTAACAGGTTCAGTCAATTGATACCACGCCAAGAAATTGATTCAGCAATATATTTTTGGTTAGCCCAAAATGTCATTCATTGGGTTTTTTACAGTGTAGCAAATAACTATGCCACTTGGATTTTCCAATTGACTCTATGACCTTTAACCTATGATGAAGACTGGGGGAAAAAATCCTTTTCAGTCAGTCTTTTTCTTGATATATGCAGTGAACCATATGCTTTACTGTTGAGTCCACAGCAGAATTATAATTGCCGTAAAATGGAAGTTTGCATTTCATATTGGCTCTCCATCACTTTGAGAGTGATTTAAAACAAAATTATTTCTACTACTGATGTTCATTTTGTACAATTTTATTGTTAAAGAATAAGAAAAAGTGGGAAAAAAAGACACAAATCATATTTTTTTCTTCTTGTCAGAGAGGATAAGTCACTAAATTGAGGATTAAAATAACTATAGTAATAATAATAATATTAATCACCATCTATCTGACACTGAGAGTACCGACTGCTTCATATCAAGTTTTTAATTAAAGGCCAGTATCAGTGAGCCAATATGTGGGTTTAACATCAGTATTTGTGTGTCTGTGTCTGTGTGTGTGAGCCTGTGTTTGCGCTTTAATAGCAGCGCTCCTGTGCTGCCATAGGGAAAGTATGTGTAGAGCGGCAGCTGCAAAAAAGGGCCTCCCAAACCCGGGCTGACGCGAAGTGACAGCTCTGTATATCTCTCACTGGCACTGACAGCTGACAGATGGATAGCACTCATACACCGCAGGAAAAAAAGACGGAGAGAGCGCGGGGGAGGGCGAGGTGGGGTGGGATGGAGAGAGAGAGAGAGAGAGAAAGAAAGAGAGACAGAGAGAGAGAGAAAGCCCCCAGGATGATTCGCCAGCATTGCTCTCTGTTCAGAGGGCCGGCGTTTGATTGAGTGCTACAGAGAATAATAAACCCTCCACTACCCGGTGCAGTGCCAAGCTTTCTCTCCCTCCTTATCTCTCGCTTTCCCCTCCCTTTCTCTCTAACCCCTCTCCTCCCTTAATTCTCTCCTTCTCTCCCGAACCCTTTTATTGTCGCCCCTCCTTTGGCGCTTTGCTCTTGCTCCTTTATGTTACGCCTCCTATTCCCCAGGCCCGTCTTCAACACCTCGTGGTCTATCTTTATGTTTTTCTCCCTCTACTCTCTTTGCTCTCCCTTTCACTCGTCTGCTATCTGCCTCTATCTGCCATCCTCATGTATTTGTCTCTCTCTATCTGAGGTGTGAGAGACAGGGGTAAGAGGTCCCTGTCAAACAAACCAACAGTACTCACTCACAGCTATTCCCCTGTGTATCTGACTGTGTATCTGGATCTGTGCAGCCCTCTGTGTTTCCACAACTACAGATACAGGGAGCGTACACAGACACACACACACACACACACACACACACACGCATACACACACACACGCCAGCTTTCACCACAGCGGGGGAACATGTGATGTACAATACCAGCAAATGCATTAAATCAAAGGCAAGTAAACATTCATTATGCTCAGAGACTGGTTGCGTGACGATGAATAAACACTCATGCAATTTAATGACCTAATCTGAAAATTGCAGTGACATAATTTGATTACTGCCTGTTAATGTAATATGTTGAGAAAATAGTGGTACTCGTGGCAGTAATCTTGTGAAAGTATATTAAAACCTGTCAAATTGCCAAAAAGCAACATCTTCTAGATAATCTAGGAATAATTTTTGAGCTCTTGGAAAGTGTAAAGGGTTGTTTTGTTTATTTAGACATGAAATTACATCCAGTGATTATCACATTCTGATTTGCTAATAGCAGTATTTACAGTATATGCAATTTGTGGTGTGCTTCATGGTTCAGTATGGTTCAAAATCCCATGTGTGAAATGGAATCAGTGGAATTTACAATGGGCGGCCATTTATTCCACTTCTTGCACATTTTAATACACATCAATACAAAAAACAAACAAACAATCACAGCAGCTGATATCAACATATTCTGGAAATCTGGATCTGATTCTGCAGAACATGGATGTATGGTGGTAAAAAAAAATCCCTAAAACCAAATCCCCAAATTCTGATCTGCACTCTGTATCTGTAGTGGCCAGTGAGGATGCTGTACTTGTGTAACACGACATCATCATCTTGTCTGTGCAGACGATTCAAACAATATGAGCTTTGATGTCACAGTGACATACTGTACTGTATTCCTGGTCTCAAAATACACTGACTGGTCAAAAGCTGATGTGCAACAACACAATGTTCATCAAGGAATGACATGACATTTTGAAGGTCACTGTTTTCCTGTCACACAAGACGACAACGTTAATATCTCGATGCTATGACAAGTTACATCTCTATTGCTAAGTGAAAACAAAGTATCCACCTATAAATACCATTGTATTTGTTAATTACTTCGTGTATGGATCCATCGCCATGATTTAATGACTTTTTATTACAGCATTCTCAATAAAGTGATTAAGATTTCTTTTTTTATGTAACTGCAATTATATGAGAAGTTCTCTTTCTTCACATTAATGGTCAACTGGCTTCATGCAAATACTCACTATTGCAGTTTAATGCAATCGTTAGTTGATTAGAATGTTTTAGGTTTTGCTGGACTTATTTGATCAGTTAGATCAACTCCACTGCTAATAACTTACTGTACTGCACTTTGTGTTACAGTGTAGTCTATGTTAAGTCCACAGTGCATCATCATTATTATGTATGCTGAGGTAGCAACAGACTTAAACAAAAACAATACATTAGAAAATATCAACTTAGGGATCTCTCTCACATGCTGGTGCAGACCACGGGTGCGCACCAGAAGTGGAAATGATACATTGTTTCATTTTTCAACTAGTAAGGTCCAAACACCACACCACTGGCAGAGCGTCATGTCTCCATGACAACTGAAAGGCACGTGGTACGTCCTGCTTACTTGGACAATGGAGACACATGCGTCACACCGTGATGTGATATTATAAAGAGGAGATTATAAACAGAAACCGACATGTGGTGTTAAACCTATGGGCTATAACCTTGTTGACGTTGTTTCTGGTAAACCGAGCACCATCCAGCGGATCGAGACACTTGAGGAAGTTTACAAAGTACATAACGGTAACCGGTAGATTATTAATGTGCATCTACTCCGACCCGATTACAGTATGAAGTAGTGGTGGCGATAATTAAGGAGTGGCGGGCCACCACAACTAAATGTATATAGCGGAAACCCTATAAGGCCAGGAGTTGTGATTTCTAGCTCTACTGCTGGTGCTGGTGCTGGTGCTGGTGCTGGTGCTGGTGCGCTGCTTCCTGCCATATTGTAAACAATGCCGAACATCGCAACGCACAACGTTGATTTGCATCGTTGTGGAAGGCACACGTTCCTACGTCAGTTTCCACTTTCAAATGTCCTAAATTTTTTTTAATAATTGGAATTCTGTTTGAATAGCGAAGTTCATTCTGACAGCCCTAAACACTGCCTGTGTGAACGCACCCAAAGACACAGCTTCTCCGACTGGCCACAGTGAAAATTAAAGTACAGCAGACCAGACTCCACACAAGTTCACTTACCTCACCAGCAATGAATAGATGAGGTAATGGGTGCAGGTGCATGCAGGTCTGCGGATGTACCGGCTTATTAGGAGACTCACACAGAGTTACACTGTGCTTCATCTGTAGTATTGGATGTCTTTCACTCAGGAGGTCAAACCTGCTCCTGGTTCCTCCAGTCTGCATTTCAAAGTGTCCTTGAACAAGATACTTTGCGTGTGATGTCAATTGGCATGTATGGTTGGAAGTATGAGAAAGGACAATGTATGAGTGTGTGAGTGAACGGATGAATGTGGATTTCACTGTAAAGTGCTTTGAGTGATCAATGCGGCAAGACAAGCGCTCTATAACTGCAGTCTATTTAACTTACGGTGGCTCTCAGGACAAAGCCATAATCTCCTTTTACCTAACCCTGATCTGAAGGTAGTTATAATGTTCACTGAGAACTTAAGGCTTACTCCTAACTAAACAATGTGGAGCTTGTGGAAACAGGATTTTTGTTCCCTGATAAGAGGTGAGTCACCACATGTGATAGTGCGAACAGATTTTTGGCCCTGCGCAGTGGTATACACACACACATGTTCCTGTCATTCAAACAATACTTCTCTATCAGGGTGAACTCTGGACCATATCTATGGATTAAGGTCTGGCACAAAGCGACAAGCGACAAACTTGTGTCCTCCTCTCCCTCACCCCAACCCCCAACCCCGTCTCTCTCCTGGTCTGTCCTCCTTCCTCTGTTGCTTTTTATTGGGGAGTGTGAAGAAGAGGATTAGCTGGTGGCTGGTGGAGGGGAAAAGGGGGTGCAGGCAGGGAGAGATGGATGGGTAGAGGGTTGAATTGAGGAATTAAAGGTGTATATTTGTTGCTGTTTTTTTTGTTGTTGTTGTCTGTGTCCACTGCATGGCACAGACATAAAATGGGCACCTCTGTGTTGTGGTTCCCAGACGCCTCTGAATGTCGCCTTTCTTGCTCCACACACACACACACACACACACACACACACACACACACGTATGTTCAGTTCCGCTCTATTTTCCATCTCCTCCGTGAGGGTTAATCTGTGGATGTGTTCCAGTGCCCTCCTTCTCTCTTTCTCTTTACCCCCCCTTCTCACCCTCCTCCTCCTCCTCCTTTTCTTTCCCCTCTCATCCCTCCATCCCCTGGGTCTGTAGACGGCCTGTTTCTCTGCATCCCAACATAGAGGAGGGAAGCTAAGAGGCTGCCTGGCTGCTTGGCCGGCCGGCTGGCATGGAATTGAAAGATGTTTACTAAATAGCCCCCATGTCCCTGCGCCTGGCATTTAGTAGTCAAGACTCTGCTTGCCTGTTATAGTGAAAAATATGAAGGGAAAATGACTCACAGCTTGCTGTGATGACATGCTGCAGCCGTTGTGCACTCTTTCAGGGCCTTGTGTTCGTAGTTTTCGGTAATTTTGAAAGTTCTTTCAATTAGCGCTCGATCTGGAAACTTGTTTTCTAAGCTCTGTTTATCTAGGGAGGATCATTTTCACCTCGTGCAACACCCTGTCTCACATTCACTGTGACTGACATTAACACTGGCAAAAAAACAGTGCCTCCTATTGCTGAGGGGGAGTAGTGTTATACTGTACACTCGGGGCCCAGACTCACAGGTTTTGTTTTGTTTTTTTTCCCATTGTCAGGATTTCAGAAACAAGTGAACCTGGTGAACGTGATATTAAATGCTTGTTGAAATGTATGTATTTGGGGTGAAGGTATTCATTTATGCAGCCAGGCAAGTTCACATGCTCTCTCCCTCCCACACTTACCTACACACACACCTACACACACACAGTCTCAGACTGAGAGGGACAAACCAGGCTCATCATAAATCAAGATGATAAATCCTGATCATAAGTCAGTCAGGCTGGTGTCAGAGGCAGCAGGAGGAGACATGCCCTCAGACGACAGGGACACCGGTGACACCCATCACCTTCACATGTCACCCAGCTGAGACACATGACACACTCATATACACACACAAACACACGCACACACACACACACACACACACACACACACACACAGGCCTCACTGTCCGCTACCACTTGGTCTCCTGTCCTTCAAACATCCTTACCAAGGACATAGACCCAACACACACAGACACACACACTCACACAGGTACACATTCTACTCAAGATAGAGCTATCTGTTTGCTAGCCACTATGAGGGGAAAAAAAGGAAAAGAAAGATAGAAAGAAAGAGAGGAAAAAGATGACTGCATTCACTCCTTTTCATGAGAATTTCAACTCTGTGAGACAGCGCCGGCCTCAGCTATTAGCCTGGGCCGACCTTCATTAACAGATCGCCATTGATTCCTCCCAACGAGCTGTTTACCTAATTAATACCCGCGAACCCCACACCGGTTCGCCTAAATAAATATGTCTATTAAAACATCTCTTCACAGCGAACAGACAGAGGCGACGAGTGGCTCGTTCCTCAGCGCCGTGCTCGTGCTGCCAGGCTTTGTGGGGAAGACGCGGAGTTAAATCACACTCGGTAAGGCGAGTGTTTGACAGACCTGGTCCTTGTGCCGCTTGTCACGCACATTTGATATTTTGATAGCTTCCCGTCTCTTCCCATTAGCCCCTGGGGTCCTGAAACCATTTTAGATGTTTATCGGCAAAGCGCTGGGGGTTAATTTCGTGTCTCGTCAGGAGCGCCGGCACAGAACGGTATCGCGCTGTCACCCATCGCGGCCAATCGCTGCAATCGGCCAGCTTATCAGGGAGAGTTGTGTTACACTGACTGACACATGACAATGACCCCGGTGACTCTCTGAGGGCTGATAGCATCTGGGTTTTCTTTTCGCTACCTCTCCTTACTCTCCCGCCCTTTCCCCCCTCCCTCTCTCTCTTGCAGCCCTCCCTTTCGTCTTCCTCTCTGACTTCAGGCAACGGAGAAATTGGGACTTTGTCTCTGGGGAAGTGGAGAGAGTAGGAGGGAGAGTGTACAGTGTCTTTGTAGGAGTGTATTACTCACGCACATGCACCGATAACACACACAAAGCACACCCCTGTAAGCTCAGTGCGTGCACGTGCGCACGCAGCGGCTCTGACTGAGCGGAGAGTGTGTGTGCATGTGTGATAATATGCATGCCTATCTCTGGCCATCCAGTTTTATCAGCGACAAAAAGGTATTGGTTTCACTGTTTGGTGTGGAACAGCATGGAGCCACGGGGCATGCCTGCTCAATAATCTGCTAACACACTGAAAGAAACACACACACACATCCACGCACATACACAGGTTCATAAATGAGAGCCTAATATGCATAAGCATATTGGTGAACACATGCAGGTGGCACATGTGGAGTTGTGCGTGTACGCGAGCTTAAAAAGTACGCTCAAATCGACAAACACGTTCCAAAAAAAGAAACACAGGACGAGGTGCAGCCTGGCTGTCCATCAAGACTCTCCCAGTCATCTCCCCTGTCTTCTCTGAGACATGGGCCAGTCCTTTATTCTTCCCCTCTGCTTTAATCCCCGATTTGCTTTCAGCTGCTGCTACTGAGGTAGTGTTTATCTTCACTCATACACGCATAGTCTGAATTAGCTTTCGTTTGAGTGATTGATTATGCAGTACGTCACAAATGAATGAGTATCCGAGTGATTTTTGTCACACTGTAATGTTAGTAGAGTATGATGACATTTGGTTTGGAGCCATTTCTATGACAACTCCAAAGAGACAAGACCGCGGTGGCATCACCTGGCCCTCCATGCTGCATTATGCATTGTTTGCAACTGAGTCCAGTTTTCTACGAAAGCTAAAGGAAAGCTGGCTTTATAGCACTAAACAGAAAAGAGGGTGTTGTGTCTTTCAAAGCAAAAGAAGTGAAAAAAAAAACAAGCGCTTCTGGCAGTGGCTGGTAGTGGTTAAAGTGAATAGCCAATATTCCAAAAAATATTGGAAATGTTGCTATTGTTGCTTCCAATTGTCAAAATCTGTAGTTCTTGACCCTCCCTGATATCTCTGTGTTTTAAGGATGCAAGACATTCATCCAACGGGAGGCCAAAATCGCTAAGGAAGCACTAGTCTTTGTTTATGATATCTACATAAATGATATATTCACACCAAGTCAGCGTGGGTAATTGGTTAATCGTATATTATTCCAGGTTTTGAGTGAAATGAAGCTAATTCTCATAAATCAAAGGTTCAGTCTTTCAGCATTTTCCTGTTGGACAGCAGTAACACTGAATCTGTTACTCACAGTCACTAGATGATGCATTTGTGAATATTTACACAAGTGAGGAGAGTGAAAGGCAAATGTATGTGTGTGCGTGTGTGTGTGTGTGTGTGTGTGTGTAATTCTTTGGGCGCCAGCCATGTCAATCAGCCCCCTGCAGCGCAACTGCCCTTCACACTTCTGTTTATCTGCTGCTGCTGAGGACTGGGAAGACTGATAAGAGTACATCACTCTCTCACTCTCCCCCTCTTTCTCTCTCCCTCTCTTTCTCTCTGTCTACATTATACACAAACACACAGATTGTTGGCTATAGCTTTTAGCATCAGTGAAGTTCATCAAGGCTATGTTTGAGCACAATCATTACCAGCATCATATTGTTTGAGGCGAGACCCGATCGTCGTTAATATTCACCCTGCGATGTTCACTTTGCTGTCTGTGTACTCCCTGTTTACTCTACAAAAACCAGATGTTTGGTCTTTGCACAGCCAGTATGTACAGTGTAGCACCCATGCTAATTACTCTGATGTTGAAAATGATCACTGTGATGTATCTAATGGTCAAGGAGGGGCCTTTTTTCTTGATTTTCAGCTTGCTTATTCAGGCTGCATGTGTGTTTGAGCTGTTTCAGATTGTGCCCTATATTATAATCAAGGATCAGAATCCATTTTCCTTATCAAAGCGCTTGCTGCCGGCAATGTTGATTAGCACAAACCCCTAAAATGTTTTTTTTTCCTTCTTCTTCTTTTTTTTTTCCAACCGCCACCTGAAATTTTCTCTTTTCATGTCTGACAGCCAGAGACCATGAGGCTCCACATTTCCTTAGAGACTGGCCATTGTTACCATGGTCGCCGGACATTATTGGCGGCTATTGTGGCAACCATGTACACTTGTCACTCAAGGATGGAGAGGCCGCTGTGAGCAGACAGACACACACTATTAGGATAACGTGAAAGCATGGATGTGCTGAGTGTTGAGGGAGTCCATGCGTGTATATTGGGTGGGTTGAGTTTGCATGCCTCTGTGTGTGTGTGTGTGTGTGTGTGTGTGTCTGTGTGTGTGTCCTCACTCAGTCAGCCAGCTGAGTCTGCAGTCAGTTTACGTTTGACTGCAGGGCAAAAGCTCGAGCAAGAAATGAATTCTGACTCGCCGAGCGCCTCACATAAATTCCTTTTCTCATATTCCGACACAAAAGACAACATATCTGCATTGCATTAGCCCAGGGACTCCTTTCTCATTCTGATGATGATTTAGGGATGTTGAGATCTCCCCATGAACATCAGAGGCGAGCCAGAGAGAAACAGTGAGACAGAGATAAAGAGGAGTGAAAGATGGTTTTGGGTGTGGGATGAGGGGGTAGGAGAGTGGTGCTGAGGAAGAAAAAGAAGGAATAAAATGATATTTAGGTTTTGTGTGCAAATGTATCTTTTTGCTTCCACAGTTATGTGTTTGTATTTTCATTTTAGGTTGCATTCTGTTAAACGTAATGTGCAAAAATTATCTGGCAATGCTCTGTCTGTCAGTACGTTTACATGACACTTGAAAAAAACGAATTATTGCCTTAATCCGACTATAACTGGACAACTGAAGTGCATGTAAACACCTTAGTCCGACTGAAATCGGAGTTGAGAACTCCGATTAAGACACCCAGATAATGCGATTGGAATTCGATTTTCTCCGTCATGTATACACCTTAGTCGGAGTATAACTAGACAATGCATGTGCGCATGCTCCACGGCACAAAGTGGAGCAGAGAAGCCGCCCGAACCCGGCAAAGTAAAGAAAAAAACCCAACATCAGCGCCGATTCAATGCATTTCACACAGCGCGACCAGCAAGAGTGTTTTATTTTTTTTTTAAAAAGAGAGAGAGAGAGAGAGAGAGAGAGGAAAAAGGAAGCCCGTATCCTATTCTCAGGGCGCATCGAGCCCAGACTGGCGCGTCTGGTCGGGAACTGCAGTTGAGAATTTATTATCAAGCTTATAAATTGTTTATATTCAGTTTTTTACCAGGTGACAGAAAAGTCAACAGGACAGGCGGCGTATTAACCCGCTGAAGCAACGGGTGACGCTGCATGAGGGGGCGGACCCATCAGTTATTCGGTTTTTTCAGTTGTATGTATATTGAGACAAGGAAAGAAGTCCGACTTGACGCCAAAATCGAATTTTGAGCATAGCTCGATTAAGCTCTGCATGTAAACGTACTGTGTGTTTCTAATGGACATCAAACCTTATTGTAATATAGAGCAAGCCATTGGTGTTAAAGTAAATTGCCATATGAGATAATCTTGTCAAAACTTTTTTTCCTTTTATCAACTTTACATAATAACAAGTTCCCTTTACCTCTGGGAGTAAAGTCATTCTGTGCCTTTTCTATTTTGTTTTGAAATGCACTGGCACTAAACTGAGCTGGATTCCAGAGACACGCGTGGTCCACTTTCTCTCTCTTACACGTTCCCTTTCTTGTCCTTGAGGTGCATGGAGTGACATGCTGGGTAATGTTTTCTTTTGACTGAGGTGACAGCCCTCGATTACCATTTGGTCCCAGCGATGCCACTGTCTCCGAGACGGAGAGAGGGGGATGCTGTGTTGGAGAAAGAGAAGAAGGAAGATGTAGACACTGACACGATCGATTTCAGTTTTTACTGTGTGTGTTTTTTTTAACACCTGTTGTTTGTAAAGGTCGTTTGTGTGGCAGGAAGATATTTCAAAGATGGGGAGAAAATACAGTATGTGCCTGGTCTTGAGAAAGGGCCATTTCTATTTTTGTTGTTCCTTCAAGTGCATCTGTGAGAACAGTTGATATCTGAAGCACGTACTGTGCTCACATTGTGTTAACATTTTACTTTTGAAAAGGTGTCGTAGTGCATCACCTCAGCTCTCAACGCCGCAGCAGCGTTTTTGTGATGACAGTTACACCATCTATTCAGAGTGGGTGGAAGGAAAAATGTCATTTGTTTGTTCTCGTACAAATGACACCGCATGTCAAATGAAAATCAATTAAAACTTTCATTACTACAAGGTTGACTAACACATAATTTGGTTTGCACATCAAGCTATACTTATTCAACAAATTCACAATGACAGTTTACCTTTCATATCTGATGCCATAGTTTTAGACTTTTTGTTTTGATATTCGCAAGAAAATATATTTGTGGTTTTAAGAACCAAGCGACTTCTCTCTCAGGTTACTCTCTGGTGTAACAGTAACAACAGGTCAGTGAGCCAAACAGAGGAGAGGGTCTGAGGCTCCCCTCTGATTGGCTTTTTTTATGTGACAATAGAAACACAGACTTTAGGTCAACATTCGTAAACACTCAGAGAGACCAAATCCTGCAAGGGTCCAGGTGGGCGGGGCTTGGGGCATGGCTGAGTGTGGTGAATACTTTGTTGTGACATCACAAAGTTACGGAAGTCCTAACGGCCCGTTTAAAGGTTCAGTTTCTAAATACAGGCTGTGAGCATTTTTTCTGTGAACTGAACACTTGAATACTTGCAGCATTTAAACAGAATATACACCTGTTTAATAACTGAAAAAGACATGTATGCATCAATTATCACAATGTGGGACCTTTAACAGGTACCTCTCATCCCAGGGTCGATTGTATGATTCACCCGTTGTAGGACACCACAGTATATATATAATATGATTTGCGTACAGTTTACTTAGTTGGACCATAACACACTTGAAACTTTGACCTTTCCACATTTGTAAATCAAGCTGCTGAGTGGCCCAAAGGGTGAGTGCATCATTGATGCTTGACTCTTTGTTTACTGTTGCCTTGTGATTATTGCCATGTTCCAGTCACAGTGGAGGAATTGTCATTGAGGAAGGTTTTAACCTTCATTGGGCGCTCCAGGGATAGAGGCGGTGATAGGTCGGAGGGTGGAGTGGGGGGTGGAAAGGCAGATCTGTGTAAACCTATGTGTGTGTGTTTGTGTGTATATGGGGGTCTCTTGGTATCAGAAAGGAAAGGGTAACATGCAGGTGTGAACCGCTCATTACCCAGTGGCATGTGTCCTGTCACTCATCCATTGTTACTGGCCACGTTCACATCTGAGCTCTTTCACATTACTCATCCTCTGTTTGCCCCACCTGACCTCTCTCTCTCTCTATCGCTCTCTCTCTCCTTCTCACACACACACACACACAAACATACAGTACAGCTGAGTATTCAGGCAGACAAAGCCGCTGCGTACTACAATATTTATACATCTGAGTTGTTCTTGTGTGCTCAACTTAGAATAGGGGAAATTGTTTTACAAAATACTGCTTATACATTATTTACCCTTCTTTCCTTTTGTTTGTTCTACTCACTATTTTTCTGTAGCACCACCGTGTGAACATGAGCATGGAGAAATCCTTTTAGAGTGTATGTCCTGGAAAACTATCAATAGCTTTAATCAATGAAGACATTACATCAGGGTTTTAAGGAGTTGTACTCTCAGCACATCTAAACTGTCTATGCAGCCCTGCCAAGCCATCTGTCAGATTTATGTGACAAAAACATACACAAATTCAATATCATACAACAGAATTACCCATGACAATAAATGTATAAAATCTCAAATCTCATAGGCGTCATATGTAAATGTGGCACTTAAATCATTGATGTTAGGAAAGCAGTCAGTACCAGTGTTCCAGCCATGTGTGTTAGCAAAAGATAAATAAAGAAATAAATACTGGGTCTTTGATGAACTGAGGCTCAGAAGCTCCTCTGTGGCTTAGTCCACATCACTGAATGTAGGAGAGGGGAGGTATATATGTGGAGTTTGTGTGTTTTGGGGTGTGGAATGGGAAGGGGAATAGTCTTCAGTATGAGCTGGAGCTGTGGATTTAGGGGAAAGGGAAGGGAAGGGAGCGAGAGTGGGTGGGTGGGTGGGTGGAGGGGCAGTGGCTGTGGTGTACACATCATTTCATGGGTGACAGAAAATGGAGAGCCCCCAGTGGGTGCCTCCTTCTGCTCAGAGATGCCAGGGGAGAAAGACTTCCGGGACTGAGAGAGTTGAAGAGAGAGAGCGAGGGAGTTGAAGAGAAGGAGTGAGTGAGGGAAGGAGAGGGTGGGTGGGGGGGGGGTCCTGCCATCACATGGGATGGATCAAACCACAGCTGGCTGATTTCATTTGTCCCTTTCCTCCCACTCTTCCCACCCACCCTCTGTCCCCTTGACCCCTCCCTCCATTTCTCTGTCCTCTCTCAGAGAGGCCGAATATTTACTGTATTCCGCCTGTTGATCATTTACTATATTATCCAATGAAAACGTCATGAATCAGATTTTGCCTCGATGCATTACTGTACAGTACACATATCATTAATTTGTACTGAAGCAATGTTCTTATGAAATGAAAAGCAAGAATTACTCTGGTGTTGCTCCAGAAGAGCATTTTATCAATGACTGAGGAAAACTATAACTTTTGTCTACAAACAGCAATATAATTAGCAATGACTGATTGTTTCAAGTGTTTATTAAAAAAATGCTAATATCAGCATTTAGTTCACAGCACAGCCATGATGTGCTCACCATGACACAAAGTTAAAGAAAAAGCCAAAGTGATTCGGATTCATTGTGATCTGTTTTTGTCTATATCAATCCAGTCCCGCATAGCAAAATAAATCTGGCCTATACTTGGGCCACATGCCCATTACTTCTGGCCCAGTATACACCTGGTTCCACTGTCCAGGTTTGTCTCATATAACGCATGACTTATGTGATGCGACTTCAACATCTGGACCATTTCTGGTGCGCACAAATCTTCTGGCTGTCAGTCAGTACAGGATTCTTTCTGCCTATGAATTACAATATGGACCTGACTTGCGCCAAAGACCCAGGCATACTGTATGTTGGGTCAGGAGTTTTATTTTGGTACCTTGTGTGTGTGGAGATATTTCGGTGCTGTCTGAAAAGTTAGAGGATCAAGAATTTAAATTTTGCCAGCGCAAATCCATCCACATTCAGAGTCGCTTAAGACAATGCCACATGTGTGGCCATGTGGTATAATATAAGGCCAAAAACCCACTAAGAGATGGGGCACTTGTAAGTGAAAGAAAAGAACATCAACTTCAGAGTGTTCTCCTTTAAATGAAGAGCTTACACCTACAATACATAAAAACATACGACTTCAGCTGTCAGAGTAAAAATAACCATCAGTTGTTCTCTTCTAAACTTTAAGTATAGATTAGCAAACTCAAGGCCAAAAACAATGGAGGCATGTCCATATGACTACCAGCCCGTGGCTATATTTCAATCAGCACTGTTACCCCCACCTCCCACGCTTCCTGCTCCATGCTCTCCTTTTTTTTCCATGCAGAGGAGGCGGAGGAAGGAGAGAGATCAGACCACACATACAGATCCAGGCCTCCACCCTCCACCCCCAGCCTCCAGTTCCCCCGCCATCTGTGCACGTCCCTCTGCCTGCAACTCCACAACAACAAGGCCCTGAACCTCCGCCGAGGAGTCAATCCATCACTCGGAAAAAGAGAGAAAGAGACAGAGAAAGGAAGTAAAAAGGAGAGCGAGGTTGGGTGGGGGCGAGGGGGGGGTGTCTGAAAAAGGAGAGGTGAGGAAAAGCGAAAGTGAGATGCCATGAAACTTAATCACAGAAAGGGTCGTGTCGGGCAGAGGAGGGGAACAGATTAAATTAGCATAGCATTAGATATGGAAAATGATCTCTGTCAAAATCATCCGCTGCACAATTATAATATGTTAATTACTTATTTCATTAAGGAAGTTTATTATGGCCTCACAGATGAAATCATGCAGGCCAAAGACACCTGGAGGAAAAGCACTGATGCCTGAATCTCTCTCTCTCTCTCTCTCTCTCTCTCTGCCTCTCTCCCACCACTCGTCAGTCTCCTCTGCCTCTCTCGTCCCCCCCTCCCACCCTCATTCCTTCACTTTTCTCTCTTTGTTCCTTGCTACATCACTCACAGTGTCACACTTTAAAACACAGTCTTTAATAATCTCTGCAATTGCTGTAGGAGTGTTACAGTGACGACCACCGGAGAAGAGGTTTGATGTTTACCTCTCTGTCTCCTGTCTCATGTGGTCCATCAGTGAGAAGCGTGCATATAAATAGTCTGGATGTGAAAGCGGAAAGCAAAACACACACACTCACACACACACATACTGACTCACACACTATATACATCTATACGTGCAGTTTTTTCTCCATTTTGCAAATTCTAAAAAGCTTAATGGTCAAGTTCAGTCAGTGTTTTTTTTTTATGATTTTAGAAATAAAGGGTGGTAAATTGCTACAAAAATGTTAAATCCATAATTGCCTGCACTTTTATGTAAAATATTAAGTAAAGTATTTCTCTTTTATATCAATCTCCACATTAATAGCTTTTTGGACACTGACAAATGTTATCTGTCTTTATACAGCGATAAGAAGTTTCCCTATATTTATTATATAAATAATGATCAGTGGTTGTGCTTTATTCATTTATGAAGCCTATGTATTCATGCTCCATCCACGGGATAAAAACACACCTAATTCACGTTCCATTTTTCTGGTGATATTTCAAAAGTTTGAGCAAAATTTGCCTGACAGTTGGATGCAAACAAGGGGCACGGGGCAGTTTGCATTTGTTTCCGCAGCCCTGCTGTCTGGCTAGCTGGCTCGCTGCCTTCCTGGCTCGTCAACGCCTGTCAGACAGACAGACGATGATGATGACAGTCATCAGGGATGTAGCAGCCTTCCGCTCGTCCATTCGACAGTAAGAGCGAGAGGAGCAGGTGCAGAAAATGGAGAACAAAGAGGAAGGAGTGGGTAGAGAGATCCAGAGAGAGAGAGAAAGAGGTTGGATGAGGATAAAAAGGAGACCCTTTTTTTTATATATATATACCTGGCATTAACGTGTCCCAGGTTATGTTGGATTAAAATCAAGGTCAGAAAAAGACAGAGAATCCAGGTGTGAATGTGCTTGATCATGATTTGGTCAGGCAAACCACCTCCCAACTCTAAAGGTGGTCAGAAATTCAGTCAGACAGAGTGCAATTCCACCACATCAACAATTTACCCACAAGTATCAACAACATGACAGAGAAATTTATCTTGTAGGGGGAACAAACTCCTCCTCTAACTGCCATTTGAATTACTATGTAAAAACATTGAATAAAACCATAAAACATGAGTCCAGTCAATGATAACATGCAGATGTTTAGAAGGTGTGATTTCCTTGTTCACCTTATTCAACCATGTTAGCTTGCGACCATTTTTAATTACTATAACACTAAACGCAAAGTACAATTAAGGCCCACAAGAGTGTCATTATGTTTGTAGATATAGAGAGAGATAGAGTAACTCTCAAAGTATTGGACGTTCAGTTCATCCTTAAATGTGAATGTTTTATGGTAATCGACACTAAACCACAAAGAGGAAAAGGCCAGTGCAAAGATTAGATTATCTTGGAATTATGCATGTCTACATCAACATCACTGCAAATAAAGGAAACCCCAATGATCTTTAAATGTTAAATATATAATAAATGAAATGGAAATGATTTTGTATTTCATTTGACAAGTGAAAACTTTGACCTCCTGGTGACACTACATGTGACAGGACATCAAAGGTCAACAGAGTTCATCCTCCTAGGACCATGAATCTAAAAACAAAAATGGCAGTCTAGCAAAAAAAACTTGCAACAGATGGACAGTCAGACAGATAATGTCATCCATAGTGCCACACTGGTAGCCTGGCAAAATACAAGAACAAATGTACAAGCACTTACCATTAAAATGGGTCTGTGTGACTTTGTTTCATCGAAGCATGACTGTGTGCCAGCAGACTGAGAATTACACATTTTGCAGATAACAACTTGTAAAACTGGAATGTAAACTAATTCGCTGATACTTTCTTTGTGGAGTAGTTTCATCGAACTGTAAGACTGTCAACACCATACGCTTTGTGTGGTGACAGTAACAATTTTGTTAAGAATATTTGTTGCTATAATTTCTAATTGGGCATTTTGTAGTGAACATTGGTGAGAAAGTGCCAGTTAACACTCCCCAGATCCCAGTCTAAAAATAATTGTTATTATGAATGTGTAGATATAATACATTTCATGGGACTGTAGTCAGACAGTACATGGATCTACGGCAACAACAACAATGTGTTTTTTTTAAATAAACATGATTTTTGCTTCTACTGGCTATTTGTTTTGCTCCATAATGTTATTGAGTTTTGATTTATTATACTTTATAGAGGGAAATTCACCTGTCTGAGGCTGAATATTTAGGATACACATTGGGACTCAGGGGAACATGCCACACATAAAAGCATCAAAATAAAATGAGAGGCAATATGGATGGGAATGTTATACAATTAAAACAACATTTCTACTAACTGAGGCCTTTTTTTCTTTAACTGAACTATAAATTTTGAAGATTTTAACCACAGTCTCCATACAGAAAACATGCAAAGGCTCACATACAGCAGGGATATCTAGTGATGCAGGGTAGGATTCAGATGAAGCCAACTGATTTTCAAAGTACATGTATAAATATATAAATATGCATATCACATGTTCATTTTGTAACGATAAGTGCTACATCCCTGATTTAGTGATTCACTAATAGATTCAAATGCAAGAATCAGAAATATTATATAAAAAGCTACAGAAAGATCAAAGACAGCTGATAAAAAGCTATAACATCTGATGCACGTACAGTATGCAGCTGGGAACTGGGAAAAACAAATTCAGACGTTTAACATCTCTCCGATGATCCCAAATTTTCAAAACATCTTCGCTGTTTAACATGTTTAGCATTCCAACTTCAAAAAATCCCGTAGCTCCTCTCATATTGGCCGTGAGGCTTCAAGTGAAAACCGTATTGATCGCAAAAGTGAGAGGACTTGCAGAAGATAAATAAAAGGGAAAAAGAAAGGAGATGAGAGAAGAGAATCAGGAGATATATATGGCAAGAGAAAGAGAGAAAAAGAGAGACAGAGGCAGGCCAACTAAACCAGGGGCAATATCTTCAGTATCTGGGGCTCTGTTCTGCAAGGAACACAAGGAGGGAGGGAGGGAGGGAGGGAGGGAGGGAGAAGAGGAGGAGGAGGGAAAAAAGAGGAGAAAAGAGGAGCAGAGCGAGAACATCTTAGAGAGTGTGTACAAAGAGAATGAAAACACACACACACCCGAAGGCTGGGGTCACAGTCAGAATGCTAGAGAGGTGCAGCAGAGCCGGCGGCTACGCAGGAACACCTCGCTCTGCCTTTAATATACCCTGTCCACTGCACAGATTTCAAAACAGATAGTCAAAAACAAAAATCAACGCCCCCAAACACACACAAACACACACCCTCTCTCTACCATGTGCATAAACTCTACAGCCCCCATGCAGATGTTGTGTAGTCTTGTTAGGTCGAGCTCAGAGGGTGGGAATGAGTAAATTCGACAATGGCAGCCTCTGGGGAATTGCAGAGTAGTCTCACACATACACTAAACACTCTCTCTCTCTCTCCCCACATCATACTCTCCCTATCTCGATTGCTCGTACACACAAAGAGGGAGAGGGAGAAGTGAAAGGTAAGCTTTTCTTATGGTTTCATGCATAATTCTGCCTCAGAGCGCCAAATATTATGATGAATTTTCACAGGGAAGTTTTCCCTTATTATTTTATTGTTTCTTTTTGTTTTCGCTCGGGTGTTTCGAGGCCACAAGGTGCCGCGGTGACAAGATAGTTAAGTTGGTTCGGGCAACAGCTTGTTTTCAGTCAGGACATTTATGAGGGGTTGAATCATTTATGCGCCCAGCGTCCCGGGCGTATGACAGATCCCTTGGAAACACAAATTATCATGTTGACTTGCAACAAACACTGTGTAATTACATCATGGCCTGTCGAGAAGCATTAAGGAATCTTCTTCCTATCACCAAAGTAATGAGACGCTAATGCAGCTACATATGACACAGTCATTGGCGGTTAAAAGATTCAACCAAATACACTGCCGCCGAATAATTATAAAATATCACACTTTTATAGGTTATGATATTAGAGGGTCTCCGGCATGTTGGCTCAATTTCAATAAAGGATTCGGTAATAGATTCACTATCAGGGACAAATGTCTCTGTGGCCTGCTGTTACATCTGGCGTATCCCCTGTGTAACAGAGCTGCCTCTGATTTCATTTATACATTTCTATTCTTAGGTGAGGAATAAAACTGCGCCGACTTAAAGTCCCATTTGAAATCCAGCAGCTGCTTCCATGTAAAAGAGTCAGAAATGGGACAGTCCTCCTGCATGTGTTAGCACTCCACTTGATCCATCAGGCATCTATCTATTCACAGAGGTCTCTTTAGGAGCAGAACGCTCAGGGCTGTTTGCCTTCTCAATGTAAGTGTGAGAGAAATTGGGAGGGCCGTAGCCCTTAATGGTGTTGGCCCCTCCACCCACCCCCAGCCTCCTATCCTTAAATCTGCGGGGAATAAAGAGCGCTGTTAAACCAAACTGGAAGACAAATGGTTTTGTTCAATGGGAAGCCGCCTCCATAAATCCCCACTTAATGCGGCGGAGGAAGGCTGAAGCAGAAACAGGTGAATTTGCCGCAGTGAGGGAAGCCATTCATTACCTCTCAGGAGAGGAGGGGGGGGACAGGATAAGAAAAGGCCAGGTAGATGGACAGATGGATGGACAAGTGGACAGATGGATGAGGAGAAAGGAGAGTGAAGGGAGTACTGCTGTAATCTGGAAAGTGCATCTATGGTTTGATGGATAATATGTACTGTTTGATTGATTGATTTAAGTCTATGAAAAGGTTTTTATATGACTACAGTGAATCTACAGTATGATGAAGGTGGTGATTTTTTTCAAGTATCAGTACATCTTGAAAACAACCCAATCCGTCTGGAATCAACTGTAAATTTACACTTTAAAATCGTTCAATAAAGAAAGTGCATTCAAAAATCTAAATAATGAGCCTTGACAGAAACATTTAGTATGTATGATAACAGTGGTCTAGGACCAATTTGGACTCCCTTAGCGTTGCCAAAGAGCTAAAAGTGATTTCTGTTCAATAATGTAATATCTGGGCACATGGCCTTGGAAAGGAGATATTCTCCGAAGAGATGAGGCGAGGATAAGACAGGAGGGAGAGCCTCTGAAGGGTGAGATAAGTGAAGGTGGGAGGAAAGGTAGCATGGGGGGTGGGGGGTGTTGGAGAAACAGCGGTACGGGGAAGAGAACTCGAGTTTGGAGTGAGCAGTAAGTGAGTTATATTTAAACCATTAGGCAGCTTATTCGCTCAGTACAAATGCAAATGAAGCAGCATTATCATCATGGCCTTTTCCCTGGAAATCGACTCCCTCTGTAATACCTCGGCAGAAGTGGACCGGTCGTGAACCCTCCTCCTCTGCAGTGCCAGCTAGCCCTCAAATGGCCTACATAGACAGCTAGACACACACACGCATGCACGCGCACAGACACACACACACGCAGCCAGTACCCCTCCTCTCCCAGGCACCCGCCCAAATCAGAGATCAAAGGCTGGATTTGTAAAGCTAATGGCTGCTGCGCTGCAGCCAGGGACAGGGAATGAGAGAAGGGAGAAATAGAGGGAAAGAAGGCAAAACAGACAGCAACAGCAGAGGCAGAGTGACATGGAGGAAGAAAATGTCTTTGTATTTTTAACACGCAAAATTGCTCAACACAATGTGGTGTGTGGACGGCTACTGCAAATGCCATGCTATTTAAAAATAAGTCAGTATAGTCTATAGTGGGAGGTATCTCCAAAACACCTAGACAAATGCCACACTGAGGCGTTCACACTTTAACTTTTATTCGGTACAGTTTTACTTTTAGGCAAAGTGATGAGAAACACATCCACAGATGGTGACTATCTCTCGCTCATCACTGTGTGGGATTGTGGGATTGATGGTGTTGAAACAGACCTTTCTCTTTGTCTCACACATGGTGCAAGTGCTGCTGCTATTCCCACAGAGCACTGAGAGGCCATTGAGATAAATGGCATGAATACAAGAGAAGGAGTGAAAAAGAAGAAAGGAAAAGGAGGAAAAATGTGTCTTTGGCTTAAAAAAAAGAAAAAGAAAAAAACACACAAAAATCTCAGGCATTCTGTTTGCATTGTCTCAACATTTATAATGCTTCAAGCCTGTCAGTAGTGCTCAGTCACTCCCACGCGTTACATTGAAATCCTCACTGTCACAAAAACCACAAAACCCATTTTATCACATGCAATGATTTGGTGATCACAGAAACATATTGAGGAGCATATTTCACAGCTAAATTTAAAACTCCACAGCATGTATACTGAATCTCATATATTAACAGCTCAATCCTTGGCTTGCTGTTTCCAGTTCGCTCAATTAGGAGCCATTTTGGTGGCGAACGGCTCGCTGACAGTGATGAGAAAGGAAAAGTAGCTTTTGCATACATTAGCAGTGGAAACAGGCCAAAATGCTAGATTTCTCCTGATGACACCAACACTGTGACTTCATTATCATGACAATAAACAAGCGAAATGAGCAAAAATAAAAGTGTCAGAGCAGCAGAAACGTGCCAGTGGCTGGTTAGAGCCTCCTCTATGATGTCGATACCTTATTCAGTGTGTTAATCAAGACTTTGGTAATTCTCAATAGAGATTTAATGCTTTCTGTTGTTTTTTATTGTTTTAATTGAATAAAGTTTTTTTTTTTTTTTTTTAGCATTTCAGTGCCTAGTCTTGCATGTTTTCCTGTGATGAAGATCGCCACTGAGGTCTCCCCACCCTCTACCTCTTCCTCACCCATCCTTGAGACACCATCAGTCATCATGATGGGGTGCTGAGGCCCCTCCATATCCCCGTGAGAGAGAGGATGAGGAAGAGGATGATGCAGAGGGATGAGGGCCAAAGCCAGAGCTCTTTGTCAGGTGACAAAAGCTTTCCAACACAACAATAGCTATCACTCACTCCCCAAGCCTGTCGGATTATACGGATCACTATACGGCTGTGGTGGTATGTGTAGGTGTCTGTTTAAGGGGTGTGTAGGGGGGTGGGGGGTTTGGAGGGGTGCTGTGTGTGGATGTGTGTGTGTGTGTGTGTGTGTGGGGGGGGGGGTGGTATTGTAAAAGAAGGTGGACATGGTTACAACCTGCTCCTCTACAAATTCAACATTCAGTCAAAGAGGCAGATTGCTATCATTCTGCTTACGTAACAGAGCATTCCTGTAGCAGCAGGGCAGAAGGCTCAGAAGTCAAACCTGCAGGTCAGACTAATGCTTTTGTCTGGTGGTTGTATGTGTGTGTTCTGGGTCAGGGGGGGAAAGGGAACGAGGGCACTCCATTAAAGACGCAGTGCTCATTTTTAGTTGGTGTTTTAGCCTTCATAGAAATGCTTGATTTGACATGTAATTTAAAGGAGACATATTATGCTACCCTTTCCACAAATTAAAATAGTTCCCAGGTGTCTTAAAGACATGTCTGTGACATGCAAAATACCCCAATGGTCAAACATCACAGCTCTTTTCATACTCTCAAAACAGCCCTGTTCAGAATGGCTGGTTTCAGTGCCTCTCCCTTTAAATGCAAATGAACCACTGCTTGCCCCGCCCCACCCCTTCTACTGGTCCCAGGTAGGGGTGGTATTATGCAAATTTGAATCCTAGTTACATCACTGGAAGGGAACAGCTCATAAAACCGTGTGGATTTCAACCTAGGGAGCCTGCACATTACAGATTTTTTTGTCAATTCTCACATTTTGGGGGCCGGAAGGCAAGACAAACACCCAAATATATGTTAAAGAGCTTTCAGAAAGTGATATTTCCATAATATGTCCCCTTTAAGCCCCCAGGTAGAACTGAACTAGGGACATTACAGTTAAACAAACACTGGAGTGGCCCTGTGATCAATGCAGATTGACAAAGATGCTGCAAAGTCAGAAAACATCATCAACGGATTTTACAACGTATACGCTGCAAATAAGGTGGCTTTGAAGCTCAGAGTGGGCTGCCCCACTGTCGCTATCTTGGCAGTGCCTGAGCCTGCCTAAATCACTGGACAAATAAGGTGTTTGTGGAGCTGAGTCTTTGGTGCATTACTATTTGTGCTAGCATGCACTCACCCGTCTGCCAGTCAAGGTGGCTTAAATGTAAACCTCACCCAACACAGCTACAGGGAAGAAAACTGCTTTGTTTTTGTTGTTTTGTTGTCTTTTGTTTTGTACCACGCTTTATGAGTTTCTGCTTTTAGGCATTTGATAGTTTGACATTTTGGGCTTTGACTCACTTTTAGAAACAGGCTCAAGATGGTCTGTTGATGAACTGCAAATTGGCTGCTTATTGGCTTAACAGTTTGAACATTAAAGGGACTACAAGGAGTTTCGGAAAGCAAAGTGTTTTCACACAACATTTCCCATGATCCTCGGCACGCACGGTGAAATTCTGGGACCAGCGCAAGACGGACAAAAGCGAAAGCACTTGCCAAGAATGTTTTCATTAATCAAGAACGAAAGTCGGAGGTTCGAAGACAATCAGATACCGTCGTAGTTCCGACCATAAGCAATGCCAACTAGCGATCCGGCGGCGTTATTCCCATGACCCGCCAGGCAGCGTCCGGGAAACCTAAACTAGGAAATGCTGGGCGAGTCAACCATTAAATTATACAAAACAAAAAACAATATATTTATCAAAAATTGTCCCATTAACAAGTGTGAGTAATGTAGATTCATCCACATTAATATGAGACTATTTTATAACCAAAAGCAAACTCCTCTGGGTCTCTTTAAACGAAGATGTGTAATACTAGACAACCAGGATTTAAAGATTTTCAATAATGTACAAATTGATAGTGTTTGTGTAACATCTAGTGTTTGGAGTTTCAGATCCTTGTGTAGACGTAGTAAATAGTCAGAAAACTTGGTAATCATACACCATTGGTATTCCTGAAGCATCAAAAAGAAAACAGCACCACCTGTCACACGGAGGAAATTTTGTGTTATATTGTTATATATTGGATCCATCCTACATATGGGTGTTAAAATGGGATGCAAGTAGGTGTTTAAGTGCCCATGTCTGTTAAGAGAATGAAATGCATCCTGGTAGTAGAGATGGGCGAGATGGGGCATTGACAGTGACCTCCAGCTCCACTCTCTCTCTGTCTCTCTCTCTCTCCTCAAGTCAAAGTTCAGGGTGAGCATGATGCTAAAGGACCTGACTGGAGGGAGCCAGAGAGGAGGGGTGGGGGCTCCACTAAAAAATCAATGCATGGCCAGTGGTGGGTCTCCTTCTCAATCAGCCACCATGACAGCTGCTCCAGATGGCCACTGGGTAAGTTGGCTGTCAGGCCATCAGTATCATCATTACCCATAAGGCCCAGCGCGGTCAAAAGGTCAAGGGGTGGCCTCTGTAAATTTGTCAGCCTGAAACACCAGGGAAGCGCCAAATATTTGTATCACTGTCAGCGTGTGACATTTATCTATTCTATGTTAATGACATATTATATTGCGAGCTGAACGCACAAGGAAAACACATAAACTCCAAAGCAGTGGTGCAGAGAGGGATAATTCATCACGAGAAGTCAACATTTCAGCATTGCAGAATATATAAGTGCTGGCATAGAGACAATTGCAGTGACATGTTTTCCTTGACTTCTATAGTGTAGCTTCTTATTGTTTACTGTGAGGACTGTCTCTGTCTTCTAAAGCAGCAGGACAGCCCCTTCTAGGAATAATGATGTGAGGGTGTACATGGCTGCTGGGGGTCTCACTGTGTCTTTGAACAGTAGATGACCCCTGTGAACTCAGCAGTAACACTGCCCTGATGAATCTGAGGCCAGTGGGTCATGGCAGGGTCAGGGGTCACAGAGAGGACTCCTGTCTGACCTTTGGCACTGTGTCTCACTGATAACCTTGCTAAGGAATGAGGAAGCAGAGTTTTAAGAGAAAGTAGAAGGAGTAGAAACATTAGCCCCCTCAGTCGTGAGTATTTTAGCCACAGCAGGTCTGGCTCCACCTCTTTGATTCTTTACTTAGACCTCACTCCTCAACTCAAAGCTGCTTGGGGCCAACGTCGGCTGAGGTGGTCCAGTTTCCTTAAAGAGTAGCTGTGCAAGTCTGGTCGCGTTTCCTCTGTTTTGCTAACCCTCCTCCTGGCCATGTGCATTTGTTTACAACAATGCCAGCGAGAAATCAATCAATAGAGCAGTACATAACATTATATATCATATATGATGTTACGACGTGTATATTCGTGTAGTTTAATCTGTCATAAACAAGAGATTACATTTTACGGGGCACGTTTGTGTTGCAGTGCGCAGAGACGAGAGCTGGGACATGGTGGGGGCCCTGATCTTGCAAGGTTGGTTTCCAGCCAAGAGATGCAATAAGTGACTCACACATGGAAGGCAAAGAGCCTCCATTGTCCCTTGTAACAAGTTAAGTCATTTATTAAACCATCACAATTAATCCAAAGCTGTTTAATTAAGGTACAAATGTAGCATGGTTAAGCTACAAATCCTACATAGTTCCTCTTTAAAGGTGCAGTTTGATTGGTATCACTTTGATTGGTATTAGTATTTCTCAATTTGTTTAATCTCTTTAAGCCCTGGACTCTATACTTAACAGGGGTCAGCTTTGCTTATCTAAACAAGTTTCTCATCATCGTGATCCACAAACCTTGTAATTGTAGTGAATTTAGTTGTGTTGCACAACCAACACCACTGCGATAGTTAAAACCAGCATAGTTAAAACATAAAGTCAGAAATATCTGGCAATACAGTAAGAGCATAGAAATTCATGTCAAGTAACCAAATTTAACTTTAAAAATATAACAGTGGCACCTTCAACATGGCTGCACTGTCAGCTGAAAGCACTCTGTGTAAACCTACATTCTTTTGAAGCTGTAAAATGATGCTTTTAGAAATGCAAATGCAGTCAACATCCAGTAGAACTACAAGTTGTAATAATAAAAGGCAGTTTGAATGAAGGTAATGTTGCAATGCCACCTTTAACAGACAGCTATAATAATATATGTTCAGTTTGCTTTGCTGGCTTCCACTGATTAAACACAATGAGGGATCAACAGCATGTTTTTATGATTGCTGTCTGTTTACTGCCCTGCCTGGTCAAAGACTCAGAGTGTGTGCATGTAAACATTATGTGCTGTCTTTCACACACACACACAAGCCATGATGGGAAAACAGCAGTCGTGTAGGAGGGAATGCAGTTGCAGTATGTCTGGTGAAGCCACAATCTGACACGACCCTCTAAACAACAGATGCAGTAGCGCACACACTCTGGCAATTACACACACAATGAAACACACTCGCGCCTATTCTAACTAACAAGAAGAAACGAAAACACTCCCATACATCCACAGACGTACCAAATACGCAACTATACTGTATGTGACCTTGCCCTGAAAGATGGCACCCACCTACGCTGCAATCTGTGTGACAGTGGAAAGGAAAAAAGAAAAAAAAAGATGAGATGAGATGCCCATTCTTCTTCAAGTGGTATTTCTTGTTGGATTTCTTCCTGGCACTTGTATTCTACTACATCCTTAAGCAAATCTGTCACTTGTGAGCAGGGTTTTTACACGCAGAAGCTGAAAAGCTGATGTATATACTAAAAAGATGGTTTTTAGAATTAGATAGGTCAGGTCATAGAGATCTAAAGTCCGGGTGGGTAAAAAAAAAATAGCACTACTTGAAAATGTATTCTTTGTTGAATGAATAATAGATCATCTGGCAATGAGGTGCTCGGATAGAACATTTTGATTGCTTCAGTATAAAGATGAGTGAATGTGTTCAACAATTTAATGGTTTAAATATTAGGAACAAGTTATTCAGAATATATTTTTAAGAGCTTTTCAGGTTTGTATTTTGACAGAGATAAAGGTAAAAGAAGTAGAGACCTGGTTTGCATGGCAACATTTCTTTTGTGGGGAGCTCTCAACCCAGAGGTGTGCGAGTATGTTTTCCCATTACCTTTGATTTCAGCAGACAATGTGAATGTCGTATTCTGTCAAAAATAAAAATCAGTGGGTAACAACAAATATGTGTGAATAGAATAAGTCAGATTTAATACAAATATAATACGAAATGTTGCTTTAAGAATATCAGTGTTTGTATGTGTTTTCTGAAACTCTTATTGTTCAAGAGCTGATCTTCACAGCCTCAGTATAACCTGTAAAAAAAAAAAAAAAAAGAGGGGGGTTGAGGGGGGGAGAAAACAACAAGAAAACCTAAAGGCTGTTGAACTACATTTGTCTCTCAGACAGCACCTACAGTTTACTCTGCCAGCTAGGAAAACAAGGAAGGAGCAACCAGACGGAGGGGGGGCTGTTGCATTATCATCCTCACAGGGGGGGTGTGTGAGGGGGTGCTCTGCCATGTTATTGAAATCTCCAAGTCCTGAAGCACTCTGCTGTACTTCTCATTAACCGGCGCAACGTTTGCCGGGCTGTCTCTTTCCTCTTTAATAATAAAACAACGCTCCCCTCTTTTCTGCCGACTTAAAGGATTTCCTAATTTAATCAACACGGGCAGGAACAATAACAACAAAAGCATCAGCAATGGTAACATGGCCTCCAGTGTCTTGTCGTACTTTTGCAGAGCAGAAAACATGCCTGGATGTGAGAAAAGTCATGTGTGTGTGTGTGTGTGTGTGTGTGTGTGTGTGTGTGTGTGTGTGCTTTAGCGTCTGTGTGTGAATGGATTGGAGGATGTGGGAACAGAACGAGATGACATTTAGTTCAGTCTTTATGTGCTAATCACGCGGCTGCCAATCCATCACCTGCTAACTGTTAAAATCAGGTGAGGAGGATCCTGTGTGTGTGTGTGTGTGTGTGTGTGTGTGTGTGTGTGTTTGTGTTTGTCTATGCTCGTGTTTACACCGGTGACAAACAGAGACCATCCAGCGAAAGAGGTTCCTCAAAGTGAGCCACGGTGACCAGCGCTTGACCCCAGCCTTAGTGTACAGAGGGAACCCGACCTGACTCTCACCCCGACTATCACTCCAACACCCCTACACTGTCACACACGCACACACACGCACACATAGATACACAAGCAGGCACGTGCGTGTACACACACCAGTCTTCATGGGGTCTACTGACCTCATGATCACCCTCTCATCGTCCAGCTGGCCTCTCTTTCACCCCCTGACCTCTGGATCACCCCAGACAGCACCCTGAGAGAGACAGAAGGGGTGAAGGGAAAGGTGAAAGGCTTTGGTCATCTTCCTCTCAGTGGGTCTCAACAAATCCAGGACTCAGGACAGCTCATAGAACCACAGGAGGACATAAAGAAACGAAAAAAAAACTGCATGTGTAAGTGCTTCAATTGTGTTCAGGCTTATTCTTTGAGGTTTTAAGTGCATTGTATTTATTATACTATTATTGTGTCAATGATAATTGTCTGAATTACAGTATGTTGGAACTGTAAATTAAGATAGAACAAATATTTTGTGGTAATCACATATGTTTTTTATTTTTTTTTCAGATATAATTTAGGAATAATATGTCATGTTTAAATTATCAGAGCCTTAAATTCAGTCCACACTTTGCTTATATTAAATTGTAATTCACAATGCACAGCTCTTCATGAATCACTTTCAATTTCATTTAACAGTTCCTCCAGAAAGTTTAAAGGGTGACATTTTTCCATGTTGTGTTTCTTCATATGTTTGAATGAGGAGCTGTATTTCTACCTTAATTAAACAGCTTTGGAGTAATTGTGATGGTTAAATGACTTGTTAGCGTCTCTTGGCCAAAAACAACAACCTTGTTAGATCAGCGTCTCCGACCTGATGTCCCAGATCTTATCTCAACGGCACCACGACACAAACACGCCCCGTAATCTGTAACCTCTTGTTTATGACAGATAAGACTACGCAAATATACACACCGTAAAACATATATGATATATGATGTTATCCACCTCTCCATGGATTCCCTTCTCACTGGCTTCATTTGAAAACAAAACAGCAAAAAGCGACCAGACTTGCATCGTTCCCTTTTAACAGAATTGATTGTTTCTACTGAATCTTTTAATGAGCTCCACATGCAGCACTCTGTTTAAAATGAACTTTTTCCAGCCATAATAGTGTTGTTTCGCTGCCCGACCACTCTGCTGGTTCAGATGATGTTCCAGTGGGATTTAAATGCAGTCCAATAACACCAGCATCCATATGGCAAGCCATTGTGTTAAGACAGAAACTATATGATTCAGTGCTGCATTAGAAAAAATGTCTAATTTTGCCTGTCAGTCAGGTATAAAATATTACAGACAAGAATGCAGGGAAACATTGGGGGAAAGGTAGAATTTTGTGCACAATATGCAATAGCTCCATCATATTTGAAATGCAAACTGGCTCTTTTGGTGAGAGACTAGTGGGAGTTGGAGGTGCACTGCAATGGCTTCTGGGAGTAGAAAACAAACAGTGCTGTCAAAACAAATGCTTTAATGCCTGCAGAGGCTGTCCTGCACTCTGCAGTTAGCAAGACTGGTCCATACCAGCCAGTTTAATGGGCTAATATGGATGAGAGAATATTTTCCTGGTGCTTTTGTAAGCTGAACTTTACATCAAAGACCCATGATTAATTACTGATAAGGGGTTAATAAAACATTAATGCTTTTTGTAATTAACCACAACTGTGAGATACAGTCCACCCCCCTACACACACCCCCTCCCCTCTCCTCCCTCCACCACCAGTTCTCTCCTCACTCACCCGCAGCTATGTCTTGTCTTCATCTTTTTATGTCACATTCTGCTGCATCGTGCCATCTTGCATTTTTTTTTCTGAGGTTGAAGTGAAATCATTAAAATAGAGTATAGGATGGGCCAGAAGGGAACAAACACAGCCCCAGATTTGTTTATCCTGCTCCAGAGGAGGATGGGGTGGCGGGTTTTTAATTAAGGGCTTTTGAATATTAATTTGGAAGGGTGATGGAGGCTCCAACAAGGTCAAGATAAAAAACAAGAGCTTCATCACACTGACTTTTACAAGAACTGAGCCTCCAGAAAACAAAACACTCTCATTAATTGTCTCACACAGGCCAGTGAGAGGGTTCAGACAAAAAGTAATGTTGCATCATCAAAATGGGGATTCTCGCTGTTTTCCTCTACCTGAATCAGGCACATAAAATTAAACTGAAGTATTGTACACTGGAGAGCTTAACTATTGTGTGTGTGCAGCCTTGGATCTCATCGTCAGGGTTATGCTGAGTGAATGGCATTAGGTCTGAATTATGCATGACGAAAAATAACCAAGCCCAGCTCTAATACTGTCATTATTTAGACTTTTTTTGGACTGGAGCGATCATACTTTCATTGTCTCTACTCTTGCAGTACAATTCTGCTGATGTACCACAACTAGGCTCAAACTTGTCTGTAACTTTAAAATCTTGTTGCCTTTAAAGGAGCACCCTAAAATAGCCCAAGGTTTAGACTTACTTAAAAAATGCTTAAAGTCAAATTACTTTTAATTATTGTTAAGTTCAATTATTGCTTCAAAGTAGTATAAAATAAGTTTTGGAATTAGAAAAAAGTTCTACTTTTTTCCCCATTATTTAAAAAACATCTTAGGTGGAAGACCTTAAGCCCATGGAATAAAAAAGGAAGGAAAAAAAAGTAAAAATCTGATTTTCTATACTGCACAGAAATTGCAAAATTCACTTGTCACGTTCTCTGACTTCTCTTGTTGTCCAGTAGAACTGCAGTAGGTTTCCCTGCATTAGAAATCAGTAGAACTGGCTGACTGCAGCAGTTGATAATGGTGCTGTTACAGACAGTTTTTATAGCGTTGGTTTAGCCACAGAAACAAAATTCCTCATCATCACACTATAACACTAACTACACTTTTCCACACCCACAAACACTTGATGCACACATACGAGCATACACTTATAGACACAAATAGAAAGGTCAAACACGAAGCTCTCTATACACAGCGGATGAGACAGTGGGAATGTGTGGTTAATATTTAACAAACAGGAACAGAAATAGATGGGCTTGTGTGTTCAGAGCAGAATAGGTTTCAGCAGGTCTCTGGCCTCTGTGGCACATGAAACATTTAACACACTCAAAACAGTAAATCATAGGAAGCAGAAAAGTAAAGTTTACATCGAGATAGACTTTTAAAAGAGCTTGCATTGGACTGGATGAGACATGCGTGTGACCTTCCCTTCTTTTTCTTTTTTTTTTACCAATACATTGTTCAAAAAAAAAAAAAGGATTTTACGGCAGTCACAAAACATATGTCACAGGGGCGAGACTGATTGGCATGTTATGAGATTATTCACAATTACCAGCTGCTGGTAACGTTAAGAAAACATGCTTTGATAAATAATTAAATAATCTGTGCTTTTACTTTGAGAAAAGAAACTGATGCTTACAGCATATTATAGATTAAAGCAATCAACATCCCTTATGTAAAGTCATCATATTACCAGGTTTACTGTGTGTACGGATCACATTGCTTTAAAATGAAAAACCATCTGGCGTATGAGTTTGTGAGTGTGTGTTGTTTTTGCTTTTCTCTGCCTTTTCGGAGCCTGCACATGTGCTACCTGTGTGTATGATAAATCTGTTCCCTCTCATAATCTATGTGATTCAAAATGTGATATATGTGAACGTGAACTTTGAATTATGACCCAAACGGTGGATCGTAAATCTCTCCTCCCAAACTCTCTCTGAGTATACACTCTTACACTCTTTGGTTTGGTCCACTCATAAATCTCTCCAAACTGGAGCGGAGGTACACTCTCTTGCTTTCTTTCCAACACTCTCTCACAGAAGTTGGAGACTTTGGATTAGACGAAAAAAAGGGAGAACAAAAAAAACAGTGGAGGGTACAGATGTGGAAGCAACACAAATACACAGACAGTTTGTTTTGATTTAAGAACTTTTGCAATAGATAGTTATATAAAAAAAAAAAAAACTATGATATAATTGAAATGTTTTTGGTTATACAGACAATCAAAACTGACATTTCCATTTATGTTTTTTGCAACATTGTCAAAATAACAGACCACCAAGGGATAAAAACAACCAAAAGCAGTATTTCAATCATGACATGCTCATGTAAGAGTGAAGACCTGGAATTTGAGCTTGCTTTGCAACGCACTTTGAACTTGCTGAACAATAACAGTTGTTTTGGCCAAAATCTCCCACAGCTTCCAGACTGACCACTGGTTCAAGGGCTGGAGCCTTGAGGGTGTTTTCCAGACGGTGTTTTCTCTCTCTGTCTCATTTGTGTCGCAGCCAAAGTGGATTTCAGGAGAATCACAGCATCAGCAGCCGCAGTGGTGAGAGGACAAAAGAGTCGTCTGCTATTGTTACCGTGGCTCTCAATAATTTGCAAGTTAGCATGAGGTGCGATATCACAAACAAACGCCCTGAAAATAAGAAAAAAAAAAATACTGCCATCTCGGCATCCTTCTGTCACCTGTGAAAAGAAGCACCTGTGATGCATGGCGGAGGCATGATCTGACTGTAAATACTCGCTAACTGCCTCTATACTGTGCTGACAGTAGATGTCAATCAACCCAGCCAAGGCCAGTAAAGTAACCCTGTTGTGAGTTCAGTTTGACATAAAGCCTATAAGATTGTTTAAAGTTAATTTCCACCATGGCGCACTGTCACAATATGAAGGTTTTGCAGTTGTTTGTGCACATCTTTGGAAGGCCTACATCAATTTGTGTGCTGTCCATCAAAGGTTTTCTCTTCTAAGGGAGGTGTGATATTGCTGTAGCATAGATTCTTATTTGATTTTGTGGCTTACCTTGTTAAACTCTCTCTAAATAAATCTCAGATATAAATTAAGTCAGTCATGGCGACAAAATAAGCTGTGAAAGAGGTATTTAGATCATCTTCTTAAAGGGACTATTGGATTTTGCTATTGCGTAGCCGGTGTTAGCATTAGCAGCTGATTTGTTTGGCATTGAACATTATATCTTCACTCACCAAGCGCTGGCTGGAAAGCAATATCAATGTTGTTGTCTCTGTCTCTTTCATTTATCATGTCCTTTTTTTTCAACTTCTACTGAAGTTAGCATGCTAACTAGCTAGCCTGGGTCTGACTGTTTGTCAGTTTCCGACAGCAGAATGTTTGTCAAGTTGAACCAAAGAGAAGATAGATTGGTAACCAAGTTGTATAACCGTCAAATACTGTAGGGTTGTCACGAGAACCGATATTTTGGTACCAAGTCGATGCCGACATGCAATAAATATGTCTGTACCTGCTTTTTTTCCGGATTTATACAACTTTGCCCTCGGCGCGCCGTCTTTCACACGTCTTTCTCCGGTCAGTTGTCGTATAACATGACGCTCTGACAGTGGTGAGGCATTTGAACCATAATCCATCGATGGTTTGGACCAGAGAAAAAATGCATGTGTGTAAATGCGAAACATACGAGCTGAAAAATTAAACAGTGTATAATTTGTGAAAACAGCCAAAAAGTAAATGAATGAGAACAACAATTCTCTTGTTGAACTAGCCTACTTAGTATAAAAGTAATGACTATTACTTTGTGTTGAGCCATATTTACCATTTTAACTTCTTACTTCATGTTTCTGCCAGCTCTTTAAATTCTGTGCAGTGTGAGAAGTTGTTGAAGCACAGTGGAGCTTAAATACAAACATTTTTGATGTGGAACTGTTTTTTTTTTGTTTTTTTTAATAAAGTGGTCTAATGAATTTAGAAGCACATAGGCTCTGTTTTTGTTTAGTTTTCTTGTTTTTATCGTGGTATCGAATATGTATAGAGAATCATGGAAATTTACTGGTATTGTTATCAACTACTGAAATTCTAGTATCGTGATAAGCCTCAAAAATATAGTTTTAGTAAAAACAGTAAACAGTACAGTATTAAATGGAAACAGTAACGCAAGTACTTGAAAACTTCTGTCAATGACCAACTATAGGCCTAACATCTGTCAGTCATCAGAGATACTTTTTCTCCACGTTGTCGGTAGAAAATTCAGCCCCGTTTCTTTTTTATTTCAGTCGCAGCTTGCATTTAGTGAACTGATGCACCTGATATGGTTCATTATGATTGTCATTTCCACTTCTGCTCCTACTGGTGCCGCTGCAGCCATTTTGCTGCCGGTAACGGCGCTATATGGAGTAATTAGCGTGAGTGTGTCGCGGTGGGTTTACGGGACGCAGCGTTGTCGCCTCCATTACGGCTGACATTCATCGCTCATCAGTCCACTCACAGATGATGATGATCAACATACGGCGCATCATCGCCACTAATGAGATGCGCTTTGCTGATGAAAGCCATTCGTCGAAATTCAAGCGTAAAAAATAGATGCTGAGAGGAAGAAGACAGAGAGACAGGAGGGGGAAAAAAACATACACAGGAAGGCGCATTCGGACAGCGCTCATCTTTCAATCTAATGGTGTTAACTAAGATTCATTAACCACCAGCCATCTTTGTCCTGCAGGAATCTTGGAAGTGTGCGTTGTGTGTTTGTCTGCTCTCTGTTTCTCTTCCACATACACTCTGTCTTGTGGCATGTGGTCATATGTGTATGAGTGTACTATTTGTATGAGTGGCCATGGAAATCAGTACCAAAATAATCTGTTTCAAAGGGAAGGTTCACTTCATGCCATTCCCCATACTAGAAACAAATTCACAAATGACTTGCTCCTGGAAATTTGGCCATGTGTGTGAGTGTGTGTCTGTGTATGTTGTTGTGGGTGTGTGTGGGTGTTGTCTGTGCAGACGGGGTGCTCATCATCTCCTGGAAGGATTGATATGAACATTCTGTCACTCACGGGCAGCACAGATGGCTAATTTCCGGAAAAGAGCAGATTTGAGCCAGGTTTTAAAGAGAAAAAAAAATAGAAATGGCACTTTTTCAAAGTGCGTGTGTTTGAGAGAGGGAGAGTCAGCGTATGTGTGTGTGTGTGTGTGTGTATGTGTGTGTGAGGGAGTGTGAGTGCCTATAATGTAGCGGGGGTTCAGTCAGGCTTGACCACTGACAGATAAAAGCTTTGTGTTGTTGAGCTGCCAGCCCAACATGGCTGCCTGTCAGAGTGTGAGTGAGCAGTGTGTGTATGTGTCTGTCTCTGTCAGGGAGTGTGTGTATGCAGTGAAACCTCCAATGTGATCTAGGCTCCCACAGCTGTGGAGCTCTTCCAAAGTGCTAACATTTAGACAAACAAACCCTGCTCCACATCTATCGAATGAGAGAAAAAAAAAAGGAAGAAAAAAAAAATCAGGGAGAAAGAAATCCAGATAACGTCACTTCAATACCCATTTAACAGTCGCTCCCCTCGCCACCAAACATTGGCTAATGCTTTGTAGAAGGATAAGGGAGAGGTTGTGACAGGATTATAGCGCTGTTTACTGTAAATAACCAATTTAATGACCGCTGGCAAGCTTCAGGCTACAGGCCAGAGGCTCAGAGAGAGACACAGAAATACAAATGTGAGTCATCTGGTTCACTCCCCATTAGGCGAATTTAGCAGAGGTACTTTGCAGCCACACTCATGTGATGCCATGAAACTTGGCCATGAAATAAAATACTTGAACAAAAGTAGCACATTTACATAAGAAGGACTTCCTCTTTAGTCAAACGCTGAGTGTTTGAGCTGGACTGTGGGTGATCTGGTGCTGCCATAACCTCAAGAGAAGCAGGCTGTGCCAGAGCACATTTGACCATATACTGAAGTTACGGTGCATGTGTGTGTGTGGGCGCACAGTTCATTTTGGATACTCACAGAGATGGGTATAGTGCATGATGGTAATGAGGTTGTTTTTTTTTAAACAGGCATATGCACATCAAACCCATCATGGGCTGTGTTGTAATTTTATGCACATTTCTTATGTGTACAAACATTTACCCTTTAAACGGGTGCTTGTCTGGAACACATGTAGGCGTATGCCCCTCTGTGTGCTGTGTGTGAAAGTGTGTAGATTTGTGCATTCACCCAGACACCATTGCATCCTTGTCTTAAATAGATGGACATGTTTATGTTTTGTGTGTACGTGTGTGTGTTTGGTATGCAGTGCATAGGCGCATATCTGTGTGTTCATCTGTGCTAAGCGGATGAGGGACCCGGCGAGCGACGCTAAAACATCTCGCTTCTTGTCCTTGCCCTTGTCAACATGGCGCCGTCCGTTATCCCTCACCTAGCAGACAAAGACACTTCTTACAGGAGGGATCATCAGTCGCCTTTGCAACTCTGCAGATTCACTCCATAAATCCTAATTATACCCCTCCCAAGCCCCCTCCTTTTCCCACTCCACAAATAAATGGTCAGAAAGTGTAAAACATCTGCTGTGTGGATCATTGCAGTGGCTGTGAAGGTAAATCATCCTCGTCTGTTTCTATTATAAAGGCAGCAGAGTCAAGGGACTTCAACTCGACTAAATGTGAAGCATCACTTCACTGACTTGTTCCACCATGTCACTTGACTTTTCAGTAACTGAAGTGAGTTGTTGTTGTTGTTGCTATTTTCTGCCTTTTTGACCACTCCAAACGTATTAGGAGCACATAATGAGCCATAATGAGAGCAAGGCAAAACTAAGAGTACTGTATAATGCGCACAATGCTGCAAAAAAAAATCTTCGTTCAATATTTTATGGGGAATTTGATGTTAAACGTAATACATTTTAAATTAAAATCTGCATCTATTACACTGGATCAAGTAATATTTTACTTCAAATAATGAATTATTATTTATTTATGAAACATTTGGCAAAAGCACTTTGAACAGAAAAAAAAGTTAATGATAATAATATGTTTCAGGTTCATAAATGCTGAACCAGGGTTTTCCTAGAATTTGGTGGCGGCCACCACTGCCAAATTTCTTACCACCACCAGCCCACGAGTCAGTGTTTTTTTAGGGGTTTTTACATCCCGATAGCTGAGCATATTACTGTCAGATACCACCCCCCCCCCCCTCTATTAAATATGAAAGGAGGCTCCCAAATCCTTGAGTTTGGGAGTTCAGGTACCACCACCACCTGATTTTAATCCAGAAAAAACACTATGAGGAAGCAGATTAGATGATGCCATACAGTTGAAAATTGCTAGTAGGCAAACATATGTCATGTATAATGTGCATTGGGTAAATGTTCATAATGGTGAGGCCATGGTACATGCATGCATTTCTTGAACAATTCAGATTAATGTAACCCATTCAATCCTCCCATTATTAGTTGCCCTGTGGCCTTTTCTTGTAAACATACAAAAATTAAGTTTACATTCGATGTTCCTCGCCAGACTCATGTGCATGCCAGAGGTGTAACATCTTGAATGCATTTTCTCTCATAAAATATTTGGAAAAAATATATATTTTTAATATTCTGTAAATTGTCCAGCAGCCTTCCTTACATTTGTTGGAACACCATCACTCTTCTGTGTGGATTAGTACAACTATAAATCAATCAAGAGAACAGAGCTATTTGTGAGTTTTCCTATTGTTACATGGTTAACATCAGCATTTGCAACATACCAGTCTATAAGAAACAGCACAAGTTCAACAGCAAACATCTTTCCTTTACCCACCGAGGGCTGACTCCTGAAGTGGAAAATAAACCCTTGTTTTTTTTGTTTCGATCACATCTTTTCCTCTACTGAAGCTGTTTTAATATCCAGCTATAGGCCTGGCCCATCCTGTCAATTTTTGTGAGTGTGACTATAGCCTCTTTTCTGCTCTGAAGATGTAGAGCTGCTCATTTCCGAATTTATGCATGTAATTGCAGCCCACAGTATGTTTTTGGCTTATGTGTTGTGTATTTTCTTACCTTTCATATATGACCAGACAGATTGCGTCGCGGGCAGGGAGTGTTGCCAAATGAGGATGACAGCAAAGCAGCACTGAATGCTTCCTGACCAGACAGTGAGGGAGGACCGAAGCTGCAGAAGCTGCAGAAGATGCACTGCTGCGCTGTTCAACATAAAATAATTATAATCTTCAATGCCGAGCAGGTTGGTATTGTAAGCCATTTATGTATACAAAGTCAATGCCAACTCTTAAAGCAACAAAGGTAGATACATCTACCTGCTATATGTCTTTACAGCAGTGAGAGGTTGCTTTACAGCACACAACAGGAAGACTGCTGCTTTCCAGTGCAAACAGAGATGATGTTTTTTTTTTTTTGACTCTCTGATAACAACAGATGGTGGAGGGAGCGAAAGGCTGATGGGAAAATATTTCCACAACATATTTGTCCTCTTCATCAACTCCAAAAATTCACTGGAGGGAACAAGACACAACGTGGCCCTTAAAAAATGTGGATTTAAATTGAAAAATGCTGCCACGAGCAAGAGGCTATACCATTCACTCCATTCAAACCCACAAAATGTAAGACCTTTAACTTCTACAACTACAGTAATTTATTTTCATTCAATATTAAACAAGTGTACTTGTGCGGCCCTGTTGGTATTGACAGTGCATTGTTGTTTACTTGTGTAAAAAAACAGATGGCCTTAACATATTTGATGTTGGGGGGAGGGGAGGGTGGCAGCGGGTTCATGCTAGTTTAGTTTTGTGTGTGTTTCTTGTGCAGGCGTCTGGTATTTTATTTGCCCTCGTCCTTTTCTGCCTGTCTCTTCTCCCCTTCTCCCTCTCTCTCTCGGCTCTCCTCAGCCTCCAGCCAGCCTCGCTGCAGACAGGAGGTCAGGCCATGCCACTCCGCTCTGCCTGCTGTGAGCGCTGGGTCACCGAGCCAGATAACACCACCAACTGTTCAATATTTGAAGAAATCAAGCATTCTGTTTGTTTGAAATTTCACTATTTGTTTGCATTTTTTTTCCCACCTCCCCTGGCAAATCTTGCACTTTATGCAAAACAGGGGAGCAGTTCAAGGGTGAAAAGTAACAAATTAAGGTTTTGTGAATCCTGTAAAGCAGTAGCTCTTTTGTATCGCTGTACTTAAAAAGTAAGAAAAATGTTTTGCAAAATTTCAAAACCCATCCCTTGTTTTTGCACATGTCAGAGGTTGCATTAAAGTGGTTATATATCTCCTAAACCAAGCCTCAAACTTGCAGTCCTCTTGTGTACTTACATTGAAATAGTATCTGCAGTTTTGAAAACCATAGCAGTAGAGTTTTACAGTGGATTTTAAATGTGTCTTTGAAATTCAGAGCAGTATGAGAATCAGTTATATGCAATGTTGCTTTCACTCAAGAAAGACATTGTGGCACATCTCTGTCGCCATTCATCATGTGAATCAATTCAATATTCAAAGCCGCAATGTATCCACACATCAGCAACTCAACATGCAGATGCAGACCAATAGGAACGCACGCTCCACCACAGTGAGTGTGCTCCAAATTAAAGCTTTTACTCAACTCGTGCCAATGTGAATGTTTGCATTTCCTCTTTGGTCACCAGTGACAGAAAAACCAATGGTAAACCAGTGTTGTGAAAAAAAAAAAAAAATGCTGTTTTAAATGGGAGCTCTCTCTCACGCTCCCCATTTCCACCACGATAAAAAAAAAAAAGATGGTTTACAGTCAGGTCAAGCACAAGATTTCACACTCTAATTTGATCTGAAATTATTTGGCTACATACACTATTCACAGCCAAGGAAAGGAACACCCACACAGGTTTCCCAATAAAAGGGCGGCAGACATGTCATTCCAACAACATAACCCAGAAGTTGTACGTATGCAGACACAGCCTATACAAATACGTGCCAACCTGCCAGCATGTGGCAACACATACAGAGAAGTGATGGCTCGTCTTCTACAGGCTAATGATGTTATCAACATTTCCATCTCCTTCATTCATTTACTGCCAAAAAGTCAACCGGATTTCTTAGGAACTGTACCAACTGTAATCATAGAGAGCGACCGTGTCCCATTCAGCTTTTCGGCAGAGGTCAGAGTTTCTGATGGAACCCAAAGTAATGAATTAAACCAGCAACAACTTGTCTGTTAGCCATTTGCGGGCAAGAAAAAAACACAACACTGACATTTTACCTCCTAAAACGATATAGTGAACCTTTTACACATTCATCAGATACAGAGAAAGACTTGCTGCATCTGGGGTTGTGTGGCCAGCTAAAATATAAGTCTGACTTCTTCACCCTTTGGGCTTTGATTTTGTCTTAATCAACCTTTGATATATTTAATAAGCTGCTAATTTCTCTACTGTGTTCATCAGTAAGCTGTTTTGATTTGCTACCGTTTGGTGATGAGCACTTAGCAAACACAACAGATGCCTGATGCAAAGACAAAAGAGTATGTTGGAAGCTTTACAGAGACAAAGTGGTGCTTTGAATGAAATGCTAGCATGCTAACATACCCGTAAAGATAATGCATGCATTCAAAGCAGAAAATGCAATGCTTTTTTTGCCCTTGGTTTTGCCTCTCAGGCATCAAAACGCTTTCATACCTCATGAGCTAGCAGATGCTACTGCAGACTGAACCAAAGACTCCTATAATGTCATGTTTTGGTGTAACATTTATATTTACAGATGTTTCATAAATTAAACATCTTTGCTGTAAACCATTATCTTGTATGTTATCAGGTAGCTATAAAAGAAAGAAAAGGTGATAAAGTGCACTGACAATACAGAGGTTAACATGACATATTTTGATATAATAGCATAATTACAAGAGTATAACCACTTCATTCAAATTTTGTGCAATTTATAAACCTAAGCTGTTCGCCAGCATGTTGTGCGTAGTGATTAGTAAATAGTGATGTTTTGGGCATTGAGCAGCGTTAGCTCCTCACTGTCAGATGATCTCACATCATCTTCTACTTCATATGGCAGCCTCTCTCTACAGGTTCTTTCTGCCTGTCTTACTAACACTCTCTTTCCATAATGTCCTCTCCAGACACCAGTACACTTGAGGGGTTTAAGGTAATTACACTCAGGGCTTCATCTTAGCGCTGCTCTCTCACATGTGGAATCATTATCCAGGCTAACAATTACAGCCTGCTCTAGTAATTGATCAGAAAACTGTCTCGGGGAGGTTAAAAGGTATTAAATATCACCACTTTCTTAATTTACTGCGCCTGTCAAATAAAAAAGGAGAAAGAGGGGTGAAAATGAGAGTCTTCAGCCTTTTCCCTCTCTCGGCTTAAATAATGACCCCCAATTAGAGATCTTCTCTGTTACTATGCACTGCTCTAATGCAGGTCTGTTGGCCCTGTGGCTAATTTTTGTGTACACAGGGTCATGAAGATTTTAATTTATCGTCTTGGCATTGTAGATGTGTGTATGTATGTGTGTGTGTGTGCTTGCTTTTTGTGCTTTTGTGCAAGGGTGTATTTGCAGCTGCCTGTGCAGCATGTGTATGTGCAC
The DNA here is from genome assembly GCF_045865225.1 of Trachurus japonicus. Classification (NCBI taxonomy): domain Eukaryota; kingdom Metazoa; phylum Chordata; class Actinopteri; order Carangiformes; family Carangidae; genus Trachurus; species Trachurus japonicus. The sequence goes on along the minus strand of NC_140922.1, from coordinate 23,897,388 downwards.
GCATTTATTTGTGTGTTTTCTCTTATTTTTCCACTTTACTTTCACCAAATCACCAATTCTAATGAGTTGCCACTGGCAATTATTGCCCACTTTAGCGCTGACCCTACAAGATGAGGGGGTCAGAGTGTGCTACTTTGTGCCTTTGTATGCATCAAAATGGGGAGGGGAAATTATCAAAATGTACAAAAACAAACACAAGATGTTCATTGTGGCCTAAGTGGTCCATTACGTGCACAAATCTCTCTTTGTATGCTATTATAGCACCCTCTGTACTTTTATTACAAAAATGACTTGTCTAATGCAAAGCAAGAACATAAAACATATGAGATGCTTTATAGCAATTAGATTATTTTGTGTTTTTTTAAACACTTTCTTTCATTTGTATGATAAAGCTAATTGAGGATTCTCCTTTATACTGACGTCTATATACTGTACGGACACAAACATTTCCTCAATGTTTTTACCATCAAATATATCACTTTCAGTACATAGAAATAAATAAAAGTGAAAGAACACATACTGCATGTAATCACAACAACCAGAACACCTTTGCATGTCTACTTATTCTTCTTTACCTCTTTAAACAACCAGCCAACACATCCTTTACATCTCTCCCTCTCTCCCTCTGCCAGTAAAGACAGCTTACAATGATAGGCAGACAGGGTGAGGCGGAGGGGGTGATGGGAGGAAGACGAGGGAGGAATAGAGGGATAGAGGGTAACAGCAGGGGACAGCAGGGCTAGCAGGGTGAGCGACGCTCGGTGCCTCTCAAATCAGGTCCATTTTTTCATTAGCTCATATCCTTGCCAGGCTTTACAGCTGGCTGATCAGCAATCAGCAGCCGTTTGTTTCAATCAGGCAGCACCTCCACTGTTACAGACAGGGCCAGATTACCAAGAGAGGGAACAAGGGATGGATGAAGAGGGGAGGAGAGTAAGAGGAAAGTGAGGGGGCGAGGGGGAAAGGGAGGCAATCGGAGAGAGAGAGAAAGGGTGGCGGGGTCTTTACCTCAGCATCACGGAGATGAAAGGGGTGAAGCAGGGGACATGCAAATACTGAATTTACAAAACGGAGAGCAAGGTAGCTGCAAATGTAAGGGCTTGAACAACAGGATGAACTGAACTGGAAATGAGAAAATGCTTCCTGTCAATGCAGAGACAGTGGAGGGAGGCTAATTTTATTTTAGAGTTACTTGTGTGCTGGAAAAAGTTAAGGATGAAAAAAGAAAGCTGAATGACTTGCAAAATTCTTTCAACAAGTCTTTTCAGTGAAGTCTTATTTTTTTGTAAAACAGGTAAAAAGAATCTGTCAGCGGGAAAGACTCTCTTGTTTTACTTTACTTTAAATTTGCATATTTTGTGCCACGTTTCCATGTTTGTGGTTTGTTTATAACAAAAATCCTGTGACAGGTGAAACCTGCATGAGAAATTATATCATCCCTACTGTCCAAATTACCCTCTCATTTGGAGAGAAGTAAGACTTTTGCTTTTAGATATGTGATTAAAAGATTTATTGGGAGTGAGTTTTTTTTTTTTTTGTGAGGGGAAGCGTGAGGAAATAAAGAGAAATGAGAATGATATCTCTCTCATCCCTCATCCAGTCGCCGGCCTCTCAGCCTCTCACTGTTGAAAGGAGGGAGTGAAAAAAGATGAGAATGAGGGATGATTTAAGGGGGAAAGCCAGCACCATGCCCAGGGAGGCCTTGTGCCTACTGAGCGTGCCCAATGAGTGGCGGAGACTGAGGCGTGTTGGATCTATAAGCAAAGTATTTATCCTGCCAGAGACCCTGAGAGATTAGCCTCCGCAATGGTGATTTATACCGACACACAGCCATCCTTTACCTTACACTACAGACATCCCCTCTCTCTCTCCCTCTCTCTCCCTCTCTCCCTTCATTCCCCCTGGATTGTGTCTGTCAGTGGACCCTGATGCCCAGTTAGCCTCCAGCTATGATATTTGATCATAGTAACTACTGACTCTGTCACCTCCATTTCTTTTCTGTTCAGATACATTATATATAAGGCTGCTGAGACTTGGATGTATATATGGTGGAAAGAGCAGGAATCATATGGAGATGGATTAAAACCAGACTGATGAATGGGGCAGCTTCAGCATCTGACGTGGTGGTGGACGCATGCAGGCTTATTTAGCTTCTTGACAAGCCTGGTTGCCTCTCTGTATAAACATGACAGCACAGTGATCAAACATAATATGTGGTTAAACTGATTGATTGATGAATTGAAGTTGTACAAAACAGAGACTAATTTACAGGACAAAAAACTGAACACAAGCAAACTTTGCAATCCCTTTCTTTCTTTCTTTCTTTTTTGACTGAAACATGTTTTAATGCCTGCTCACCCCAGCATTTAAAACGGGAAAACTGAATAGCAAATTTTAACACAGATTATTGACAAGTGAATTTGCGCCATTGAGAAACAGCAAGTTGCCTTTTCATAGCTGACCTTTGAGAGCCAGACAGTCTCAAATGGATGAAGCTATTGTGGCATAGTTTCTTTGTTGTACCACCACTTTAAACCTCTGTTTAGGAAGGGTCTGCTCCACAAAAGAGAAATGGTTCTCAGACAGTTATGAGACAGGAGCCTGTGGTACAAATATGTTTTATTAATAAATTTTGTTAACTTATTGTCTCATTAGCAACCAAACTAATGCAGTTAGCGCTTTAAGTAAGTCTTTATTCAATGTCTTGATGTATAGTGGGGGGAGGGAGGGGGTCCAGGAGGGAGAAAATGACACAAGTAAATAAAAAGTAAGATCAGAGAGCTACCATGACTGACTAGCCAATGTGCTACAGCAGAGCAGAGCCACATGCATGGATAGATTTTGTGTCACTTTGTGGTGTGACAGAGTATTTACACCAGTTTAAAGTATCTTCCAGGCATAAGCAAGGCTAAAACATTCACCCACGATGCACAAAGCGTCACATTGTATTCATGTTAGACATGGTTAACTTTAGCCAGAATTACTATCATTGTTCAGTTATGCTGTAAATATGTAATCAAATAAAAGTTACATCCGTCCAGCTGGGTGATGACTTAGACCATGTGACACATTTTTTTTTATTAGAAAACCAATGTGAGTGATGTGATGCACCATTTTAACTCCTTTGAACATCTACCCAACAAACAACAAAGCTTCATCTGAACTGATTCATAGCCTATTGTCAAGTGTCTGTGTCAATGTTATCAACAGTGCATTACTCTCCTATTGTCACTAACAGCCTGTGGGGATGTGGCCGATCATGTGAGCTTCTGTTTGCCCTCATTGTACCCCCGCCCCCACCCTTTACACCACTGCTGTAATTGGCCGGGCTCAGACAAATACAGTGTGACAGCTAAAAGCAGCAGACAAGTTGGGACATTATGCTAATTATGAGATGTCATTACATCTTTAAAGGAATGGCTGGTGGGCTCAGAGGGAGGAAGGAGGGTGTCAGCAGAAGCCATATCAACACAAGCTCAATCCATTTGATGACCTGCTCCACACCCCCAACCCCCCCTCACTCCTCCCCACTTCCCGCTGTAACATCTCACCCTTGACACCAGCACCCGAAAGGCCTACGAGTGTGTAGTGTGACCCATTTATGCAGACACACTAGTGCGTTGACATATCATATCAAGGCCTAACCTCAACAGGTAATGATGAAGACTGTTACTAATGAAGGCAAGCATGTAATTGACAGCTTCATGGTTTAACATCAGTATGTTATTATACAAATGCAGTCATATCCAAAGCTATGCACAGTCAAACAGCATGTTTCTTTTTTCTTTTCTTTTCTTTTTACCTAGGATTGTGAAGAAGAAAAGACAGCTTGTCCTTTTCTGCTGGGCCATTTTAGTGTTGCTTCACCTAAAAATGCAGGACTCTCTTTGATGACACAATGTAGCATCATTCATGTTGAGGTCACTCAGAAATGAACATTAACTCACATAAGATGGAAATTATAACATCTCTTTGTGGCTGTTTTTTTTTTGCAGTTCAATCCACTATGGGTTAGCCTACATCCCACTTTTCAAAAATGTGTCAATTGTGAATGTTGCGATCTATTTAATGCCATAGACCAGATGCTTTGTAGATACATAAAGTGGAAGTCACTGTGTTCTAACTGGCCATTTAATGTTTTTCTAAAACCGGTTGGTGGCAGACCTGTCACCAGACCTCAGCTAAGGGGGAAATATGAATTTCATAGGGGGTTGGCACACATTAGGCTACAGTAGCCTATATATTTTTGACATTCCCATATGCTACTAGTATTCTTGCACCACTGACATATTTTGACTGAGGTTATAGGCCATAGATGTCCAGATTGGCCAAATGTCTTACTCTGGTAAGTTATGATTATAACATGGAAAGCAACAACAAAACTGCCAACATGCAAGCATTTGCTGATTTGATGATTGGCACCGATCAGGCGCACTTACAAGGTCCTGTAGCCTAAATGACTTGACTGCAGATAGAAAGTAAATACAGTGAACAGGAGACATTGGCACAGCACATTAGATACAGTCTGCAGATGCACGTGAACAATCATTGCATAAAACAAGGCCAGACAGGCCACAACCACAGCAGTCAATGGAACATCCACAGTTTGATCCATAAAGCATTAGACTGAAGATTAAACACACAGCACAAGTGCAAAACAGCATCTCAACAGCACCAATCAACACAGCTAGCAACGTTATATGGACAGAAGCAAACACAGTAGCCTACAACATCAACAACAACAACAACAACAACAGCAAAGCAAGTGATCACTACACCACGGCGGGTGCTGACACACACACAAACACACACACCTTGAACTTACTTGAACGCAGATCTTTCTTGTCCTCTCGGTGGCGTCAGTGAAGCGGAAGGCGCCCTGTTGTAGTTAGCAATGCTAACTGTGTAGCCTAGCTTGTCCGGGCTCCAGCTCTGTCTTCAACATGTCACGGCTCCACTGAAATATCCCATATGAAAGCGAAGTCTGATCAGTTAATCCATTCGCGAGCGTCCTTTTTTCTTCTTTTCTTTTCTTTTTTTTAACTTAAAGCTACGTCCTAAAGTAATAATAACTGTTCGCTACCATCTCTGTTTTTTGCGGCTCCACATTCAAGTTGCCTGGTGACGTAGGTTGACCTCTGACCTCTGACCTTTTCAGTCAAGCCATGAATTTCGCAACCAAAAAAAAAAAACATGCCACAAAAAATAGCCTAGGCTACTACAAATAAATAATTGATGTAGCATTTAAATATCTCAAACTTCATCTGGATGCCGGTGAAGGCAGCACCAGAGTGGGCGGGCCCAGCATACAAATGCCTGCCCACAGCCAGAGTGATAGATATAACATAGGCTATTATATAACATATTAGGCTATATTATGTCTATCGCTCTGCCACAACATCTTTGCAAATGAGAGTGACTGAGGCATCCTGGGTAATTTAGGGGCAGCGCCTGGCATCCCTCCATTGAAAAGTTCAGCCTAACTGGCTTGACAAAAAGTTGGCTACAGGCTATTTGCAGACAAGCCAAAACCTACAGATTCGACCAAATACGTGTAGATGTCCGGGTAAGAAATTTCTGGCCACTGTGTGGGGTCATTGATCATTGTGGGAGGCTAAATGGGCATACCGGTAGATTAATTAATTGTAATTTTTCAAGATAGTGTGAACGGTCGGTTTCAAGGAGGGTGTCAAAATAATTATGAGACATAGTGCTATAAAAGAAACACAAAATAAAACATTCAAATTGATTGTTAGTTAGTCTACGCTCCATCAAAACACAAAAAGCCACTGAATGCAATTTTAAAATGCCGGGCGCTGCCCCTAAATTACCCAGGATGCCTCAGTCATTCTCATTTGCATAGTGATGCCGCTCTGTTCTATAGATAGGTTGATGGCTCTCTCTGTGAGGTCACTGAAAATAACCTGACACAGACACACACACAATTTAAGTAGTCATAGTATGAAATATCAATGGCTTAGTGATGTTTTCTTGTCTAACTAAAGTTATCACACTGTGAGTTTAAGTGTATTTGAATGGTCAAATTAGAGCATAAAGTGGGCTACCATGGGTATTGATAGTGATATTGCAGTGTCACTGAGGCAAATGAGACAATATCTGATATTTTCTCCTGAGGTAACAACAGGTAGTGTGGGTAATCAGAAAAGGTAAAAGCATTCACACACACACACGCACATGCGGACTCACACATTCACACTCAGGCATAGAGCATTCATCTCTCACTAATCTAACCACAGGGATCCCTCACAGTTGTGGCCCCTAATAGCAGGAGCTGTCAATATGGACAAGCTTAGTGAACCCAAGGCCATAACAAGCCAGACCCCCACTACCCACTGCCATACAAATACACACACACACCCTACATCCACACAGTACTCACACAAACTACACAATTTACACACTGCCTGGCTTTGAACACATACATGAACATCATGAGGGTAATTTAGGAATATCAGACAAAAGGCAATAAATTTGTTGACTGTACCCGCCATAATACACCTCAGTCTGGTGCTAATTGAATTTTATCCATTATACTCCACACTCCACAGTGGTATAAGGCATAACATGGCGAAGAATTAACCATTCATTTCCAGCGACATAATATTATATGGATGTTATCGCCATGCCTCTATCAGGGGACTTGTATTGATGAGCTCAGTAAGCTCATCAGGAGTAAAGATCTGAATTTGTAGAGAAAGTGCATGTCTATAAATGTTTTTCTCTGCCCATAATTGAGATTAAATATGAGTTAAATAAAAAAAAAGTCAAAAGAAGAGGAATCATCAAGCCGATAATAGGATTATTGTTTGTTGTTTGTTTGTTATGGATGGCGGATTAAAAAGAAAACCAGGGTTAAATGCAGGAAAGATTAGCACAGGCTGCGCAGTTATCGCCCTGCCGTTTCATAAAATTAGCAAACGCAACAGACTGAGAGCTCATTTGCATGAGGAGATAACGCTGGCATTGTTGTACGAGTGTTGCTGCTAATTAGAGGTTGTGCGAATACTGTTATGATGAATTAAACCCTTCATCATTAACACTGAGAAAACTCACAAATGATTGGACAGAAGGGGGGTAGGGGTGTGGGGGGGTGTAGCTGAAACAGGAGCTTGAAAGAGTATTTACAGGGTGTCAAGTTGACTGACACCCCCTACCCCAAAAAGCGCCAAGGGAGGGGAAGCTTTCCCTTTCGAATATTATCAAAGTCGGTAAAGCCCCAGATTGAAATATTATGGGGTTTAATAAGACTTGGAGGTGTGACCTGCTTCTTTGCGATGGTGTGTGTGTGTGTGCCTTCTGGATGTGGTTAGTGTGTCTATGTGTGTGTGTGCACAAGTGTGCGTGTATGATGTGTATATGCGTTTCTGTACCATACTGTATGTGTGTTTGCTTTATCTAAAGTGGTTAATTAAATAGCAGAGTGGAATTGTCATTTAGTTTTAATTATGTGCCATAAATGAGGAGAGCAGCCGGCTCGCTCTCCCTCTCTCTATGAGCTGGTCCTTCAAAAACATCAGTGAATAAAACCTAATATACGGTTCAGTTCGAAGTTATGCAATCTGATGAGGGTTGGGTGGGTGGGTGGGGGGTTGGTGTTTGGGGGAAGAGAGGAGTGGGGGCGGTGGAGGGGAGGGTAAAAAGGGAGATGGTGCTAATTAAAGTCAGCTCTCTGTCAGTTCTGGTGGATAAACACTTCAAGAAGCTTTGCAGATAGACGAGAGATGCCTTTGTGTCAGGGAAATCTCTCTTACGTGGAAACGTACTCCGCAAAGGGTGACAATCCCCAGGGAGAAAGCGTCTGATAAGGACCTTGTCTCGGTTTTTAAAAAGCCAGAACAGGCCTCATTAAGGACCAAAGTCATATAGATATGCCCTTCGTCTGGTTTCTGTTCTATAGCCAGCAACAAAAAACAATTAAAACACTTGGAGTGAATGTTGCCAACAGATATATGAAGGTTTTGCCAGTGGAAAATATAAATTTGTATACTTTTTTGGGTGATACTTAACCACATGCTGATAACTGTTAATTAACAATGAACTTATAGATGCCTGTAGCAATCTTTTTTTATTACAAATGATGGTCTGAAATCAAATAATGACCTTATAATTGGCCTTTTACTTTACATTTGTTTGGAGCAACATGTTGCAACTACTCAAGAAAATGAAGCAAGGGCTTTTTGTACCTCTGAATCAACACCTGCATGTCTGACCTGTTCAGCACTTTAAATTGGGCTGATGCTGGAGAGGCAGCTGACTAATCAGAGCTGGAGGCAGCTTTCGGAAAAGGGTAGTACAAGCTACTACCAGTGACTCTAGCTACATCTGTAAATGGGATGAATTTGATGCAGTAAGTGTAACTGTATAGCCAGAAACATCAGCATAACTCCTAACAATCACAACCTCGATCGCTAACTTAAGATGACAGTGGTGGGACAGATATGTCACCTGCTACTGATTGATTAGTGTGAAACAAAACAGAATACAGGAATCAGCTAACATGAACATAATGTCTGGATGATTGACTGCAGTAAAACAAAATAGAAATTTGGTTTAATCACCAGGATGGTTTGGTCTAAACAACAGGTAAAGAAAGATGTTGTTTGTAAGAGCAGTAGGAGTGAGAGAAAGAATGGAAGTTATGTGATGTTGTGTTATGGTCGCTTGCAATGGTACGTAGGCTACGTAGCACTGTTGGGTTATGACTTCATGAAGTGTAGCACTCCCTCTCATGCTGCTTAAATGAGCACCTCTTCAAGTGTTACCAAATATGTTAAAAATGTCACAAATGTCCGAACACATACCATCCTGGGTTAATGGCAAAGTAACCCCTTTCATTTTTCCAGCCGCTGATCCTGTCCTTATTTGTCTGCTGTGGTTTGCTGATGTTATTGTGTTACTTCCTGGTCAACAGATCTGCATCTCTGTTCTTGTAGATGTTGGTTGAGTCTTGAAATGAGCGGCTGCTGCGGCTCCGAGGGGCCTCTGTGCCTGCAGGCAAAGATGACCCCGCTGTCCTCCTCCGACTGTCTGCGATGAGGCGGCGATCCTCGCTTCAGGCTACAAACATACAAGGAGGGGTGCTGGAGCGAGGGAGGGAGGGGTGAGCAAGGCGGCATGGGGCAAAGGCTTAATTTGTCTGTTTTGTCACTAAATTTAAAAAGGGAGCTGCTCAGAAGTGTAACATTTTACACTGTGTTTAATCCCACTCTGTCATGGCAAACAAGGGGCTAATGGGGAAAAATGTGGTGAGGGAGTGGAGGGGGTAGGGTGGTTAAGAGGTTTTCCCTTATGTATGGTGAGGCAGTTGACTGCTGGGTAGCATGGATGTTTTCATCCTGTACACAACTCAACACCTGAGTATTACATGCACATTTTACTTGTAACTCAATATGCTACGGATGTGGTACAATAAGCTGCAGGCTTCATATCAGGAAAATCAATGGCTGGTCATGTATGCATCACTATTTTCTAAGGATTAAATTAAATGATCGCTTTCATGAAGACAGCTCTGGGTAAGAAATATTCTCTATCACACCTTAAAACATTTATCACATGATCATTCAAGCACACTGGACACAGGCAAGCTAGTGTAAACAGGAATCACATTTTCTACTCTGTTTCCAAATTTCCAGGAAATCCAGTAAAAGTATCTGTAGCATTAAAATGCAGATTTATTGCAAAACAGACACTAGCAAATAAAACATGGCCAGAAACAATTATAATTCGTTATCCATGCAACTTTCACCTTTTTCGAAGTTTAAGATTTAGCGGAACATCTTCAGCATAAGTTTGAGCGTCAAGATGAGAGGTCAAACCTACGACCTCAGACCTTGGACCAAATCAGAGGGCATGCAGAAACATTGGGGTGGCCAACTGGACACCACACTTTATTTTAATGTCATCATGTAAAATGTGGGACTCTCCTGTTATATGGGACGATCCTGTACTATACAGCACAGGTGACAACCCAAATAAAAAAAAATAAAAAAAACACCTTCTAGGCTTATTCAGTCACTTCCAGCAGGTATTGTAGTGAGCTGTATCACAGGTTAAACAAGGACGAGGTCTTCTGAGGAAATAAAACTGCAGTAATTGCTCTGTAATAGTTTGTTATCATCTGATTACTTTATTCTCCTTTTTATATACTACTGTGACAATGTGCCTCACGTCCTAGTGGCTGTGAAAAGGAGAGATAGCAAACAAAAAGGTATTATGTGAAGGGTTTTTTTTGGAACTACACCACATATCTCTTTGACTGACAGCCAGCAGTATTTTCAAGGCTTTCCTTCCTAGTGAGGCCCGGGCGACAAACTGCACATCACATGCTGGCCAAGATGGCATCCATCGCACAGCCCTGCCACTGATCTCACCGCCATCGGCCGCCAATCAGACTCATCACATAGCTGCCTTCTGCTTGCTGACAGCAGCCAGGGCCAAAAAGTTAACTCTTCCTCCACCAGTGTGGACAAAAAGAAAAAAAAAGAAGAGAATAACTGGCTCTTTCTTTCGTCTCTGTTTCTCTTTGTGTCTGGTCAGATATTATCTGCAGAAAACAGGACTGAACCACAGCAAGCGATCACTCTCTCCAGGATCCACCTCAGCCTTCTCACTGTCACGAGGACAGCGAGGCAGCTGTGTTTTTTCTTTCTCCTTTTTTTTTTTTTTTTCTTTTTTTACAGCTAGACCAGCCTTATCATCTCAGTTTGCATACACAACACTGTGGTAAATTATTGTGTGAATGTGCGTAGTGAACATCTCTAACTTAATTGGGAATATTGAATAGCAGATAATTAGATATTTGATGTGACACGTGGCGTCTAATGGGCTTGATGCAGTGGTCTCATGTTGTTCCCATAGCGAGAAGGATTTTTGATGTGTTGTCAGGCCCCAGTGTAAAAATAACTGAAGTGACAGCAGTGACTTGGTTGTCAGTGTTGTCGAGGCTGGTGCGGATTTTCACAGCCGTGGGTCCTGTGTATGTGTGTGCGTGTATGCCTGTGTGTATGTGTGTTTGTGTTGCATGTGTGTATCTCTGCGCACACTTGTATACGTGTGTATGTGTGTGTCTGTGCACGGCAATGTTGTGGGTGACAGTGCTGATCGCTGTGTGATGACAGCCTATCATTGTCGCTGTGCAAGAGTGAGAGTGGCAGGGGGGCCTTTTTGGCATGTGTTTTCTCCACGCCTTCATCTGTGTCTATGGCACTGCGAGCTTGGCTTAACAAAGGAGAAGCAGGGTGGGGAGGTGGGAGTGGGGTTGGGGAGGTGGGAGGGTGGGTGGGTGGGTATACTGGGTGCCGAATGTCGGAGGCTGGGTGGGGCTAGCTGTGGAGAAAATGTGCTGGTGGCACAGTCACATGGTGTCACCTCCATCTACGGATCAGGAACAGGAAGCAGAATTCACAGACTCCATGGGGCAAAAAGTCACCATGGCAACCGGCTTCAATTTAAACTCTTCTTCTGGTATGTTTGCATATTGCTTCAGTAATAGCACAGCTTACTGATGTTTAACTATCCATCATACTTAAGGTGTTTGAAGGAATAAGTTGCATTACTGCAGGTTAGCCGGGTTCATTTTAGCACAGAGAATCCAGAAAGCAAATCAATCGTATTGAGACCTTCACTGCATATGTTTTGCGCTGGTTAAACCATGTTTCTTGTGGCTAAAATGCCAAGCGCCTGGCATTTTCAACAAGTGCCATGGGGGACCTTCATGTCCTCCTCTAGTCAGAAACTTAATACAGGGAAGGACATTCTTTCTTTTTTCTTTTTTTTTTTTACTTGCCTTTAGTCATTGTTCACTGTGTGTTTTAAGCACCCGGATCACATGAATCTCTGTCTAAACAAAACTCTGGAAGGCAGGTTTGGAAAAGCCTCTTTCTTCTTGGTTTTATTACTGTGCTCCCTTTTTTTGACAAACAAACCAAAAAGGCATAATTTTTCCACTGCAAAAAAAAAAAAAGCCCAGAGAGGATGGCCTTGGCATACTTCTGAACTTCATTTGAAATCATCCATAATAGGCAGACAGTGCACACACATAGTACAGTGCACACACACACACACAATGGGCAGAGTAAAATTATCTTGGTGGCGTGACAAGGAAGTGACAGGCTGTCCATTAAGTCAACACCCAGGGACTGTAGATCCCTACCTTCCCACCACCACCACAGTGATGCATGGCCATTAACAAGGCTGTCTGCCCATCTGTACTCTCTACAGTCACCAAAGCATGTATGCATCTGCAGGCTCTGACCAGTAAATCATTTTCATACTAATAATGAATATAATGTGTTGTAAAAGGATTTTTATGTCTTTACATTTGCTTCTCTCTTACCCCTCATTCTTCTGCTTTCGCTTGTTTTGCTTGTTTTGACTTTTCATTTTTCTGCTCAGTTATTTATACCAGACATACTGTGACAAAACCTGTCATTTACTCTCTTATCAGAGCAGAAGACAAACTTTTTCAGATGCGTCAGAGACAAGCCATGCACTGCATGTTGTAAACTCTGAGGATCGTGAGAAACGTACGCTTCATAAGTGTGGAGGCAGTTAACCTTTAATAAACAGATGGACAACTCCAACTGGCGCTGTGAAATTAACAAGCTCGAAATAACAACGGGACGATTACATGCAAGCTGCCTACAATGGCAGTCTGCTTCATTTTCCATCAATTTAACTTTTTTTTCCTTAAAACTGGGGTTAGAGAATATACAAAATGTATACTCTCTATACAAATACAAATGTCTTCTATTGGGTTAGACTTGATTATCCCACACTAACAGTGTTGAATGTAAAAAGAAAAGGAGCAAAAACTCCAGTCTTAGTTGTTCCGTGTGAATTTAGTAATTCTATCCATAAACTAACGCTCATTTATGGTGAACACACAGCACTGATGCCAAACTGTTATTTATCACTGCAACAAAAAGGCCTCTATTGTTACTCTCCTGTTATCATTGCAGTCCAAGGAACCCTGTCAGCAACCTCTGACTAGAAAAACGTGAACCAGTAATGTTAATGGTGGGTCACAAGGGAGCAGTGATAGAGCTGGGTAAAGCAGGCATACTGCCTCCAAAAAAAGACATTTGCACTTCTTTAAAGAAAGCGAATGAATGTACGATACATGCCCCTTAGGTCTGAATCCTCTGGGAGATGATCAATTTATACAAGTCTTGGAAACAGCATTTAGACTTTAACAGGACACTAAAACTCTCCATTAAAATCTATTAAAAAAGAGCTGTCATTGCAGGTTTTCCAGACTGTTGAAAAAAATCCCTCACACAGTAGTGGAATGATTTCTGCGGCCATACATCTAATTTTAAAATAATATTAATCAGAAAGCGTATTGACCAGTTGTAGTCAAGGGAGAAACCACCATCATCTTGTCTGTCTTCCCCTAAGTTAATGTCTTGTTTTTTGTAATATGGGTCTTTGCACTAAATGGATATTGTAACGGCTTTTGTATTCAGCACAAACAAACTTCTATCTTGCTTGCACTACTTTTACACACACACACACACACACACACACACACACCCACACACACACACACACACACACACACACACACACAAAACCAACAACTGTAGCTTTGTAGTAGATGTCCGGTTTTAGCCTAAACCCGAGAGCTAATTTTCAAAATTCCTTAAACTCTGATGGAACAATGTACCAATTGACAATTTGAATGTCACTACTTTTGAATCATCATTAATCATATATTACTCATAAATATTTCACTGTGAACAGCTGCTTTTCCCAGAGGATGGATACACTTCAAATTAAAAAACTCTTTTGAACTTTGTTGTGTTGTTCTGTCTGACCTAATAAGATTATGATTATTTTGTATGTTTTTAAGTTTTTAAGATTAAACATTCACCGCAGAGCATTCCCCATCATGAATGTTAGACATGCTACATGTTCACTACTTTCTGCATTGGCTGTAAGTAATGTGCTGCAGATCATAATCCCAGAGCCTTGGGGCTGTAGTGCTCAATATACAAAAATGTGTCAATATATGATACTGTAATACTCATGTATGTATTTATAAAGCACATTTATAAACAACAGCGTTGACCAAAGTGCTGTACAACAATAAGCATTAAAAATATAAATGATGATCGATCACTGATCAAGACAGGGAAAAAAACAGTCCTGATTATCTAAATTTGACGATGTTGGATGATATTACATTCACCTATATTGTAGAGTGCTGTGTGTCACATAGATGCTAGATTCTCACTGTGCTCCAGATAAATGTTGATCAGGCTTGTCAGACCATGGCTGTGTGGTTGAGACATAGTTGCGACCTCGTTTGAAGGTCGTGCAGGGAGTGGCGGATCACATCTTTAACAGGGAGACAAGGAGAAACGGGTCCACCCATGAAATGTGTAAAACACAAGTGTTACTGTAATCACACACAACCTGCAACTGACCTATAAGATGTTTGTCCTTTACATTTCTTGATTAACATCATCAAAACCTAACCTAAAGTAATCTAACGATCTAAACTTGGCAACATTTTAAATTAGTTAACCTCAACGGTGATCACGGTTGTTTACATACCTTGTGTTGTCATACTTTGATGGCCAAAAAAAAGAAATTCAGCCATTAGACTCTGGAAAGTGACAGGACATGATGTAAAGATGTAGAACAAGACACAATAACCTCACAGTGGTTCAAGGCCTTCAGAACATAACAACACATTACAATTCTTACAGCACCTCTCATTGTTTCAGTTTTTACCCTTGCCGTTACTCCTAGATCCCCAGATAGCCCTTAGGGTTCATGGCAACACACTGAGCTGAACTGAAATTAATATTTCCCATCAAGCACCAGCATCAGTACAGTAATATCAGTGGACAGGTGACCTACAGGCCTATAGGACCTCTGGATCCTCAGTTCATGCCTGCCCTGGATTGGGCCTGTCCAGAAAAAGGCCCCGAGGGCCCATACTGTACCTCGCAGTCATGTCTAATCTGGTTACCACGGCAACGGCAGGGATTAGGAGTGTGATGAGGGAGGGGCTCCTCTAACGAGACTGGTCATATGCATAATTCATGTAAACGAGCCAGGGAAAAGGGGGGGGCAGGAGTAGTTGATGGTTGATGAGTGCGCCTGGAAGACATCAGAAAATTCACAATTCACAAATAACACTAAAAACGAACCATAACTGAACTGATATAAAAATGTTAATGGATATCTTCTGATTTGTAAAACACAACCACACACACACTTCCCAGATTCTCAGTAGACCTGGACTGAAGACCTTACAACCCAACCAACTGAATAATGTGTTTGTGTCTTCAAAGGACACACACATATTCAATCCCATGTACATGTTCATCCTCAAATGCGTAATTATGCTTCAAAACGGTCATATGTGGTGTCACTGCAGCTGAAGCCTGGAAAACAAGCACATGCAGGGGAATGACAGAGGGTCAGTCCAACACTGTTAGTCATTTTTACTCATGAGCAGATGTCTTAAGGGACAAGATTGTGGCTGTGATGTCACTGTGACTCAACATGCATATCACCAAAGCCTGAATGAGCATGTGTGTGTGTGATTGTGTGTGTGTGTGTGAGAGAGAGAGAGAGTCTGGGTGTCTGCATTAGTGAATCTGAATGCACTTGTTTATGTATATGTTGCTTCTCAGTGGACATGACAAATGTGTCGCCCCTCCAGTGTGCGCTACACCAACATGCCGCCTTCCACCGCCCTTCGAAAGCACACACACACACACACCCTGCCACCTCTTCGCCCTCACCCCCCCACACACACACCCCCACCTGCATAATAACCCCCCTCCCTCTGTCTTCCCTGCCAGAGCGCCCATGTCCAAACCAAACACAACAGATCAACAACTCGGCATGCAGATCGTGTCACGGGATAAATTATGCGCAGCGTGTCAGCTTCATACGTGGGCTCTCGGCTGGCTGTCCGTGACATGTGTCAGGGTGCCCCAGCATTTCCGACGCACGACGCTAATGACGTGACGCCGGGTTAGCCTCCCATACACCCCACCCCACCTTCTCCCCCCCTCCTGCCCTCAACCACCCCAACCCTTTCTACCCCTTCACCCACTCCTCTACAACCCCCACCCATGAGGCGACGATGAGACAGTGTGTCACCTCCAGAAGGGCGGAAGCATAAAAAAGAAAAAGAAAAAGAAATCAGGTTGTATGGGGATAGAGATGGACAACAGTGTCTGGTCCAGTATGAGAATGGTTTGGGGCTTTAAGGAGGTTGAGGGGTGGAATTTTCTAAAATGATAAATTATCACTCGATAGATTTTACATCTGCCCATTTGTATGCTGAAAAACAGTTGGAAAATGAAAAAAAAATCTTTTGATTTGAATACCAATCAGGAATTATCAGATGATAATAATTAATAGCGTAAATAATGGAAGTTCTACCATGACATTTTTTATCAATACATGTTTTTTAGAGGTTTACAGCACTGAAGCAAATGCAAAAGGCCAGTATCAGCACTGTATCAGTCTATATCGGTCCAAACCAGCTACATACGCAATATGACATGGAAGACCTTTTTAGAGAAATTTACCGGTCTCCCCTTCCCCCTCCCCTCAAAGCTCTACCTTCTCTTCCAGCTCAAGATGGTGCATTTTTTATTTAAGCCCCCTTCTTTTTTTTTGTTTTTAGTCTTTGTATGCAAATCCTGTCTGACTTGTCTGAATTATGTGTGTCTGTCCGCGAGCCTCTGTGATTCGGAGTGACTGAGGACTGCACACACGGTGATTGCATCCACTGGGCCTACTCTGAGCCTTGCATAAGTAATTGAGATGTCAGTATGTGTTCTCATATTCCCACAACAAAACTGTAGGAAAACATGCACTGTTGAAGGTCATTTGAATAATTCCTTAATGGAAGGGAGGCCTTGTTTTTCGGGATGCATGAAAAAGCAAATGTCAATGATCAAAATCAAGCAGCATCATATCTCATGGAGGCAGCACTGATTCCTGGAGCACTTCACCCTCTATCTCCCTCTCTTTCTCTCTGAAAAGATAGATAAGGGATAAGTGTCTTTGTGCATATCAAACACAACACAAGCCACTATTTCTCAAGGGTCTTTTTGAAACACAAATTGGTTTTGAGATATTCTCTAAGTTGACCTCTTTGATTTGAAATAGGAAATGACAGGGACATGGTAGTTCTCATATTCAAAAAAAACCCCTGAGAGGTCAATGCCTAAATCATACATATACACACTGGATAATGGGAAATACGTCATTAATCTTTCATATATGAATTATTATTGTGGCTATCGACATGTCCCCAGGTGATCAGGCAAATAGAGATAGATTAGCTGCTACACAGAGAAGGGGTTCAGAGGAAAACATGGAGCAGATACAACGCGTTTGCGTATTTGCGATTAAGAATTCAAATACATATCACATGGAAAGGTGCATAGTTTGTATTGTATGTCTTAATGAAAGTCAAAGACACTAAGAAAAAGATACACAATATAAAAGAAAAAGGGGTGAAAAAAGTGTAAGAAGAGAATGAATAGGTATTGTATCTTGTTTTGTAAAACCACATCCCTCATCCTCCAAGATGGAGGAAACATTTCATCCCCTGTATGCTTTTGTGTTTTGTCCGGGCATGTGATGGATGAAGGGCCTGGCGACACACACCTGCACTTCTCATCCACCGCCACCACATCGTAAGTAAAGGCTTGGCAGACTCAGATGATCTCCTGCATCCGTTAGCCTGCTGCTGTCAAACACCGTCATTCTCCACAGACAACTCTGTCACATCAACACTCCCACCGCAAAATAAACCCACCTTGATGAAAGACTGCTGCGTGTCCATCACAAAAACACAAATACACTGGGGCTGACACTGACGGGAGCGCTGCACTCTGTCACAGTGACATGAGTGTCACACTGCAGCGCCTGGAATAACGTGCTGTAAGTCTAATAAGTATTAAAAGAAAATTAATCTTGTGCAGCGTTTTAGCTTTGTCATTCTTCCTGCTTTAGCTCCTGGCTACCTGTACATCTGATCCTGTGTATTGCAGCAGGGCAGCTGAATAACTGTACTCCTTGATCTCTTATGGTATTTGAAAAAAAAGTTGAGTGAGGGTGGGGGGGGTCAAGTTGTTGATTATTTTATCAGTCGTTCTTTAACGTTCTCACTCCACCACAGAATTGTCATACATGTAAATTCACAAGTTTTGCTCGAGGCACTTTCTAGTAGAAGCCTATGGATAAACTGTGTACAAAATAACATTTAAGCATTTGACAAAATTAACATGATTAGAAATGAAGCATTAAAACTAGTAATTTTTTCAATCTTGTTGATTGATTTAGATACCAAACATGTTTTGCTTTGATAACAACATAAATAATACATTAAAAAGCCTACTTGTTTTGATAACACTGTCTCAAAAAGAAATAGCATAATTTGACGTGTTGCAGTTGGTGTAAGAAGAGTGAACTTAAATTAATGTTTGTAGAGATCTGAGGGCACAAACAGAACCTGCTCTGGTATCATATTGAACCCTGTTTGGTTCATGTGTGGTATGGAAGGAATCATCACAGATGCACAGTTTTACAGTATGAAGCTGAGCAATATAATTGAATCAAGTCCCCAAAGTGACTTAAAGCAACATAAAAATAGACTTAGGCAGGTATCTCCTACAAAACATGAGCACTGATAACTTCTTCCTGAGTGCAATTTCTACAATGAAGCGTTTTATCAGGATCCAAACAGATTTCTGCGACTTTGGTTTCTGATCCAGCACAAAGGCTCTCAGTCGTCGTGGCTTTGTTTGTTGATTCTCTGTCAGACATTGTTTGTTTGTTTTGAGGTATTTCGGAGGGGTATTAAACCATACGTTGGAGTTGTGCGCAAAGTTGTAGGGTTTATAGGCGGCAGATGCTACGCCGGGATCCTCAGCAGGAGCTTTGTCTTTGTTTCGTGGCTGACAATGATCTTTGTGCCGTTATCATATACAAACCAGGAAAAAAAAATTAACACATGAAGAAAAGAGAAGGAAACCACACGTGTGAGTGCGTGTGTTTCCACTGAGCATACATACAATTGAGATAAAAACACACCTTGGATCAGAAGAGGTGAACCTCTGATAAGAGATCAAACATTACGAGCACACTGGGATCAACATGCACTTTCTTAATTTAACTTCACTTGTCTGTGGCTCCTTAGCACAGTGAGAGGCCTTCCTATCATTGTTTCTAGCAGGCAACACAAATATATGTACAGTGCTTGATGTAATGTACAGAATCAGAGTGTAGTGTAGAGTACAAGCTGCCGTGCAAACACCTCTATATCCCTGCTCTATCTAGGCAGAGGCAGACGCAAGTTATGGAGGTTAATACTCCCTCCCCGTGTTCCCACCAGCCCAGGTAATTTTGTTATTCCATTTGTGCCCTCTGTCTACACCCACCCCTGTCTGCTGTACATAATGGTCCCAGCCCTGAGAGGAAGCAGGCATTTACTTATACAAAACCTTGAGGAAATCCCTACCAATCCTCAGGGCTCACGTTCAGCAGCGCCCAAAACACAAAGGCTATGCAAATCTGCCCAGCCTGCGTTTATCTATCCTCGGTTTCCGTTTGCACCACGGGAACCAGTATTGTGCCGTGCGTGGCGATTATCGCATGTAATTTACATAGAATACGCACAGGAAACAGTGCACTGATCTCTAACAAAGCAGGAAAGAGTCTCTATCGGCTCAGCAGCTATCTGACGGCACAGCAAAATTACAGGTTTAGCTGTGGGGTATTAAACCTACAAGGTGTTTTTTATTTCCGGTGTGCAGGGAACACTATCTCCTCCAAATGTTGCTTGTTTATCTGCCTTGTTTGTTTTATAACCCAACTCTAGCAGCCCCTTTTCCGAGGAAGCTGCATCTTCAGCTGGGCTAATCTGCCCTCTGCCTGTGTTTCCTTTGTCACTGAATCCATGTATCAACACAGCGAGGTGCAGCCAGATCGAGGAGGTGTGTAATTGCACAAAGACACTCATGATAATGTAGCTGGGGAGAGTGAGTGTGTGTGACTGACTCAGCCAACACGAGACATGTTGTGAGTGTGAGGAATGGAAGTCATAACACTGCAGCATGGCTTCATCCATACAAAGGCTGGGTCTGTAAGTACTCAATCAGAAACTTGAGACATCAGGGCGAGATGAGAGATCAAATTCCTGATGCAGACGCTCTACCTGCGGGGGCTGCCCGAGGAATAAAATCCCACAAACTTGTTGCTTACCTTTGACTAGGAGGAGGGAGGGTAAGGGGTCATCTTGAGGTCACTTTAGATAATGAATAACATTCAGCTCTTGCTCTGGCTGAGTGCTAAGACAGTGGTACATGAAACGAAACCAGACCGAATATAAGAAAATACACACAAAACAGGAAAAAGCTGCCACCACGGTGCAAGAGAAGCGGCCGGACTCTGATGAGTAAGACGGTGTTTGATTTGTCAAAAAAGGTGCAGAAATTCTCTGTCATGCACTGCAAGCAACTATGCAAACATTTATTTAGAGGAGATGGAAACAAAGTCAATGGAGTGGAAAGGGAAATGGTTTTCTACAGCAGACTGCATCAATTTTGACTGAGCTTATACAATAATGTGCTGGCTATGGAAATCAAAGCCAACAAACTTGTGACACATAGACGAAGTGAAGTGACACTTCTTCCTGCCAGGATTTTCTTTTTCTTTCTTTTTTTTTTTTTTTTTTAAATCTGAACAAACCTGCTCAAATAAGTAGGAATGTTACAGATATGACACTTAATGCACACTTAAAGCCACCAATTAACAAACAGACTCTGAAAAATCAAACATAAGTTATAATTCAGTTTTGATTATAGCCTCCGTGTTAGCAAGTTCTGCCCTTTAATTACAGTAAAGAAATCAATGTCATGTTTAAATACATAGCGCAAAGATGTGCAGTGTATTTTCTTGTTAGCAGTATTAACAGCTGATCAGAGAAAAAGACAGCTTGCTGCATCATGTATCATCTGAATAGCTGTGTTAATTATTGGGTGGTTGAGTGTGGCCGGTCAGGAGGCTATATCAAGCTGAACAGACACCCATCTGATTTTGTTCCAACAGGCAAAAGTACACTGCCATCATTAATATAACACTGATTCTTTCAGAACAGGCCCTCCGAAGGCCAGTCACAAGCCTAGCATGGGTTTCTCACAGTACAATAGGCACCCTTACAGGCTTATCATCTCCGTCATCTTCATCATTATAATAATCATCGGTGGTATGATGTGGCTCAGTCATCAGTTATGAGTATGACACCAGTGACTTTTCTTTTTCTGCAAACATTTTTGCAAACATAAAAGCAGGCCTGTTAGCAAAATATGTTCAAATAGTGAGATTAATGAATTTTAAATCTGACCTCCGCAACGATAAGTGTGACTAAAGAAATAAAGAAAACCTAGGATTTGATATGAATGTGACCGGCTTTAAGTTTTATACACACTGAGTTTGGCGAACCGCCATGACAAATGAACACACAACCACAAATATATGACTGTTAACAACTGCTTTGGGGTTTATTTTACAATTGATAAAGAAATGAAACAAACTAATCGGTGCTAAAAAGTTTTTTTTTTGTTTTTTTTTACAATATTGTCGATAAAACATTGAAATGTATAGTCATTGTGCATCGCTTATTTATTTTCCACACCATTTCATGCATCAAATTGGATGCAAGTATAATTAAAATCATTTCTGTAAACCAAGCCAAAGAAGCTAAATTTGTATTTTCTTTAAAAAAGGACATTTTGTAGCTCTACAGCATATATCTATATACACCATCTGTTTTTATTTCTTTTTTTAATCATTTTTGTATATAAAATGACAATATAAAAGTTAGAGAATGCACACACCTTAAGATACAAAGAATGTTGAGCCGTTTCAAATGGTAAGATATGTCTTATGGAGTACTGACATTTCACTGGTAATCATTTACATGTAACAGACTTTTCTCTTTACAGTTGAATAAAGCGACACAATTTAGAAAGAGAAAGTTGTAACAAACCATACAACTGGAAAATTGCTATAAGGTGATACTTCACAACAAGGAAAAGTTTTTTGAGCAAACTTGCATACTGACGGCCATTCATTTTCACTGATTGACTCGTACCCAAAAGCAGCATTTCAGTTTTTCCAAATGTTCACATGATCTTTTTTCTAGTACACTGACAGATTTATGAGCAGGCCATTCATCATCAAAAACATTGCAGTGACAGGAACCCAAAAAACAAGAGGAGGGAGGGGGGGAAGAAATGATAATTCTTGATCTTTTTAAAAATCAATCTGATTTTGACAAATGCAAGATATTTCAAAACATGTTCTCTTTACAAATTCAAAAAAAATCAGCTGTCTAAGGTGCTACTTCAGTCTTTCAGGGTATTCTTTCATTCTTTTGGTGTATACATTTAATTTTCACCTTCTTCATATCAAGTATTATACAGTTTTCTCTTCCACCAATTCTCTCCACTCACCACTTTTACCATTGAAGCAGTAGTTGTATTTTTGCCATGAAAAGATTAAAATCTTGTGTTTAACCTTGATTCACTAAAATACATGCACAGATCAGACAAATAGCATATAAATATATTACAAAATAAGTGTAAAAAAGCTTGGCAAAACAAAAACAAAATCAACATGAAAAGACATGGTCCAGTCAGGCAGTTATCACAACAAAAAACTATAAGACTGATTTTTTTTCTGGCGGCTCAGTTCGGCCCAGTGCAGTAACTGTGAACAATGTCATTTTAGTGCAATGAAATTCTAGTCAGTTCCACAGCTGTCAGTCTTTACCCTCAGCTCGAGACCCTACTTACACCTTCTCCATCTTGTCTAGCTTCTCCAGTTTCTCCAGAGCAGTGACAAAGACCAGGTGGTCCTCTGGAGACTTGCCGTGGGTCTTGCTGAGGTGCAGTTTGACTGCGTGTTTGCTGACGAATGTCCGATTGCAAAGTCTGCACTGGTACACAGAGCCTGTGTCGTCCTCTTGCGTGGTCAAGGCTGACAGGGGGCTGCCGAATGTCATTTTGTCTGTGATCACCTTTGAGGCAGCCTGCTGCTCCCGTAGGTGCTCAGCTGACAGTTTGGACAGGTCCTTCAAGCTGAAGCCCAGGTGAGACTCCAGGTGGCCGATGTAGGCGGAGGCAGTCCTGAACTGGGAGGCACAGTCACCACAGAGGAACACAGGCTGGCATGAGTCCATGTTCTTGAGAAACTTGGTGCCCCCAGTCCGTCTTAGCTGGTACTTGACATTTGCCAGCCAGTGGGATATGGTGGTCATGGAGAGGCCTGTGAACTTACAGATGTGGACCCTTTCCTGAGGGCCCAGGTCAGTCATGGCGTAGCGGCCCTCTGGAGTCTCCCTCAGGCTGGAGGCAAACTGTGCCTGGAGGATGAGGAGGTGCTGGGGATTCCAGTTGGACTGCCTCCCTTTCCTCTTCTGCACCGGGGAGAGGTCCTCGAGGGCGTCCTCAAACGCGCTGCCGTCGGCATCCGACTTCTCTGAAATGGAGGAGGGAGTTGAGGATTTGGGCGTCAGTCTGCCAGTGAGGTTCTTTACCATATCCGAAATGTCCATCAGAGCGTTCTCTCTCAGCGGAGAGGAGACTGAGTCTGTGAGGGAAATGAGGGGTTTGTTACCATTTACACTGCTGTTGGTCAGGAGGGCACTGCTGCCGTTGTTATTGTTATTGTTGCTGTTAGTGGAGGCTTTATTTTTACTCAGGTCTATGGGCTGGTCGTTGCTTTCGTACAACTGATAGTGGTTGACGGGCTCAGCTGGCTTGCCCTGAGGAGTTGGGTTGAAAGCTGGCTTATCCATCATGCTGTTGCTGATTTTGTAAAGCATAGACAGGGGGTCTGCAGCTGGGCTTACTGGTTTTGAGGCCTTACCCAGGTGTGTGTTCATGATTGACTGAAGTGCGCTCAGAGGGTTGATGAAAGGAATTTCTGGTGAGTGATCAGTGATGATGCCAAGGCTGTTGCCGTTAGTTACAGGGGACTGACAGGCCTCAGAGCCGTTCTTTGAATGGTTGTTGTGGCCATCTACTAGGCTCTCTTTGGGCTCCTTCTTGCAGATGAGCTCTGAATCTACACTGCCTGGGCTGCTACTTCTCACACCCGACAGCTTCGAGAGGTCATTCGGAGATGCTAATTGCTCTCTCTGCTCTCTCAGTGCAGGGGAGGGAGATTTTACTAACGACGGGGGCCGGCATCGTTCCAGGCTCACCATCTTCTCCTCCTTTTCTTTCTTCACAGTGGCAGCTTTCCCTGTCACCTTCTCCACGAGCT
The DNA here is from genome assembly GCF_045865225.1 of Trachurus japonicus. Taxonomy (NCBI): domain Eukaryota; kingdom Metazoa; phylum Chordata; class Actinopteri; order Carangiformes; family Carangidae; genus Trachurus; species Trachurus japonicus. The sequence continues at coordinate 23,873,052 of NC_140922.1, read as the reverse complement.
CCTCCATGGCAGTGACATTGCTCCTGAGGGGGGTAGGGGAGGACGGACTCCGAGGCGAGTGGATGATCGAGTTGGGGTCGCCCATCAGGCCTCGTAGCCCACTGTTAAAGAGGGGCTGCATCTGGACACTCTGGACAGTTGGGGGCAGAACAGTAGTGGAGCTTTTCATGGCACCCTGCAGCTGGTAGGCAGCATGAATGCTAGGGTAGCCGCCCCACGTGGGTGTGCCTGTCTGGGCCTTGCTGATGGCACTGGATACCGTGTTCTCAAGAGATTTAAGAATATCTAAACCCCCTTTGGGTGCCTCCTCAAGATCTTCCTCTCTAAGATATTTATATGATGTGGCATCAGTCTCAGATTTTTCACCTGAGTCGTCTTTCTCCTCTTTAATTTTTTTCTCCACTAACTCACCACCATCAACCTTTTCATCCTCACATCCCTCCCTCTTGTCCTCTGAGCCCGAGGAGAGCGCAGGAGAGACAGGCTGGGACTTAACAATACTGGGGACGGGGAGTCTGGTGGTGGTCGGTGGCAGTGGGATTGACTGGATCTTCTCCTCCACCACTGGATCAAAGACCAGCTGTTTGCCCTTCTTGGAGGCAGAATTTGTGACCTTCAAAAAGTGACCTGTAACCATCATGTGGGCGGTCAGCTGTTGCAGTGTATCATGAGAGCTCCCACACTCCATGCATTTGAGGATCTGGGCTTTACGAGCCTCAAACTGCCATGTGTAGCTGGCACCGTTCTGGTAGCCATAGCGGTTGTTTGGTGTAACATAGGGGTTAGGTATGGATTTTGGGTCTTTGCCAACATCCCCGAGAGATACACCGCCACTACCAGCATGGACAGAGTCTGGGGAGCAAGGGGAGACTATAGCATCTTGGATCGCTCGTTTTTTAGCTGAAGAGGGCAGCAGTTTAGTGGCCAAGGCTGGCACCGGTTCTTTGAGAGGCACTTTCTGGTAATGCTTGGTCTTGATCATGTGAACGCTGAGATCTTGCAGAGACTCGAACGAGTGGCCACAGTACATGCACTTCAGCACCTTCTGGGCGTCCTCTTTCCCCTCCATCTCCATCAGGGAGCGCTTGCGTGGTTTGGACCAGCGCTTCCCCTGATCCTCCTCTTTGTCCTTGTTGTCATCTCGATAATGGCCCGTCTCGTTCATGTGGACCGTCAGACCCACCAGTGTGTCGTAGGCGGCGCTGCAGTCTTTGCAGCGAAACTTGCTTGCACCAGTGAAAACAGAGCCGTACAGCTTGTTGTTCTGCCGGTAGAGCTGCACTGTGCTGAAGAGGCTGGGCTCTGGTAAGAGGTGGTATGGGGTCTGCTGAAGAGTCTTGGCAAGTGCTGCCTGGTGCCAGTCATAGGCTACACCACCACCATTGCTAGCCACAGCACTGCTGCTCCCACCACTGCTGGTAGCGCTATGGTTGCCAGCAGAGCTCACTGCTGTGCCATTAGTATTGCCACTCGCGCTGCCTGTGTGGTTGACAGTGGTGCTGGAGCTCCTGCTATTATGGTGACTGCTAGCCATGTTGACCCCACTGCTCTTGTTTATGGTTGGAGTTGTGGAGGCAGCGGCAGTAGAGGCGGGCTCCGGAGTAGTGAGGGCACTGTTGACACTGCCTGCCGCAGCAGGCTTCGATTTCATGATGTCCATTGTGATGCTGGACCAAGAGGCATCTGAGATGAGGTTTGCATAGACGGCTTTCATCTGCGCCAGGCTATCCTGGAAAGAGAGGCCGTTGTTGGGACGGAAGGGCAAAGCTGCGCCGTCCCTCTCCTGACCATCCGTGGAGGAAGTGCTCTTGAAGTCCGTAAGTCGGTCGCTAGCATCACTGAGTGGAGACCCATATCCGGCATCGGGGTTGGTGCCGTTGCTGAGTGGTGAGTCTCTGTAGCTCGGTGGCTGGCCTCCATCCACATCTTCCTCTTCCTCGTTGCACAGGAACTCATTGTCCTGGCCGTCTAATGAGAGGCCATCATCCTGCAGGTGCTCTTCCTCATCGTGAGGGGCTGCCTTAAGCTCATCCTCGGGCATGTACGCTGGAGCAAAGAGAGAAAGAGGAAGAGAAAGAAGATGAGAAAAATGGGGGAGACAAGAAGAGAGAAAAAGAGGTCAGCTCAGTGAAATTAAAGATTTACAGCACACTAACAGGACCACTGTCAAAATAACATGGAATGAATACTCAATGATAGGAGATGTAAGCTTTTATTCTCATCCAGTGAGTGTGTGTGTGTGTGTGTGTGTGTGTGTGTGTGTGTGTGTGTGTGTGTGTGTGTCTGGATGCATGCATGCATGAGTTTGTGTGTATTTTACACACATGTGGCTCTGAAAGCCAGTGGTGAAAAAAGCCTCCAAGGGAAAAATAAATCACTGAGCTTCTGACAGTTGTCCTTTTCCTTCCCAACTCCCTATTCCTCCACACATGCCTCATGTTCCCCAGGAAATGACTGGCTGTTTGGCCTTGTTAGCCAGCTGCATGCTTACATGTTAGACTCCCCCTTTATCTTTCTTTCTTTCTTTTTTCATTCTTCCCCAAGCTTTATTGCCTCTCACTCATCCAGTCCATGAAGTTCAACTCCTCACATGCTCAGGTTATGTAACTGATCAGGGAAGGAAAGAAACAAAACGCTAATCTGGAGATATCACAGCTTTTCCTAACCCACTCTGATGAGCGGAAGGTAATTTTCATTTGAGTTAATACGCAGGAACTGGTAAAAAACAATGATACTTGGATTGAGAATACCACAGTGATTGTTGAGGGAGGGAGTCTTGGGCAGACAGTTATGCATTTGCAAACCTGCTACCGCTCTGTGATCCAAAATGGCATACACAATGCTTAACCAGAAGACAGAAGAAAGCGAACACATGATCAAAGATCGAGGTGTGGGGAGAGGCAACCAGAGAAGGCTGAGATGTAACAGGTTTACTAGTAAAATATATAAAAGGTATATAAGATAGAAGGCTAGATCATGTGTGTATGTGTGTGTGTGTGTGTGTGTGTGTGTGTGTGTGTGTGGGGATGCTAGGGAGGACACAGCAAGCATCAGTAAATGGGAGAGACAAGAGGTTGTTAGGGGGAGAACAAGTGAATGAAAAGAAAATGTGAGGGAGAGAGAAAAAGTGAGCAGGAGGTGGTGGGTTTGGTGGGCGGGGGAGAGGGGCTGTAAGAGAAAAGGGAGAAAGGCGAGGGAGAGGGAGTGAGAGAGAGAGGGAGACAGGGAGACAGGAAAGACGGCCCCCTAGCTTCTTCCTTTATCTCCTTCCTGCATGGTGAGATGTGTGTCCTAGATGCCAGTATCAGTCTCTCCTGATGAAACAGATGTGCTGTCAGCTTCAAACGGCACGCTAACCTGTCATATCATAATCTAAGTGGACATAATACCTGATATATATACACTGGCACCATTTACTGCTGCCTGAGAGGAGATGGGTGGAGGAGGTGGGGGAGGTGAGCAGCTGCACCACGGACTGTGACTGTGTGATGATGTGCATGCGTGTGCCTCAGTAAGTGCCTGCTTGCGAATGCGTGTTTGCTCGCGTGCCCACCTTACCCTGAGCCTATGTGTGTACTTTACGCACTCTGCTCAGCTCATACATGTTTGCTCTTACAGTGCAAAGCTGAACCCACCGACCATAATATTGCCTATAAGTCTGAGTTCGCTGTGTGCTACTGATACACCCTTCTCCAAATGAGCAACATACTCCCCTAACGCCTGACAGGATTTCAGTGAAATGAGAGCACTACAGGAGAACCTGGCTGCGCTTCAATCCCACTGACAGACTGAGACCGAGACAGTTTCTAAAACTCCTGAAAATCCCTAACACAGCAGATTAGCATTATGTGCTGTACTCTCTACAACACATCTGCAGAGTGTCTTCTGTTACAGTGCCTTCCCCTTCGCTAACCCGCTTCCAGAACAGGAGGCTATCAATACATATCAGCCATTTAATATACAAAGCATCCTGTAGACCGGCTATCCATTTTTCACAAGCCCACACGAACAGTGCAAACATACAGTAGGAATTACCTATGTGAGTCACTCATACAGGCTGCAGCCAAAAAATAGCTAAACCCCAATAGTTGGCAGTGCTTAATACACACACACACACATACACACACACACACACACACACACACACACACACACACACACAGACAGCAGGAATGAGAAGCACCAGATCAGAAATATCCCTGGGTGAGTGACAAAACACAGACTGCAGCAGGGAGGGGCTTCCAACGATGAGCAGGTCGCCAGGGAACCCTTTGACGATCCCTGTCAATCAATGCCTGTCCTGCCATGTTGTCATGGAAACAACAAAGAGGGAGATATCAAAAGCACACAGACAAAAGACTGGCAGAGACAGACATCTGTAAAAATCACAGGCAGCAAGTGGACGGTTTCGCAAGCCATAACTGTACAGTATTAATAATGAAATGTGGCTAACATTAGTCGGAAATAAATGAGCTCTCCATCTGTTTTGAGAGGCTGCATCTATTCTGACAGGATGCTAAAATCTGGAGCACCAGAAAGGGAAAATATTAAGAGCTGCATATCAACACTATCTGTTTAATCACTGCAAACTTGAAGATGTGTGATTCTGACTGGCGACCAGATTAAGCTCCCTCTCTCGCCCCGGACGCACATATGCAGAGCAACACCAGCAGCAAGGGGAAGGCTCAGGAAGGGGTAGGGCTGGCGTGCCGTCCCTGGCGGTTTGGTTTGCCGAGTGGGTGATGGCTGTGAGCAGGGCCATCTGCACGGGCGCCAAAGCGCCTGTCACTTTTGCTCGGGGACGTGCCGCCATCAAGGAGACAGGCGGCAGCGGCCAGGATAGCACTGCAGACTCACTGTCAGAAGCAGCAGCGATCAAGCCCCGCACCAGCCACGCCAGATCACCGACTACACACAGCAAGGACGCAAGGAGTTGCATCCCAGTCAGTGTACGGCTGATCTCCCAATACCTGCACATATGGCTGATACTCCATTAATATAAAACAGGAAATATAAAACACGTGGAGTACTAAAAAGGGGTTTGTAGCAGCCCTTTGAATGTTATCAAGGGCCTTTTCAAAAATTCACAACGCAAATTGAATTACCACACACCTATGGTGCTATAAAGCAGGTGCTATCAAAGGTTTACGTGACTTTAAGAAAAGCCAAACCTGTGTATGTGTTTTGTTGTTATCTATTTCATGTATTATCAACGTCAAATATTCCTGATTAAATGAGTTCCTGGACGATGACTAAAATAAAGTACCAACGAAGAAGCACCCTTGCCTCATATATGTACCTAATGTATAAAGATGAAAGAACGGCAGGTTTTGCATTTGCACTCTGTGATCAGGCTTGCACATTTTAACTCGGGTTCTCTGAGACCACACCAGAGCAGAGTGTGTGCAGTCCTGTTGTGCCGAACAGACAGGCAGTTTGATATGATATTTTTCTGATGAAAAGACTGTGGTGAACGCCCAGTATCCTGCCTCAGCACAACACTGGGCCTCACGACGGGACAACATGATTGACCTAAGTACAGATCATCTCTAAAACATTCTCACTCACACTCGGCTTGACGCTGTGTGTGAGTTGATTTTTGTAAATGAGACCAAATGAAATACAACCAGTGGACACGTCAGTGTTTTGGCATGGAGTGAAGCAGAAACATATCACTCCTTTTCAAAACTTTGCTATCTTTCTTTGCCCTACCCATTTTTTTTTGCCTTCTCCCTTTTCTTTGCTGAGAGTCTGCTGGTTGTTAAATCAATAAAACTCTCTGTCAGGCTCACGGAGCCTCACCATTTGGCCGCTGTCAAAGCCAAACAAACCAGATAAGAAAGGCAGAAAGGCGATGAAATGAGAGAGAGAGGAAAAAGAAGGGGATGAAACCAGTCAGCCTCCCCTCACCAACACCTCCACCACCAGCCCCGTTTCTCCAACACCCCTCCCTCTATTTATTTACACACATTTCTTTATTTATTTGATGTGAGTTTGGGAAGAGGGGGCAATCACGGCAGTCATTTGCGGCACTAATGTCCAATCACAGGCCCCTTCACTCATGTGATTTAGGCAGTGCAGGAGTGGGTTCACGGCAGAGAATGGTGGTGGGGGGGGCAGAGGCCGTTTAGGCCGGCCCCTAATAGGAAACTGGCAGTCTTATTCCTTCCCCAGATTCTGTTTGTCACCCTGCTCTCCATTACGTGCCTCTCAACCCTGATGGCTTTGGACAGGAGCTGATCAAAAAGCCATCGCTTGACCTACACGCTGTGGCAGAACGAGACTCGCGCCCTACACAGGGAGAGGGGGAGAGAGGGAGATGAGATAGAAGAGGAGGGGGAGGAGGGTTGGAGGGGGGTATGTCAGTGAACGTGTAGAGAGGAGACAGAGTGCGGCGGTGAAGAGGGAGGATGGAGGAGGGGGGAGGAGGAGGTGGGGGTGATAGCTCTCGGACCGGGACAAGAGGGCTGTAAATAAAATGACATTATTATTTCCTCTGTCCCGTCATGTAGAAAAGCCAATTATGGTAATGCTGCTGCCGGCGTGTCAGAGGGAATGCTGGGATGTGCTTCCCGTGAAGCGGCTAACATGAGAGCAATGCCCTGATCAGGAACACAGGCCTCAGTTTGACAAGAGACTGTACAGATAGGGAGAAGAAGAGGGAGGGGAGGAGAAACAAGAGGGAGAAAGAGATATGAAGCTAACAACAAAGCTGTATATGGGCCTTTTTTTCTTAACGGATAAATATTAAGCTATCTGCAGGGGAAGAGATTTTTCAAAAACTCAACCCATTACAGCTGACAAAACAAGGTTTTGGGTTCCAGGGTCTGACAGGGAGGAAGTTTGTTTTCACCAGTTACTTGATATTATCCTGATCGTATTTCATTCTCACTGCTATATAGTCGTGTATTTAAAACATTTAAGTATTAGAAATCACTTTTCTTTTTGCTATTTAATGAAAAATCTACAAAAATCCATAAGTAGGTGTGTTGCGCATGAATCTAATGAAGTGCACCTCCCTGATATGAAAATGATTGAGAAGCCAAAGAGAAGCTATCAACCTGAAAAGTTCAGGAGTTCATGAATTATACTCTGTCACACCTCAAAATTTGACGAGATGAATTATGCAAAGACGGCGGTGAAAGAGCCGGATATTGAGGGTGAAGGCGATCATTTACTTTAGAAGCTAATTCGTTCTCATCTCATCTCAGGCTTCTCCCGGTATTCCGTTCTTAAAATTCCTCCTGCGCTTGATAGGGGGGCTCTCCTTAAAATAATTCCTCAGCTACCTTTCTCCTTTCACTCCCCTCCATCACCCCCTCTTTCTTTTTTTCTCTCACTCCTCCTCCACCTCCTCCTCTCTCCAGCCCTGCTCACATGCCCACATGGGCCCCTCCCAAGCGGAATAATGGGAGCATATGGCCTAGGCAGCACCTACAGGGCCTTAAATAACTGCTGCAGCATTCCAGCTCGCTGTACCAATTTATCTCTCACCCCCCTCTCCTCCCCATTTCAAAACACTTCTAGCCTGAGTTGAGCTCAGCAGACAGCGGCGGATGGGACATGTTGTTCTTCAGACACATAGCTACATAATGGACTGACGTAGAAACTGGTGTGAATGTGAATAAGTGCTGTGCAAACAGGATTAGTGTTGAAATTCTGTATTATTGGCAGATATTCAGTGAGTCAACCAGCAGCCTTCCTGGTGATCGTTGGCGCTGGTGGCTCCGTGCAAACACTTTAAGTCAAGCTGAATTATAGTAGGCCAGTAGCATTATGTAAAGTCACCGTGCAGATCTTCTAGCAGAGCACTTTGTTAGTGTGTTTTGTTTTGCTAGCAGCAGGGCATGAGAACAGCAATGCTGGATTATCTGTCAGTCTGTCCCTCTAACTCCTCGTCTTCCCTTACCAAACCGGTTCAGGTTCAGTGTGTATGTCAGTTTATGCTGTTTTAGCATCATTTTGGAGAAAAAAAAACAAACTTATCACCTTCTTGCACTTACTACAAGTTACTAGCATCAGCTAAAAGTCTAAATGTGCACACTATAGATTGATGTGGGAGATTCGTCTGACTAGATTATTGTTCTGTAAAGCAAAGTGGGGTCAGAGGTCAGACAGGTAGGCATTGCTAAGCTGGAACAGGTCATGCTCTCGTGTAAATATGTCAATATGTCCCACAGACATCCTTCTGTCTGACCTCTAGAGACTGATACATGGATTGATGGGATGTGTATACGTGTATATGATCGTGCATGGGCAAGTGTAAGATCCAAGGGGCAGTTGGCCAGGTTTGAATTTGTGTGTGTGCGTGTGTGTGTGTTGTACGTGCATGTATAAGTGAGAGTGAGTGCGAAAGGTGCTGCTGTTTTATTTATAGAGCAAGCGCTTTTTATACCCAACTCAAAGATCAGTTCAGAGAAGCAGCTTGTGGGCCACAGCCAAGATCACTCTCCATTACTGTGCATGCACAAAACCTAAACACACGCACACACACACACTTACAAACACACACACGCCCCCTCTCTCTCTCTCTCTCTCTCTCTCTCTCTCCCACTTATATGCAAGCTAGAGCTGTAAGCACTATCGTCTCTGCTTTTTACACATGCATGCAGTAACAACACAGGGAGACATTTACAGTAAAACCAGCCGTGTGTTAGTTGATGAAGGGGTGGAAGGTGTAGGGGATGGGAAGGGGTGGGTGGGGAGGGGGGTGAACCCACACTGACTGACTGAGTGTTCTTCATGGAGTACAGCAGGCTTTAACATGCTGGGGGATCAATACGGTGAACCAGCGCCAATCGATTGCAATTCATCTGGCTTTTTTTTTTTTTTTTTAAATTTCATTCTCACCCACTCACACTGCGCACTGAGCTGCTGCTGCTGTCCTGCGAGGCAATACATAAATAAACATACACACATATGCATACACATGAACACATAAACACAATAACATGCACAAGCACACACACACACCTGAATGGCTGAAACGATTGCACCCTCCATGCAAACGCGGGTTCAATAAACCCGTATGGAATTTATTTATTTTTATTGAGCATATCAGCCCATCCTGGTCTTCTCTGCATAACAAGGCCTGTATAATTAAACCATAAATTTCAGTGCGCTCCTTTAATTACCACAGACAATGTCAGGAGGCAGCAGAGTAAACAAATGGCTTTGAAGTGAGCAAGAAAAAAAAAAGTACTTCAACACAGCAATGGAGAAGCTGTTCATTTTGGTGGGGATGTTGTTGCACTTGAAAAGGATGAAATGTTCAAAAGAGTGTACGTGCATGGGGAGTACAGTATGTTTTTTCTTCCCCCTACCGCCTTTTTCTGCGAATGCTTTTTAGGGATGCAGCTTTGCTGTAGAGTCAAGAGAGGAATAATCAGTCTAAGTGTATCACTGCGAGCATGACGGTGTGCAAATATGTATATTTGGATGAGCATGGCACGCCTGCGACAACTAGACAACTAATAAAGTGTGTTGGGAAGTGTGTGTGTGTGTGTGTGTGTGTGTGTGTGTATGTTTGTGTGTCTAAGCATTTGTTTTTTCTAGAACACACACACACACACACCCACAGTGCAGAAGATGTGCTTGCCTATAATTTATTGGGGTCCTTGTCCCTCTTGACCATGACTGCAGATGTCTACTAAACACTGTCTTACAGTGTATATGTATATGTGAGCTCGAGTCTGTGTGTATTGTGTGTACGCAAATGTGTGTGTGTGTGCTTTAGGTCAATGTCAATACACAGACCTGCTTCCCAGCAGCTTAGCTAATTACACAAGAGCCCTGAAGGCCACTTAGAACAGGTTAGCTAATTAACAAACAGGCTGATTGCAGATTAATTGAGAGGTGTTCCTAATCTTCACCCCTAAATGCAATGACAAATGCTAACGGGTGCTAATTAGGCCGGTATGAAGAGCTGAGAGTGGAGGTTGTATTTACAGTTACCGCGGCTCCTATTGACGTGTGGCTTATATCCAGCTGCCTTTTACAGATCTGCCAACAGGTTAAGTAAATAAAACTTCAGTGAAACTACTGCGATGGAAAAATAGGAGGAGGACAGCTTCATCAGCAGCCTGTTTACACTGTTCACAGTCTTAACAGTCTGGGTATGCATTTTTTCTCCCATATTTCTGGTTTGTCTGTGAATTGTGAATTTCATATATTTTACAATCATTAGCAGTTACTACTAGTGTTATTTAAGTTGTCATAATTCTTTACACAACTTTTCATGTTGCAGATGATTGCATGTATACCATAATTACGATCGTAGTGTCCTCTCATTTTGCCATTAGATCACAGTGGCAGTTAGAAATATTCAGTAATGATAATCACCAGCTCTTTCTTTGAAAACTCCCTCTCATATGTTCACTGAACGAAGTGTTAAGGCTATAATGGTTGCAGTTGACCTTTCAATCCGTGTGCATGTGTTTGTGTGTGTGTGTGTGTGCCTGTGGGGGGTGGGCGCATTCACGTCTGCTAGAACATGAATGCCGTGCTTAGATCATGAAACCTGAAACGGCGTCAACACAATGGGGCTACGGTGGATTACAACGACAAAATGAAGAGAAATAGGCCCCTCAGCAGGGATCTGAACCAGCACCCATCTGTGGAACCATCACCTGCCAATAGAAAGTAGCCCCCCCCCCACCCCCCCTCCCTGCACAGTACACACACCCCTTCACCGCCCCTCACATACACACATACTCAATCTTGCAATTTTCACAGCCACTAAAACTACTCCCCAAGGCCCAACTTCTTCCAACTTCCATCTGCCAGGATAAATTTATCATACAGCTCCCCTGTCTATCACACACACACACACACACACACACACACACACCTGTGCCTTTTAAGCTGTCCGCCCCTTCCAAACACACACCAACTCAAAGTCCGCCTGGCCTCTTTCAACCTCTGACCCCACCCTCACCTAAGCTCCCCCACGCCCCCCCTTCCCCTTAATCCTTTCCTCCATCTATCGACTCTTTTGCTTCATTCTTTCTTCTACAACACCTGCGCTTTTAAATCCCCACATCAGGATGGACCACTTCACCTGAACACACACACACTTTGCCAATAAATACATGCAAGCACCCTCACCCAAATCCCAGGAAACACACACACACACATACACAAGTATGTACAAACACACACAAACAGACACACACTCACATGCACTGTCTCTGACAAGACAACAACCAGCACCAGCTGCTTCCATCTCCTAGCAACGGCCAGCCTGATAGATGACCCAACTATGGATAATTACCGTAAATCACCACAGCTCACACACTCAAGGAGAGAGAGGGGCGAGAGAGTTTGAGAAACACTGAGAAAGACAGAGAGAGAGAGAGACTAGGGACTGAAAGGGATCAGAAATAGAGGGCTGGGACTGGTCATGTGTGCACTAATGCACCTTGATGAGCTCAAATTCATCTGGCTTTTAAAGCACACACACACATACACACACGCACATTGAGTGTGAGCGTACAAATGAATGCTGTCATACATCAATAAAAATACACACACTTATAGCCTACATTTATATACTCGAAATTCATACACTGAAAACGTAAAATAAGTCTGAGTATCCATGAAAACATAAAAATACACATCTGCATATACACATATAAATGTGCTTGCATCTTAGTCGTGCATAAAACACACCCGACTCGCACATACACATTGGCAGTATTGTCGCTGTAACCTGAAACCACAGGCCCCGCCTCCCTACAGAGGCGCTTGTCTGTCACAGATTCACCTCTTTTACACAGAGGCGCCAATCAAAGGCCAGGCGGTGCTGCAGGGTGGGTCTAAATACTACTTTGTCGAGTATGGGAAATGTTGTTCTACTGACAAAAATGTGTGTATTTTTGTAGCTGCTGTTTATGCTGTCTCACAAAATACTATTGATTTTTGGTCCATGTAATAAATCATGAATGTTTAATAATAACCTGCACCTGAAAGTTCCCCGAGGTTATCTTCTGTTTATTTTACTCATATCTAATGACTTTTCCATGATCTTTTAGCTTTCCATTGACTATGATAAAACACATTTACATAAAGCCAACCCGACTGGCATGCCATGTACTCTAAATTTAGCAACATGACAAACTACCTCCAGAAGTTTTAATAATTGCTCTCTGAACAAAGTTTACTCCAAATTATCAACAGATCTTCGATATGCACACGCAGCTGCTCCATTTACTTCCCCTTCATTTTCTGCTCTCCCAGACATGCAATCTGTCCCCCTCTTTCCCTTCTTTCTTCCCTTGCTCTACCTCCCTCTTCCCTCACTCCCCTCCCTGTGCGAGTCCTGGCTGCTGCAGACATTTGATCTGGCTGCCTTGTGATAGATTGACAGGTAATGAGGAGGTTGAAGGGGCGTTGGAGACAGGAGCAGGTGTTCACCACAGTCTTTTTGGCCAGCGCTAAGCTGCCATGTCCTTCACTGCTGCAAAAGCACCACTCCGCTTCCTCCCTCTCCCTCACTCATTCTTTCCCTACTTCTTTCCTCCCTTCTTTCCACCATCCCCCCTTTCTCTTCCTAAGAGTAGAGGACTATGCAATCCATCACGCGGTGACACAGTCGGACATGGACTGTCTTTATATGGGGAAAAACGCATGGGCCGTGGAAATAAATAGAGAAACGAACATCAAGTCCCATGCTGGCAGCAGTAAACTAGGCCTCGGACTGATCAGTCAAACTGTGTCGAGGAGAGGATGAGACTGATTTGGAGCATCCTGTGCAGAGCAGGCCGATAAGGGCTTTTACGATGCTGATACTGGCACCGATATGACTTTTACCACGCTAAAAAAGATTTCACTATTATGTTTTCCCCCTCAAGAAGTAATCTTGTGAGGTTAGAAAAAAGCCTGTGCTGCAGCATTTCAGCTATCATGCAATTCTGAATGTCTCTTGAAAGCCAATCTAATAATATTATTTTAGATTTAGTAGCTCTACAAGCCAGAGAGTGCAGGTTTCACTGCAGGATTTACACACTTGAGGTGGCGAGTAAATCCTCCCACACCTCACTGAGGTGCATTTTCTGGTCAGCCACCTGAAATAAAAAAAAACATTACTAACGCACTCATTTTCACCTGCTGTAGTAAGGCAGAAATTCTGCCTACATCATATCAGAGGTGGACAGCCTTGTTTGGCTCAAATCCAGCAAGAAGCCGATCTCAGGAAACACACAGTGTACAGTGTACTGGTCTGACATTACACCTATCTGAGTCACTCTACACTTTGACCTGTTACAATCCTGCTGACAAAGCGAAGCATCACTGTGCATCATACCTCACAAAGTAAGGAGGAGGAAAGAGCAGAGAGGTGGAGGATGAGTGGGAAGACAGAGCAGGAATCTGAGGGAAAGGAAGAGTATAAGGACAAGCTGAATCAAAGATGGCTGCCACTGAATAGGAGTGTTTTTAAATGTGCAGTAAAAGATTGTCTGCTTTTGCTCAAATAGTTGCTTCGCTAGTTAGTGGGCCTCGTTCTTGCTACAATCCACAAATAAACTGTCGAGCAAACCACAAAACACATCAATCAACAAAAAGCCACAAGGGAAGTTCATTTGCTTCTTTGGGGGGAGAATTTGGTGCAGGAAAGGTCTTTGTTCTGTGACTGAACTTGTCCTTGACCTGTAAATCATGGCAGGTTTAAGCCGAAATGAGCACAGCTTGCTGCAGTTAGGTTGGATCATGTTTCAATCCAAACTAATTTTCAGTGTACTGTGAAACTTCCTCTGTCCAGCTTCTGTGCGACTTGACGAAGCCACGTCTGACGCTTCGAAGCCACCTGAAATTCGGTAAGGGTGGAGTGTGTATTGTTGTCATAGGAGCCAACGGACAGGGACCGTGGGGGGAAAACACAAGGCCTGGGCCTATAAATCCAGCTCTCCAGTTTACTACCCAACATTAAAGGACATGTCACCCTCCTAAATCACAGGGCTGAGAGGAGACAGCAGGGCTAAAACTGGGAGCATTTGCATGTTCCCTCAAACATTCCTGAGAGGTGAACAAACCACTCGACCACCTTCCTCTAGTTATATCAACATCACAGTTCAAACAATTTGAGATTACGCACAACATGACGGATGCCGTCAGCTTGCTGTCATGACCGACCTCTGCAAAGCGAGGGATACATAGGGAAACTTGCAAGTTGCGTTATCTGGGATTTGTTTTTTTTTCTATTTTTTTTTATCAGGATTCTTACAAATTGGACTTAAACACATAAATCCAGCACCTGGTCAGACATCTGACCGACTGTCTTACTTATTCATAGCTACAAAAACAGCTTCACCTGGACAAGTTGTACAGACAGTTTAATTATTCAAAATAACACCAGATAAGAGTGTGTAGAATTAAAGAGGAAGCTACCAAGCTTAAAATTAGCCTTTCCCAATTGTCACCCTACTCAAAGAGAACCTGTTTTCTGAAAAAAAGAGGAGAAAAAAAAACGTCACTGACGCGCAATCACATTCAAACACACTCGCCTGTCAGTTTATAACTCTCCTACTCTCACACACACACACACACACACACACACACAGAATGACACACACGCACAGACCAAACGTCGTCCAATACACAAATAGACACCCACACATACACACTTTTTAAGCCCTCGCCTGGCATCAGCTGTCACACAACCTGTCTCGGAGAACTAAGCAGAGACAGACGCTGTCAACTTAGAGTGCCTCAAATGCCCACATCCAGCCAGGCAGAGGAGAAATCAAGCCTGTCTCCCAGTATAATTTGCACTAATCCTTCATGGGAGATAGTAAAGTCTATGGCATATCTGCCTAATAGCATCAGTCACCGGCAGGTTCTAATCTCATATTTAGACCCATTTCCATCACGGACTGACGACAAAAGCACCAGCACAAAGTGTGATTACCTTCTTATTTTTTACATTTCTGCATGACTTGACTCCTGATAATGATGGTGGTGGTGGTGGAGGTGGGTGCGGGAGATGTGGGGAGCTTTAAAAACACGGGAAGCAAAAACTTTTAGGATCTTTCCTCGGTGGAGGAAGAAGAAAGTCATTTCAGACGGCGACAGAAGACAGGTGGACAGAGAAAAAGTAAAGGAGTGAAGTACGTGGTGAACTGTATCAGGAGAGAAAGAGTGGAGGTAAAGAGAGTGAAAACCTTTCAGTCAAGAGCCGGCACACACTCTCGCACATTTACATTTACATATCCTCATGCACACCTTACACACTCACACACACACACACACACACACACACACTGACACACACACACACACACACACTCCTTTTCAAACCGTTTACAACCTGTGGTGTTTGTCCTGCTCTGCTGGCTGCTTTACCACGTGCATTTGAATGCCGACTGGAGTGCATCCCTCTCTTTCAGACAGCGCCATAAAAGACGACACACACAATGAGGGCTCTTTTCAGCCGAGTGGGGCTGCCTGGGGGTAGGGAAGCACCTCCAAAACCGCCACAGCACTTCAACTCTCGGGGCACAATGAGGTGCTAAGCCTTGATGAATAATAAGAGATTATTCATAAAGATGACAAACAGAACAGAAACAAACTATACAGAGTGTTGGGGATGAAAACTCCTTCAGATGCAGCCTTCCTTCTACGGACTGTGTCTTGTCTGTGTGTGAGTGTGTGTCTCCAAGAGTGACCTGGCGAAAGGAGGGAGACAAAAAGAAGGGGAGGTAGCACAAGGATCCTAATGAAGCCGTAAATCAGAGTCCGATGAGAACAGACTCTGAAGGAGGATCACATCACTGGAGATCAATGTAGACAGCTACACACACACACACACACACACACACACACACACATACACGCACACACTGATGAGAATAAAGATGAGAAACAGCCAGGCGCCAACACAAGCCAGAATTCCCAAGTGAAGCGGACTTATGACGGGTACATGCAAGAACATGAGCATAAACACACACGTTCATTCGCACGCACACAAAGTGCCACACACTCTCATCTACAATCTATTAAACTTGCTCCACGCTGCCCCCCCCAGAACCCACCCATGGGCTCAGGAGTCCCACCTCCTTGTTCAATCCCGCTCGTCTGAATAATATCAGCCGTGATGAATGGCGCCATAACTCTGATATCCACAATCAATCTCTGCTTTAAAGACACATCCATCTTCTGTAATGCTGAGAGTGGGAGGGGGAGGGGGAGGAGGGGGAGGTGGGGTGCTTGCCTGACCTCCTATAGTTGGATGGGTAAGGTGGAGGGGCGGGGTGGAGTGGGGCCCAACACTGGTTCTAAGGTGGCGTTAGATGAAAGAAAGGGAGTGGAGGTGGTCGGGGGCGAGCGGGGGTGGGGTGGGGGGTTGCACTGAGTGATGTCTGTCAGCTCACATCTGGCTGCAAAAATAAATGAGGCTTATGAAGACAAATGAAATGGGCCTGTCGTCCTACTCCTTCTTCCCCCGATAGACACACACATACACACACATATAAAACAGACAGGCAAAATGCACAGAGAGGAAAGTGAGGAGGCGAAAAGACAAAGAAGAGAAAGGAAGATAGAAAAATGACTGAAGAGATAAAGGGCAGTTATAAAGGTGTAATCATGTTAAAATGAGTTTTTCTGCACCACACAGGTCTGTTTCTCAGTCTTGACATCCATGTAAACACAAGCGTTGACTACACACGTCAACATGTGTGTCAGTATGAGTAGAGTCATCCATAGGTGCCAAAATATACTTCAGAAATGTTTAAACATAGCTGTTTTACAAAGCTATAGTTGAACTTGCAATCAATCAGTTTAAAGGGAAAATGAATGTATTTTAAAAAAGGCCACTATAACAACAGCCCTGAACTCATACCTATGTCTTTGCGCACAGACGAGGTGGGGGGGGCAAGAAAGTGTTTGGCGGAGGACTTGGAGAGGGGGGGTTTAGAGAGTGAACTATCCATGACCTGTTAGAAAGGTCACCCCTCAGTGACACCGCCACTGAATATTCTTCTTAATGATGTACCACGTCTTTTAACCCCCGCAGACAAAGCAAGGAAACATTACACTGTCAGAAGGACTCCCCCACTTCTTCTTCTTTTCTTCCTTTCTTCTTTCTTTTTTTTATACCTCACTCACTCTCCCTCTCCCTTTCTGTCTGCTCACCACCTCGTGCTGCCCCGACTTGGATTTTTAATTATTAACCAGAGAATTTCACCCAGAGTTTTTTTTTTTTTTCTCAGCTGCTCTTCAGGCTGTCTGATCTGCAAGGGCCAGGTTGGAATCTGCAGCGGCCGCTAGGTGTTAAAACGTACTCTCTTTAGTCAGGTCTTAGAAAGCAAGTGGGTAGAGTTTTTACAGAAGACACATGCTTGCAAGATGCATCGGAATTGTTTTATACAATTTGTACAAAAAAATCACTTTAGAATTGTGACATTGCCATTAATTTGATGTTAGTTTTATTTGATCGTTGCTCATGAATTGGAAACAAAACCATGACAAGTCCCACAAAATAAGACGTTGTACAAACATGGGCCCACACAGGTAAAGAGGCAGATCACAAGGTTAAAACTCCACCTCTCTAGACGTCTAATCTGGCGGCGGTGGAGGGAGGGAGAAGGGCACCCAGGTGAGATAGTTTATTGATTCTGGAAGTGGCTGGGATGGAGTTAACCCTAGCAGGGGCTGATGATGGGGGTGGATGAGGGGTTGGGGATGAAAGGTGAGCCGATGATGGATGAGAGGAAGCTGGAAATGGAGTGCACGCGGTGAGCTAAGACGTGAACACAAAAAGTTGTAGATAGGCATGCCATGACTGGACTGACACAGCTTGCTATTGTAACTGACACGTCGGTTACAACAGGCGTTCCTATGTACAAGCTGTTCTGCAATGTAATGCTTTCTTAAACGGGCCCCGAGCGTTCGGTGCCGTGACCCCACAGACCTCCGACTGGGGCCCGACCAGCCGCGAAAGCTGTAATCTCTCCGTCAAACAACTCTTCAGTAGCAGGTATAGGGGGAGAGAGAGAGAGAGAGAGTGTGTGTGTGTGTGTGTGTGTGTGTGCATGCATATAAATGTTTCCAGACCACTAGGAAATAAAAATGACAGCAAAGTAAGTAAAGCACAATATGGGAGGAGTGCTAACAGCTATGCTCTCATGAGGCTGCAATAACAATCAGAAAAAATAAAGGCCGTCGTTAACCAGATCAGGAACAGACGCCCCGGAGGCGCATGACACACACGCACCGAAATGTCGATCCCCTAATCCAAGTGGAAAGGTAAAGTTGCTGCATCAAACAAAGTATTATTAATATCAGCGTCGGGTGATAATTTCGTGAATGACTGTGTAATAATGCTCTGTGTAGGTTGCTGAACTGTTAGCTTGCAGGGAACTCTTGGTTTTGATGTGATTTATTCTTTCAGATTTTCTTCAAAGTTGGACTGACTTTGGCTTTAAGGTACAGCAACTGCCTGTACTCACTGGCGTAACCTTGCATACACAAACACACACTTGTACACACACACAGACACACACACACACGGCAGCTGTGTGTGAGTACAGGGAAGACAGAAAACATTACAGGGCCCTTTTTTTGGCACCAGGCAAAGTGAGTGGGGAGGGTGGAGGTGGTCGGGGAGGGAGCGGAGGGGGAGAGAGGAGAGAAAACGAGGAGGAGAGTGAACGGCGGGGGCGGGCTGGAGGAGTAGAGATGAGTGAGGGAGGGAGGGAGGGAGGGAGGGAGGGAGGGAGGGAGGGAAGGAGGGAAGGAAGGAGGGAGGGTTGAGCGTTGGAATGAACTCTCTCAGGCTTTGTGGTGCACGTTTCCCAAGGCCCCCGCCTGGCCCCTTTGATAAATGACACATGTCATTCTGTCAGCTTGTGACACTGCAGCTGGGAGGCCCTGTGATGTATGGCTCTGCTGAAAAAGGAAATCAACTTTTTTCCCCTTCTCTCTCTCTCCCTCCTGTTTCTGTCTCCCTCTCTCTTCCCTTCTTTCTCCCTCCCTCCTTCCCTCGACCCAGGCTGAGTGCATGGCCTTTTTATATGAGGATTTAGGTTTCCTCTGGTCCAGTAAGCGCCCCCCCACCACCACCACCACTCCACCACCCCTCCCTTACAGCGATAGACAGGCATGCATCCAGCCAGGTTGCGGCTGGTTTGTTCTCCCACACACACACACTCATGGTGACGTAGCTATTATGATCGTGTACAAAGCCGTAACCCGAGGAAAAGGGGGCAACGCCACATCGGAGGTGGATCCAGGATTTATGGCTTTGAGCCGAGGAAGTAAACAAAGTATGCACTTTTTAGTAGGCAAGGGGGGGCAGGTGGAGAAAAGGGGGGGGACAAGATTCCGGTTGGGCAGGATGGCTGGTGTCTCCCACTGGGTCATCTGTCATCCATGTGTCTGACTGGAGGACGAGCACACACAGCTCTGGAAACATTGCGCATACGCACACACTCCCACAGGAACTGGGATGAACTAAGAAAAGTATGCCACACACACACACACACACACACATACACGCAGTTACGCGGGCACATACAGTACAGTACAGATGTAGGCAGATAAATATTCACACTCGAAAAGAGATTTCAGAGCAAATATCCACACTATCAATCTTCAAACGGTGAAAAAAAAAGGAAAACAAAGACGCGATGAGATTTTATTTCACAGGGCAAATGAGTCTAGCCAATGAGCTGCTCCCATGAGGCCTGCCCTAGCCCTCCCTTCCTGGCAGATTAGCCTATCACGGCATCCCATTGACCCCTCCACTCCATGCGCCGCCCACGCAATGGGTGAGCCAGCATAAAGAAGACCAATCTCTTTCTTTCCCTTTTTTTCCCTCTTGCATACACACTTTCTTAGTGTCTCTCTCTCTAATCATATCCTGGTTCCTTCTCTTTCTCACCCAACCCCCCCCCCCCTCCCTCCCTCCCTCCCTGTCCCTCGCTCTTCTCTCTCTCTCTCTCTTTCTTTTTACACCCCTCCTCCCTCTCGTTTCTCTCTCTCAACGGCTGACCTGTTATCAGCGCTCTGGAGATTTAACGGCCAAAAAAAAAAAAAAAAACAGCCGAGCGTGAGTCAGGCATGACGGAGGGACGTTTCCCAGTGTCGCCTCTCAATCTTCATGAGATCTCACACACACACAGAATTCAACCACAGTCGACAGGACAAACACAAGCCATCTGAAATAAAGCAAATGTCCAAATATCATCACTCAGTCCGGTCAGGTAAAAATCCTGAGTTGATGGATGTGTTGGTATGACATTACAGGAATGAGGAACAGGATTCAGGCCATTCAGCAGGACTGCATACACACTAATGAGTAAGAGTTCACTATGTGTTGCTATGGGGACCAGGGCTACTTTGACTAAAGGAGAGCAAAAGAGCAAGAGACACAGAAAGAAGAGAAAAAAAGAAAACAGCATGAAAAGGGAGGAAGAAACTGATGAGAATCCAAGAGACACAGGAGAAAAGAAAGAGGAAGGTTAGACATATTAATAAATCAGTTTGCCAATATTTGCTATTTATTAAAGGCTGACCCGTACCATAGGTCTAATGCGAGGGATATATTTCAACATCGTGTTTATTGTGAAATCTAACACTACACTGTTGTCTAAGGGAAGCTCTTTTAACCACATTTAATAGTAACGCCACATTTCGATTGGATTAAACAACAAGGCGAATATTTTTAGCGTTATTATTATTGTCAGAGCTATTATTATTGGCTTATTGGCTTAGAGCATTTTAGTATCATGTAATTCTGGTTGAAACACAAAATGTTTGGAATTTTTGGTGGCA